>NC_041391.1:344992879-345081271 GCF_002162155.2 Triticum dicoccoides
CCCCGACCCCGATCCGGCACCCTGACCCGACACCCCGACCCCGAGACCCCGACCTCGACCCCGACACGGCACCCCGACACCGACACGACACCCCGACCCCCGACACCTCCTGAAAAGGTGTTCTTTGGCCTTCCAGAGGCCGACTGGGTCATATATTTGTGAATTATAAGTTAGGTCATATATTTTTCGATTTTGTTATGAAAAACATCATATGTAATTGTGTTGATCGGGTAGTTTTAAATGTGCAGTTGTTTATGTTGTACTTGATGATGATACACTTAAGTGATATACATATTATTATTCATGTTGGTACTTTTTTTCATGTTGTACTAATTTCGTTTATTCTTTGTCATGGCAGGTGTTGAAAGATGGTGGGCGCTGGTCGGGAGCGCGCCGAGGCCCCTTCTTCGTCGGCGCGTAGTGTGAGGTCTTCCATTCACACGCACCTCTCCACCGAGCGTTGCTGGACAATATGGTGACACCGTCGGGCCCTTCTTCGTCGACCGCGGTGCCCAGCAGGGGACGAGGTAAGAAGAAGGGTCGATGTGGAGCACGTGGTCGCGGGAGAGGAGGTAGGGTAACTCTTACGGCGCCTTCCTCGCCGCCTCCCCCAGCTGTTTCACCCGAGCACGTGACTGCTAGGGTGGACTCGTCTGAGGAGGAGGCTACACGGACTCCTGTCCACGGGTCTTCGGCCCACGAGCCTCGGGTCGATGGGCCTTCGGCCCACGAGAGTTGGGCCCGCGAGACCCCGGAGGAGCACACGTCTGGATGGGGTACTTGATCGGGTCAGCCTGAGGAGCCGAGTGGCCATGCTGATGATGGCGGGGAGCCGAGTGGCCATGCTGATGATTGCGGGGAGCCGACTGGTTTTGAGGAGGAGGGGGAGGAGGGGGGCAATGTCTACCAGCGTGCTGCTACACGGCTCCCATCCGTGCCGGCGACCCGCGAGCAGAGGTGGTTGATTTCCCTGATGGGGAGAGGTAAGTGCATTTAATCTTTTTGTACCTTCTGCATTCACGTTTCTTCAAACAACTAATGCGTTGGCCTTGTCATGCTGCAGGGGTTGGGACCACCATGAAAGTGTCCGCCGGCCCAACTCCGTCCTTGGAGTTCTGATTCGGCAAAACTTTCCGGGGTTTGTCATGTTGCCTGGTGAGGGTCGGCTTCCAGAGGTTGGATTGAGTTGGGAGCACTACTTGGCTGCCCCGGCCCCGCCGGGTGAGATTATCGACGGTGTCTTGTGGAAGACGAGGGCAGACATGGTGATCACAAAGTTCTGGGTAATTTCTCCTTTACAAAATTAAAAATCTTCAACTAGCTAGTTATTAATTGTACTAATCAATATTGTCTCATTTGATTGCACACATTCTACAGGTGTGAGGAGGGATACGAGGAGGAGGCGGCAGATGTTATCGACAAGGAGTGCAAGCGCCTACTTCAGAACTTACGGCATGAGGCTCGGGTGCAGACTGTTCGAGACTACTACGCCGACCGTGGTATCAAGAAGTTCAAGCAGGAGTGCCGCGATAAGTTCTTGAGTAAGGAGCAGTACATGAAGGTAATTCTTAAGGCCTTGTACTTAATTCCTTTATTTAGTAATTCATAGCCGTAGCGCTGAAGTTTCTATTTGCTAACTTAGGCCCCTCAGAGATGGTGTGCGGATCGGATGGATTGTTGGGAGGTGTTGGTCGATGGGTGGTGCTCAAAAGAATGGCGGGCCACCCACAACGAGGCCAAGGACAAACATGCCCAAATGGAAGGTGTGCCACACCACCAAGGCAGCTCCAACTTATTTCAGTACGGGCGGAACTGGGTATGTGGTTTGCTTCATGATTCATGCAATTCATTCATCATGCTAGCTTTAGCCCTTTAATTACTAATTTACTTTGTTTCTCTCTTTCAGGCATGCTATAATAAGGCGGATAAGGTGCCAGAGGTGTACGACCTGTATGCCATGGCCCACACTGGCTCTTACAAGAAAGTCAAGGCATTCTCTGCGTCTGACCTCGATGATCCAAAGAACTTCACCAACATCTCCGCCCACGACAAGCTCGTGCAATATAGAGATCAGGGGAAGGCGAGGAAAGGGGAGGACTTTAACCCGAGCCAGGGTCCCATTGATACAGAGTTGCTGATGATATCTGGTGGCGGGAGGTGCCATGGCTCCATAGCCATGGGAGATGGACTTATCCGTTGTCCTAGCACTCTCCCGGAGATCAAGGCGCGCCAGTCGAGCTCTGCTCCTGAGATAAGGCCTAGTGAATGGCCAGTACAACTCGCCATCAAGGTTAGTTATACGTACTCAACTATCTTTCTCCATTACATTGTGTGCGCTTCCATCAATGATTACAAATGGTCATGTGAGTGGTGTTGCAGGCTGCTATACAGAGTGAGAGAGATAGAACGGAGAAACTTCTGGCGAAGGCGGCGGAGAGGCAGCGGGAGTTGGAGGAGAGGACGACAAAGATGTTGGAGGAGGAGAGGGCACAGAATGATATGCAGGCAAGGGCCATGTATGAGCTCCTTGTGGTAAGTTTCTTCTGCAGATTACTTGCTAGTCTTAACATTTGAGTCTCATTACTAACTACTATGACTCTGTTGTGAAAACCAAATGTGCAGTCTGTGTGCGAGAAGTCCGGTCAGACCGCTCCGCCGATGCCAGTGATTGCTCCTGGGAGCACGGTGAGTTTAATTTTAATGGACATTACTTGCTAGTCTTAACATTTGAGTGTCATAATGCTAACGAGACATTGGAAATGATCTTTGGTGCAGCTTAACTCCAAAAACGCATCGCACGATCCTTCTCCAGCTACCGGCACGAGCCAGCCTGCTCCTACACCTCCCTGATCACGGTAAGTTTCTCTAGACATAGACTTAGCTTTATTTCCTCCAATATGCTTACCATAATGACCTAGAGTTAGCTTGTTTTCCTTCAAAATGACTTAATAAGCTTACTTATGTCAAAAATTGCATAATTTACTTAGTTAGCTCATAAATGATCCATTTTACCTAAGTTAGCTCTAATATGACTCATTTTACCTTAGTTAGCATACAAGTGATCCAATTTATCCAAGTTAGCTCTAAAATGACCCATTTTAGTAGATTAGCTCGTAAATGATCCATTTTACCTACATTAGCTTTAAAATGACCCATTTCACCTAGGTTAGCTCCAAAATAACCCATTTCACCTAGGTTAGCTCCAAAATGACCCATTTCACGTAGGTTAGCTCCAAAATGACCCATTTCACCTAGATTTGCTCCTAAACGATCAATTTCACCTAAGTTAGCTAAAAACAATCCATTTCACCTAAATTAGCTCTTAAATGATCCATTTCACCTAAGTTAGGTCATAAACGACCCATTTCAACTAAGTTAGCTCATAAAAGCTCATAAATGATCCATTTCACCTAAGTTAGCTCAAAAACGATCCATTTCACCTTACTTAGCTCAAAAACGATGCCCTTCACCTTAGTTAGCTCATAAATGATCCATTTCAACTAAGTTAGCCCATAAATGATCCATTTCAACTAAGTTAGCTCATAAACAACCCATTTCAACTTTGTTAGCTCATATATGATCCATTTCACCTAAGTTAGCTCATAAATGACATATACTTCTTGTTCTAGTCTTCTTCTTGTTCTAGTCACCTATTTCTAACTTTCTTATTTACCATTTTGCAGATTTCATTCACTTCATGGAAGCTAGCTTGCTATGATGGAGTGCTTGCTTTTCCTTTGATGAAACTTGCTTATGTATGAAACTTGCATTGTATCTAGCTTGTTCTAGCTTTGCTTATGTATGAAACTTCTTGTTCTAGCTTTGCATTGTATCTAGCTTGCTATCATGGAACTTGCTTATGTATGAACAATGTGTATGGATGGAACTTGCTTATGTATGAACAATGTGTATGGATGAAACTGATGTGTGAAACTGATGTGATATGTGATATGAAACTTATGTGCTGGATATGTGATATGAAACTTATGTGCTGGATATGTCGTATATATTTGCTGTGAAAATTGTTGGAGTAAAAAAACAGAAAAAAAGAGACAATATGCAGGATCTTTGCCGTCAGCAGTGGATGGAAAAGAGGCCACGTGGCAGGCAACTGTGCTTCCTAGGAGGCTGACCAATTTGGTTAGTTTGCCTACAGTGGCTAACGGCAAAGGCTTTGCCGTCCGCAGCGGACGGCAAAGGACTGCCGTTAACCACCTAACAGAGTAACAACGCATTTATTGCCGTCCGTCTTCTTTGCCGTCCGCTGCTGATGGCAAAGGCCCCTTTGCCGTCAGCTGCCCGAAGCAGACGGCAACGCAGCTCTTAGCCGTCCCCTACTTTGCCGTCACCTTTTGCCGTCCGCGGCTGACGGCAAAGGTCTTTGTCGTCCGCCATCCATGCCTTTGCCATCCGCCGTGGAAGATGGCAAAGTAGCAGATTCCTGTAGTGATGAAGATGGACAAGTAGTTCGCAACAAAGCACGTCTCGTCACCCAAGGTTACACACAAGTCGAAGGTATGGACTATGGTGAGACTTATGCTCCCGCTGCTAGACTTGAGTCCATTCGCATCTTACTTGCCTATGCTAATCATCATGATATCACCTTGTACCAAATGGACATTAAAAGTGCTTTTCTAAATGGTGAAATAGAGGAGGAAGTTTATGTTAAGCAACCTCCCGGCTTTGTCAATCCTAAGAAACCCAATCAAGTTTACAAACTTCACAAAGCTCTTTATGGTCTTAAACAAGCTCCTAGAGCATGGTATAAATGCTTGACCAAGTTCCTTATTGAAAAAGGGTTTGAAATTGGGAAAGTTGATTCTACTCTTTTTACTAAATGGGTTAATGGAGAACTATTTGTGTGCCAAATCTATGTTGATGATATTATATTTGGTTCAACTAACCCTCATTTTAGTGAAAAGTTTGGGAAGCTAATGTCGGAGAAGTTTGAGATGTCTACGATGAGTGAACTCAAATCTTTCTTGGTTTGCAAATCAAGCAAACTAAGGAAGGTACCTTTGTTTATCAAACGAAGTACACCAAGGACTTATTCAAGAAGTTAAATATGCAAGAATGCAAAGGTATGTCTACACCCATGCCTACTAGTGGACATCTTGATTTGACCAAAGATGGTGAACCGGTTCATCAAAAGGTTTATCACTCTATGATTGGTTCATTGTTATATCTATGTGCTTCACATCCCGATATCATGCTAAGTGTGTGCATGTGTGCACGATATCAAGCTGCTCCTAAAGAATGTCATCTTAAGGTCGTGAAAAGGATAGTGAGATACTTAATCCATACACCAAATTTTGGCATTTGGTATCCTAAGAGGGCCTCTTTCGATCTTGTTGGCTACTCCGACTCGGACTATGCCGGAGACAAGGTTGATAGAAAGTCCACTTCGGGTACTTATCAATTTCTCTTGTGTCTTGGTCCTCCAAGAAACAAAACTCGGTATCCTTATCCACCGCCGAAGCGGAATACATTGCGGCTGGTTCATGTTGTGCTCAATTACTTTGGATGACCCAAACTCTTAAAGATTATGGGATATATGTGAAACATGTTCCATTGCTTTGTGACAATGAAAGTGCTATCAAAATTGGACATAATCCCGTACAACATTCTCGAACTAAGCATATTGAAGTTCGTCATCATTTCATTTGAGATCATGTTGCTAAGGGTGACATTGATCTTAAGCATGTTCGCACTGAAAAGCAATTAGCGGATATATTCACTAAACCTCTTGATGAGAAAGTGTTTTGCAGGTTAAGAGGAGAATTGAACATCATTGATGCTTCAAACTTGGAGTAGAGACTCCATTGGATACATGCAAGACATGAGCTTATGACTAATCCTTGATATCTCTCTTATGATGAAAATCTTATGTCCTGGATATATTTGTATCTTGCATGTTATCTAACCCATGTAGGTAATTGGATGAATCTAATTCCATGAGGTTGTAACCTACTCATATCTTGAGCAATCTCTACATCACCAAGTCTCTACACTAAGGTGGTTGAAGCCAAGGAAGCACAAAACCATTCAAACATATCCTTTGACAAATTCTATGCTGAGCTTCATGATTGTCATTTTTGGATACACAAGTGCTCTTCCTTGCAAGATCTAACCCATGTAGGTAGATGGACTCAAATTCCAAGTGGTGCTCCAAATTCTTGATGAGCTACATCAACCTTGAGAACCCACACAAGTTCAACTACATAGACAACACCACCAACCAAGGTATGTTATTCCATCTTAGAGAAGCTTTACTCCAAGTCATGAGCTAAAGCAACTCGACAAGATGTGAATACATCAAGAAGCTTAAACGAAAAATGGCAACCCCATTTTGAGCTTAAACGATGAGTATGACCTATGATCAAGTGATCTCACTTGACTCCTAAGTCAATATACTCTAAAATAGGTGACTTTGTCGCCGACCATCTCTAGACGAAGCTCTCTTGTGTTCTTTTCTGTGTTTTTGCATTTGACTCATGCATATCTGTTTCCCCTTTCAAAAAAAACTTTATCTAGATTTCTTTCTGTTTGCTCTACATTTTTCTACATCAAATTCATTGCATATCTTTCAGTAAATTCCTTGCAAATCTTTGTGAGTTCTTACTAGTCTAGTGAGCTGCGGTGACAAGTGTTTTCTCTGCGATGAACTCGGTTCCACCGATTTGTTGTTTTCGGTCCAACCGAATCCTTTCAGTACAACCGAAGCATACCACTCGGTGCCATCGATTTCACAACAGGAAAAACAGTTTACCACTTATTCCTTGATTCCTCTGATCCAGCTCCACTCAATGAATCTTGTCCTCTACAAGCATCACATTTTTATCATTGCTTTGTGCTGTGACTCAAGGACCAAACCCATTCGACAGATTCCAGAAAACCCTTATTGGAAATTGATGTCAAAGGGGGAGAGAGATATCACATCAAAACTTATCATTTAGAGAGAGATCACATCAGAGAAAGAGTATATCACCTCCTCAGGGGGAGAGAGATCCTTAGGGGGAGAGAGAGATCTCCAGGGGGAGAGAATACTTAAGTAGAAAGTATTTCTCAAGGATCCCAGATGCTTGGTGTTCAAGAGGAGAGATGCCACTTGTCTTCTTGAGGGGAGAGACATGTTCATATGATCTTTTGTGCTTATTTGCATTAGTTTGCATTAGCTCTGTTCATTTATATCGTTCAGCTCTGATTTTCTGTTCCCTATCTTCTCCCAGTATCCTATGCTAGATTCAGGGGGAGCAAGACTACTAAGGGAAAGAAATCATTTAAATTCATTGCATATCATTACTCTTGGGGACATGTCTAATCCAATGTAGTACTTAGTACTCACTCTCTACATGTCATCCCAGTCTTGGTATTCTTGTGGTTTCTTTTGTTTGCTCTGGCTAGTAGATGTACCTGTGTTATCTAACCTTATTTGCGCAGGTTCATTCCATCCTAAGCCAACTCAAGACTACAAGGTAAGTATATGCATCACAATCATGTATATGAGGAATTCTTGCTGATGTAGATACTGTTTGCAAGAAGGACTCATGAGAATGAAGGTATTTTCTTTAATATTCTTTGCTCTGATGCATATGGCCAAAATACATGTAACACATTGCCTACTCTATCATGGTTATGCTCTCACATGCTTCTATATTCCATATTCACATGATTGCATATATGTAGGGGGAGCCTATGCTTGTTACATGTCTTTCCAAAGCTTTACTTCCTATTCTTTATATCTTTATCTAAAGCTTTGATGTATGTTGTCATCAATTACCAAAAAGGGGGAGATTGAAAGCACAAGTGCTCCCTATGTGGTTTTGCTAATTAATGTCAACATATCTCTTGTTGGACTAACACTTTTATCTATTATGTTTCAGATAAGTTCAACAATGGAGTGGCATGGACTAAAAGATGTGGGAAATCCTTCAAGATGCTAAGGACAAAGGATTGTCTCAAGCTTCAAGCAGAAGACTGTTCATTTTACATTTTAGTGATCCAAGATCACATTGAGTCTATAGGAAAAGCCAATACTATCAAGAAGGGATGAGGTGTTGCTAAATGAGTTTCTTGCTCCACAGTGGTTAGTGATATGCTCCAAAACCCACAACTACTTTCCCACTTCCACACATATGTCCTATACCTAAAGTCAACCTCGGCCCCACCGATTCTTTCTATCCGGCACCACCGAGTTTGGATGTCATAGCCACTACCACAAACCCTAGGCAAATCGGTCTCACCGATAGGGATGTCGGTCTCACCGAGATGGGATTGTAATCTCTCTGTGTATGTCCATTACCAAAATCGGTCCCACCGAGTTTGAGAAATTGGTACTACCGAGATTACAATGCAAACTTCCTGGTTGACTCATTACCAAAATCGGTCCCACCGAGTTTGTGTAAACGGTCCAACCGAGTTTGCCTGACCAACTCTCTGGTTAGCTAATTATCAAAATTGGTCCAACCGAGTTTGTGTAATCGGTCTCACCGAGATTACATTATGCCCTAACCATAACCATATCGGTCCTACCGAGTTGCATTTCAGTCCCACCGAAAATCCTAACGGTCACTAGGTTTACTAAATCGGTCCGACCGAGTCTATTGAATCGGTCCCACCGAGTTTGGTAAATTGTGTGTAACGGTTAGATTTTGTGTGGAGGCTATATATACCCCTCCACCTCCTCTTCATTCATGGAGAGAGCCATCAGACCGAACGTACACTTCCAGCATACATTTTCTGAGAGAGAACTACCTACTCATGTGTTGAGGCCAAGATATTCCATTTCTACCATATGAATCTTGATCTCTAGCCTTCCCCAAGTTGCTTTCCACTCAAATCTTCTTTCCACCAGATCCAAATCCTATGAGAGAGAGTTGAGTGTTGGGAAGACTATCATTTGAAGCACAACAGCAAGGAGTTCATCATCAACGCACCATTTGTTACTTCTTGGAGAGTGGTGTCTCCTAGATTGGCTAGGTGTCACTTGGGAGCCTCCAACAACATTGTGGAGTTGAACCAAGGAGTTTGTAAGGGCAAGGAGATCGCCTACTTCGTGAAGATCTACCTCTAGTGAGGCAAGTCCTTCGTGGGCAACGGCCATGGTGGGATAGACAAGGTTGCTTCTTCGTGGACCCTTCGTGGGTGGAGCCCTCCGTGGACTCGTGCAACCATTACCCTTCGTGGGTTGTAGTCTCCATCAACGTGGATGTACGATAGCACCACCTATCGGAACCACGCCAAAAACATCTGTGTCTCCAATTGCGTTTGAATTCTCAAAACCCTTCGCTTTACATTCTTGCAAGTTGCATGCTTTACTTTCCGCTGCTCATATACTCTTTGCATGCTTGCTTGTTGTGTATTGTGAATGTTAAACTTGTATCTAAACTCCACTAAAACTTTAAGAACTTAAAAACTGCAACTTTGGTACTTAGTGTCTAATCACCCCCCTCTAGACACCTCTTCTCAAGGTCCTACACGTTTCCCTTTCTGTCACTAGGATCAGGCACCGTAAGACCGAACCCATCACAAAGCACCTCTTCCCATTGCAAGATAAATAGATCAAGTTGGCCAAACAGAACCCAAATATCGGAGAAGAAATACGAGGCTATAATCAATCATGCATATAAGAGATCAAAGAAGACTCAAATAACTTTCATGGATAAAAACATAGATCTGATCATAAACTCAAAGTTCATCGGATCCCAACAAACACACCGCAAAAAGGCTACATCATATGGATCTCCAAGAGACCATTGTATTGATAATCAAGAGAGAGAGAGAGAGGAAGCCATCTAGCTACTAACTACGGACCTATTGGTCTACAAAGAACTACTCACGCATCATCGGAGAGGCACCAATGGAAGTGGTGAACCTCTCCGTGATGGTGTCTAGATTGGATCTGGTGTTTTTGGACTCTGCGCCGACTAGAATTGATTTTCGTCGACTCCCCTAGGGTTTCTGGAATATTGGGGTATTTATAGAGCAAAGAGGTGGTGCGGGAGGCCAACGAGGAGGGCACAACCCACCGGGGCACACCTGGGCGCCCAGGCGTGTCCTGGTGGGTTGTGCTCCCCTCGGAGCTCCCCTCAGGTGCTTTCCTGGCCCACTAGATGTCTTCTGGCCCAAAAAAATCCACAAAAAGTTCTGCTGCATTTGGACTCTGTTTGGTATTGATTTCCTATGATGTAAAAAACATGCAGAAAATAGCAACTGGCACTGGGCACTATGTCAATAGGTTAGTACCAAAAAATGATATAAATTGACTATAAAATAATTGTAAAACATCCAAGAACAATAATATAACAACATGGAACAATCAAAAATTATAGATACATTGGAGACATATCATAGATCTATGTCGTACATCAGTAGCTCATTATATAGCTTCCCTATTTTTGATATGTTCTTAGAGAAAAATAAGTTGAAATATTATAGTAGCAATGATGTGGACTGGGTCCGTGATCTAAGGATTATCCTCATTGCTGCATAGAAGAATTATGTCCTTGATGCACCGCTAGGTGACAAACCTATTGCAGGAGCAGAAGCAGACGTTATGAATTTTTGACAAGCTTGGTATGATGACTACTTGATAGTTTAGTGCGCCATGCTTTACGGCTTAGAACTGGGACTTCAAATATGTTATGAACGCCACAGAGCATATGAGATGTTCTAAGAGCTGAAATTGGTATTTCAGACTCATGCCTGTGTCGAGAGGTATGAGACCTCTGACAAGTACTTTGCCTACAAGATGGAGGAGAATAGCTCAGCCAGTGAGCTTTGCTCAGAATGTCTGGGTACTACAATTGCTTGAATCAAGCGGGAGTTAATCTTCCAGATAAGATAGTGATTGACAGAGTTCTCTAGTCACCATCACCAAGCTACTAGAACTTCGTGATGAACTATAACATGCAAGGGATGACAAAAATGATTCCCAAGCTCTTCGCGATGCTGAAATCGGTGAAGGTAGAAATCAAGAAAAAGCATCAAGTGATGATGGCTAACAAGACCACTAGTTTCAAGAAAAAGGGCAAGGGAAGGAAAGGGAACTTCAAGAAGAAGGGCAAGCAAGTTTCCACTCCCGTGAAGAAGCCCAAAGCTGGACCCAAGCCTGAAATTGAGTGCTTCTACTGCGAAGGAAATGGTCATTGGAAGCGGAACTACCCCAAAAAAACTTGGTAGATAAGATCGATGGCAAAGTGAACAAAGGTATATTTGATATACATGTTATTGATGTGTATTTTACTAGTGTCCGAAGTAATCCCTGGGTATTTGATACCAGTTCAGTTGCTAAGATTAGTAACTCAAAATAGGAGTTGCAAAGACTAGTTAAAAGCAAGGTGATGATGTGTGTTGGAAATGATTCCAAGGTTGATATGATCACCATCGCACACTCCCTATACCTTTGGGATTAGCGTTGAACCTAAATAAATGTTATTTTGTGTTTGCGTTGAGCATGGATATGATTAGATCATGTTTATTGCAATAAGGTCAATCATTTAAGTTAGAGAATAATGTTTATTCTGTTTACATGAATAAAACCTTCTATGGTCATACACCCAATGTAAATGGTTTATTGAATCTCGATCGTAGTAATACACATATTCATAATATTGATGCTAAAAGATGAAAAGTTGATAATGATAGTGCAACATATTTGTGGCACTGCCGTTTAGGTCATATTGGTGTAAAGCACATGAAGAAACTCCATGCAGATGGAATTTTGAAATC
The DNA here is from genome assembly GCF_002162155.2 of Triticum dicoccoides. Taxonomy (NCBI): domain Eukaryota; kingdom Viridiplantae; phylum Streptophyta; class Magnoliopsida; order Poales; family Poaceae; genus Triticum; species Triticum dicoccoides. The sequence goes on from NC_041391.1 coordinate 345,004,610, forward strand.
ACTTGATTATGAATCATTTGGTACTTGCGAGCCATTACTCATGGGCAAGATGACTAAAACTCCATTCTCTGGAACAATGAAGCAAGCTAATGACTTATTGGACATAATACATACCGATGTATGCGGTCCGATGAGTGTTGAAGCACGCGGCGGGTATCATTATTTTCCAACCTTCACAGATGATTTGAGTAGGTATGGGTATATCTACTTAATGAAACACAAGTTTGAAACATTTGAAAAGTTTAAAGAATTTCAGAGTGATGTGGAGAATCATCGTAACAAGAAAATAAAGTTTCTATTATCTGATCGCGAAGGCGAATATTTGAGTTATGAGTCTAGCCTTCATTTAAAACAACGTGTAATTGTTTCACAAATCACGCCACCTGGAACACCACAGCGTAATGGTGTTTCCGAACGCCGTAACCGTACTTTATTGGATATGGTGCGTTCTATGATGCCTCTTACTGATTTAGCATTATCATTTTGGGGTTATGCATTAGAGACAGCCACATTCACGTTAAATAGGGCACCGTCTAAAGCCGTTGAGACAACACCGTATGAATTATGGTTTGGCAAGAAACCTAAGTTGTTGTTTCTTAAAGTTTGGGGTTGTGACACTTATGTCAAAAGGCTTCAACCTGATACGCTGGAACCCAAATTAGTGAAGTGTGTCTTCATAGGATACCCTAAAGAAACTATTGGGTACACCTTCTACCACAGATCCAAAGGCAAGATATTTGTTGCTAAGAATGGGTCCTTTTAGAGAAGGAGTTTCTCTCCAAAGAAGTGAGTGGGAGGAAAGTAGAACTTGATGAGGTCATTGTACATTCTCTCGAATTGGAGAGTAGCACATCAGAGAAATCCGTTCCCGCGATGCCTACACCAACTAGAGAGGAAGCTAATGATGATGATGATGAAACTTCGGATCAAGTTACTATTGGACTTCGTAGGTCAAGCAAAGCACATTCCGCACCAGAGTGGTATGGTAATCCTGTCCTGGAAGTCAGGTTAATAGACCATGGCGAACCTACGAACTACGAAGAAGCTATGATGAGCCCAGATTCCGACAGATGGCTTGAGGCCATGAAATGTGAGATAGGATCCATGTATAAGAACTAAGTGTGGACTATGCTGGACTTGCCCGATGATCGGCAAGCCATAGAGAATAAATGGATCTTCAAGAGGAAGACTGACACTGATGGTAATCTTACTGTCCACAAAGCTCGACATGTCGCAAAAGGTTTTTGACAAGTTCAAGGAGTTGACTATGATGAGAGTTTCTCAGCCGTAGCGATGCTTAAGTCTATCTGAATCATGTTAGCAATTGACGCATTTTATGATTATGAAATCTGGAAAATGGACGTCAAAACTGCATTCCTTAATGGATTTCTTAAAGAAGAGTTGTATATGATGCAACCAGAAGGTTTTGTCGATCCTAAAGGTGCTAATAAAGTGTGCGAGCTCAAGTGATCCATCTATGGACTGGTGCAAGCATCTCAGAGTTGGAATATACACTTTGATGAGGTGAAGGAAGCATACGGTTTTATACACACTTTCGGAGCAGCCTGTATTTACAAGAAAGTGAGTGGGAGCTCTGTAGCATTTCTAATATTATATGTGGATGACATATTGTTGATTGGAAATGATGTAGAATTTCTGGATAGCATAAAAGGATACTTGAATAAGTGTTTTTCAATCAAAGACCTCAGGGAAGCTGCTTATATATTGGGCATCAAGATCTATCAAGATAGATCAAGACGCTTAATAGGACTTTCAAAAACCACATACCTTGACAAAGTTTTGAAGAAGTTCAAAATGGATCAGTCAAAGAAAGGGTTCTTGCCTGTGTTGCAAGGGGTGAAGTTGAGTCAGACTCAAAGCCCGACCACTGCAGAAGATAGAGAGAAAATGAAAGTCAATCCCTATGCCTCAACTAGAGGTTCTACCATGTATGCTATGCTGTGTATCAGACCTGATGTGTGCCTTGCCATAAGTCTAGCAGGCAGGTACCAAAGTAATCCAGGAGTGGATCACTTGACAGCGGTCAAGAACATCTTGAAGTACCTGAACAGGACCAAGGATATGTTTCTCATTTATGGATGTGACAAAGATCTTGTTGTAAATGGTTACGTCGATGATATCTTTGACACTGATCTGGATGACTCTAAGTCACCAATCGGATATGTATTTCCAAGCAGAGCATCATCACGGGATCTACGTGTGAAGCGGAGTACATAGCTGCTTCGGAAGTAGCAAATGGAGGAGTCTGGATGAAGGAGTTCATATCCAATCTAGGTGTAATACCTAGTGCATCGAGTCCAATGAAAATCTTTTGTGACAATATTGCAGCAATTGCCTTGGCGAAGGAATCCAGATTTCACAAAAGAACCAAACACATCAAGAGACGCTTCAACTCCATCCATGATCAAGTCAAGGAGGGAGACATAGAAATTTGCAAAATACATATGGATCTGAATATAGCAGACCCGTTGACTAAGCCTCTTCCCTGAGCAAAACATGATCAGCACCAAGACTCCATGGCTGTTAGATTCATTACAATGTAGTCTAGATTATTGACTCTAGTGCAAGTGGGAGACTAAAGGATATATGCCCTAGAGGCAATAATAGAGTTTTTATTTTATATTTCCTTATTCATGATAAAGTTTTATTATTCATGCTAGAATTGTATTGATCGGAAACTAAATACATGTGTGAATATATAAAAAAACACTGTGTCCCTAGTGAGCCTTTACTTGACTAGCTCGTTGATCAAAGATGGTTAAGGTTTTCCTAACCATGGACATGAGTTGTCATTTGATAATGGGATCACATCATTAGGAGAATTATGTGACGGGCAAGACCCATCCTTTAGCTTAGCATAATGATCGCTCAGTTTTATTGCTATTGCTTTCTTCATGTCAAATACACATTCCTTCGACTACGAGATTATGAAACTCCCGGACACCGGAGGAATGCCTTATGTGCTATCAAACATCACAACGTAACTGGGTGATTATAAAGATGCTCTACAGGTATGTCCAAAGGTGTTTGTTGAGCTGGCATAGATCGAGATTAGGATTTGTCACTCCGAGTATCGGAGAGGTATCTCTAGTCCCTCTCGATAATACACATCATAAGCTTGCAAGCAAATGACTAAGGAGTTAGTCATGAGGTGATGTATTATAGAATGATTACTTATCCGTAACGAGATTGAACTAGGTATGAAGATAGTGACAATCGAATCTCAGGCAAGCAACATAGCGATAGACAAAGGGAATTACATATGTTGTCATAATTTCGATCGATAAAGTTCTTCATAGGATATGTAGGAGCCAATATGCGCATCCAGGTTCAGCTATTGGTTATTGACCGGAGAGGTGTCTCGGTCAAGTCTACATAGTTCTCAAACACGTAGGGTCTGCACGCTTAATGTTCGAGGACGATATTGTATTATATGAGTTATGCGATTTGGTGACGGAATGTTGTTTGGAGTAACGGATGAGATCGCGGACATGACGAGGAGTCTTGAAATGGTCAAGAGGTAAAGATTGATATATAGGAGGATAGTATTCGGACACCGGAAGTGTTTCGGAGGGTACCGGGTACATATCGGGTCACTGGAAGGGGTTCCGGGCACCCCTGGCAAAAGATATGGGCCTTATGGGCCAAGAGGGGAAAAACACCAGCCACAAGGGGCTGGTGCACCCGCCATATGGGCTGAACCAGAGGAGAAGGAAAGAGGGGAAGGAAGAAGGAAAGGGGGGGATTGACCCTCCCACTTCCTTCCCTCCACCCTCCTCTTTCCTTCCCCCTCCGGCTAATACGGCACTGGGGTGCGGGGCCATGGGGAGACCCCAAGTAGGATTCGGCCTACTTGGGCGCCTCCTGGCTGCCTCCCCTCTCCCTCCCACTTATATATGGGGGGGCGCCCCTAGCACACACTAGACAATTGCCTAGCCGTGTGCGGCGCCCCCTTCCAGCGTTTAGACCCCTGGTTATATTTTTGTAGTGCTTAGGCGAAGCCCTGTGGAGATCACTTTAACATCACCGTCACCACGCCGTCGTGCTGATGGAACTCATCTACTACCTTGATGTCTTACTGGATCAAGAAGGCGAGGGACGTCACCGAGCTGAACTTGTGCAAAACATGGAAGTGTCATGCATTCGGTACTTGATCGGTTGAAGCGCGAAGAAGTTTTACTACATCAGCCACATTGTGAAATGCTTCCGCTTACGGTCTACGAGGGTACGTAGACACACTCTCCGCCTCTTTGCTATGCATCTCTATGGATAGATCATTGCGTGTGCATAGAAAAAAATTTGGTTTCCCATGCAACGATTCCCAACAAGGACCCGCCTTAGGACGAGGTCTCCCACCTCGAGGGTCCGGGAGTGGACGCTGTTGCAGTGGTAATGCCACAGTGCCGGTTGGTACCTCGCTGCATGGAGTGAGGCTTGGCGATGGGCTTCTTCCCCGAGCATGAGATCTATTCCCCTGAGGCATCCTGACGCGCTTTGTCGAATGCCAGGACCCACGGGGAGCGATGCCTGACCTTGTGCGGGAGGACCACCCCGGCCCCGTAGACGAGGAAGAACGGGGTCTCACCAGTGGGCTTAGTTACAGTAGTGCAGATGGACCACAACACGGAGTGAAGATCACCGAGCCAACCCCTGCCGCAAGCCTCAAGCTTCTTCTTCAAGCTCCTCGCTTTGAGGCCCCTCAGGACCTTCGGGTTGGCGCACTCGGCCTGGCCGTTGCTCTGTGGATGCGCCACCGAAGCGTAGCATATCTGTGTTCCAAGGTTACCGCAATACATCCTGAAGAGGTTGCTTGTGAATTGGCAGCCATTGTTAGTAATGATACGGTTGGGGACACCAAAATGGATCATGAGGCCCTTGATGAACTTGACGGCTGAGCCAGCAGGGATGGTGCATACGGGCTCCACCTCCGCCCACTTGGTGAACTTGTCGATGGCGACGTAGAGGTAGCTATATCCACCGGCTGCTCGAGGGAAAGGACCCAGGATATCCAGCCCCTAGACCGTGAATGGACATGAGAGCGGGATGGTCTGGAGACCTTGTGTGGGCTGATGAATCTACTTGGCATGGAACTGGTAGGCCTCACATGATCGCACCAGGTCGGTGGCGTCGTAGAGTGTCGTCGGCTAGTAGAAACTACTGCGGAACAACTTGCCCGTGAGGGTGCGTGATGAGGAGTGGTACCTACAGTCCCCGTCGTGGATATCAGCCAACAACTCGCACCCTTGTTTTTCGGATATGCACCGCGGTGAGACGTTGTTGGGGTGTCGCCTGTACATCTTGTCGTCCTGCAAACAATAAGCAGTGGCCCAGCGGACCATGCGCTCTGCGTCTTCCTCCTCTCCGGTAAGGTGCCGTGGGGCAGGTATGCCTTGAGCTCCTCGGTCCAGCAGCCCACCTGAGGTTCCAGTGCCAGGAGTAAGCAAGCTCCCGAGGTCGGATCACAAGCCGGGCCTCCTAAGGTCGGGGCCGATGGCAGCTCCTGACTGAGCAATGTCGGGCCTGCGGTTGAGGGTGTCGCTGATGGCTTGAAGAGGTTCTCCTTGAAGATGCCAGGCTTCTTAGCCTTGCAATGGGACGCCCTCTTGGTGATGTTGCCTGCTTCCTTGTTCACGCTATGCGGGACGTTCTGCAATTCCAAGCCCAGGAAGCGTTTTTTGATTTTACGTACCTCTTCAATGGAAGCCTCCATGTGTTCGTCCTTCGGTTTGTACTCTTTGCTGGAGAAGTTGACGAGAAGTTGGGAGTCACCCTTGATGGTAAGGCGCTTGATTCCTAGGGCGGCTGCGGCCTTGAGGCTGGCAATCAAGCCCTCGCACTCTGCAATGTTGTTGGAGACCTTATCGCCGCACTGGAAGCAAAGTTGCACAGCATAGTAGAGCTTGTCCTATGTTGGTGAGATGAGCACAACTCCAGCCCCCCGCGCCCTGCCGCATGAAGGCACCATCAAAGTGCATCACCCAGCCATCATGCGCTTCATCACCAAGCGTGAGGAATTGGCCTTCATCCAACCCTCGGTCGGGAGTGTCCGTCCATTCCGCCATGAAATCAGCGAGGGCCATGCCCTTGATGACCCTTGTTGTGCTGAACTCCAACTGGAAGGCCTGCAGCATGATGTTCCACTCTACCACCTTTCCAGCGGCGTTGGGGCTACAGAGCACCTTCTCTAGGTGGTACATGGAGGACACCTTTGATGGGGTGGCATTGCAAATAATGAAGCAACTTCCTTCAGGCAATGAGGAGCATGAGCAGAAGCTTCTACTGCATGGGGTAGTGCACGCACATCCTACAACACTGTGCTGATAAAAGTACACCGGCTGTTCGAAGAGAGGTGAAGCACCAACAGCTCCTTGCCCCGCATGGGGTGTGAGGGATTCAGGAGCCTCGGAGGCCGCTAGAGCGACGGGTTCCTCGAGAGCACCGTCCTGAGGCGGTGAAGGCTGAGGCACCTCTCGTAGATCACCCTGCTTTGCACCTGCGCTGGCGCGCTCCTCTCGGACCGCCATGAGTGCCATGCTAGCCGAGTGGGGGTGGCCGCCAAGTAGAGCACCAGGGGTTCACGAGAACGAGGCCCCACCATGATGAGCAGGCTCGTGAGGCATTTCTTGGGGTCTTCGAACACTACTTCAACTTCCGGGGTCCACTCAAAAGGGCCCTTTCTCTTCATCAGCTTCAAGAAAGGGAGGGCACGCTCGCCGAGCTTGGAGATGAAGCACCCCAGGGAGGTCACGCAACCCGCCAGCTTCTACTTCTCTTTGAGGGTCTGAGGCAGTCTCATCCTTTCTATTGCCTTGATCTTCTCGGGGTTAGCCTCGGTTCCTCTCTGTGATACCAAGAAACCCAACAGCTTGCCCGATGGAACCCCAAACACACACTTCTCCGTGTTGAGCCTTAGGTTCACCTTGCGCAGGTTAGCAAATGTCTCTTCCAGGTCTTTGATCAGAGTCCTTGCCTCCCACGACTTGACCACGATGTTGTTGATTTACGCATTTGCATTTATCCCCAGCTGTGACCGGCTACGTCTTGAGCTTGCGTTGGTTTTCCTTGAAGAGGAAAGGGTGATACAGCAATAGTAGCATAAGTATTTCCCTCAGTTTTTGAGAACCAAGGTATCAATCCAGTAGGATACTCCTCAAAAGTCCCACGCACCTACACAAATAAACAAAGAACTCGCAACTAACGCAATAAAGGGGTTGTCAATCCCTTCACGGCCACTTGCAAAAGTGAGATCTGATAGAGATAGTATGATAATATAAATATATTTTGGGTATTTTATAATATAGATTGGAGAAGTAAAGATGCAAATAAAAGTAGATTGAAAGCTTATACGATAAAAGATAGACCCGGGGGCCATAGGTTTCACTAGTGGCTTCTCTCAAGATAGCATCAGTGTTACGGTGGGTGAACAAATTACTATCGAGCAATTGATAGAAAAGCGAATAATTATGAGATTATCTAGGCATGATCATGTATATAGGCATCACGCCCGTGACAAGTAGACCGACTCCTACCTGCATCTACTACTATTACTCCACACATCGACTGCTATCCAGCATGCATCTAGAGTATTAAGTTCATAAGAACAGAGTAACGCATTAAGAAAGATGACATGATGTAGAGGGATAAACTCATGCAATATGATATAAACCCCACCTTTTTATCCTCGATGGCAACAATACAATACGTGCCTTGCAACCCTTATTGTCACTGGGTAAGGACACCGCAAGATTGAACCCAAAGGTAAGCACTTCTCCCATGGCAAGAAAGATCAATCTAGTAGGCTTGCAAAGATAACTCAATCATAGATAAAATAATTCAGAGGAGATTCAAATATCTCTCATAGATAAACTTGATCATAAACCCACAATTCATCGGATCTCGACAAACACACCGCAAAAAGAGTTACATCGAATAGATCTCCATAAGAGAGGGAGAGAACATGGTATTGAGATCAAAAAAGAGAGAAGAAGCCATCTAGCTAATAACTATGGACCCGAAGGTCTGTGGTAAACTACTCACAACTCATCGGAGGGGCTATGGTGTTGATGTAGAATCCCTCCGTGGTCGATTCCCCCTCCAGCGGAGCGCCGATGAAGGCTCCAAGATGGGATCTCGCGGATACAGAAGGTTACGGCGGTGGAACTTGTTTTTGTTGGCTCCCTGGATGTTTTCGGGGTATGTGGGTATATATAGGAGGAAGAGGTAGGTCGGTGGCCGCCCGAGGGGCCCACGAGACAGGGGGCGTGCCCTGTAGGGGTGGGCGTGCCCTCCACCCTCGTGGTCGCCTCGGCTGCTTCTTGGCTTGCACTCCAAGTCCTCTGGATCACATTCGTTCCAAAAATCACGCTCCTGAAGGTTTCATTCCGTTTGGACTCCATTTGATATTCCTTTTCTTCGAAATACTGAAATAGGCAAAAAAACAGCAATACGGGCTGGGCCTCCGGTTAGTAGGTTAGTCCCAAAAATGATATAAATATGTAAAATAAAGCCCATAAACATCGAAAAAGGGGTAATATAATAGCATGGAACAATCAAAAATTATAGATACGTTGGAGACGTATCAAGCATCCCCAAGCTTAATTCCTGCTCGTCCTCGAGTAGGTAAATGATAAAAACAGAATTTTTGATGTGGAATGCTACCTAGCATAATTCTCAATGTAATTTTCTTTATTGTGGCATGAATGTTCAGATCCAAATGATTCAAAGTTCATATTGATAAAAGAAATAGTAATACTTCAAGCATACTAATAAAAGAAATCATGTCTTCTCAAAATAACATGGCTAAAGAAAGTTCATCCCTACAAAATCATATAGTTAGGCTATGCTTCATTTTTCGTCACACAAAAAATGTTCCCAAATTCTACACCCCCAATGACAAGCCAAGCAATTGTTTCATACTTAATGATGGGGATTGTGTGGAGAAGACAAAAGAAGAGAAAGTCTCACATTGATGAGGATAATCAACGGGCTATGGAGATGCCCATCAATTTATGTCAACATGAGGAGTAGGTGTTGCCATGCAACGGATGCACTAGAGCTATAAATGAATGAAAGCTCAACAAAAGAAACTAAGTGGGTGTGCATCCAACTTGCTTGCTCATGAAGACCCGGGGCATTTTGAGGAAGCCCATCGTAGGAATATACAAGCCAAGTTCTATAATGAAAAATTCCCACTAGTACATGAAGAACATGGTGCTACTTTGAAGCACAAGTGTGGAAAAGAGATAGTAACATTGCCCCCTTTTATTTATTTTACTTTGAAGCTCAACAAAAGAAACTAAAGGGACGATGCTCTAATAATGATGATCATCACACTTTTATTGATTTACAACACATGAATTACAACTCGAAACCAGAACAAGATATGACTCTATATGAATGCCTCCGGCGGTGTACTGGGATGGTGCAATGAATCAAGAGTGACATGTATGAAATTATGCATGGTGGCTTTGCCACAAATACGATGTCAACTACATGATCATGCAATGCCAATATGACAAAAGTAATGCGTGTCATGATGATAAACGGAACGGTGGAAAGTTGCATGGCAATATATCTCGGAATGGCTATGGAAATGCCATAATAGGTAGGTATGGTGGCTGTTTTTAGGAGGATATAAGGAGTTTTATGTGTGATAGAGCATATCATATCACGGGGTTTGGATGCACCGGCGAAGTTTGCAACAACTCTCAAGGTGAGAGAGGGCAATCCATGGTACCGAAGAGGCTAGCAATGATGGAAAGGTAAAAGTGGGTATAATCCATGGACTCAACATTAGTCAAAAGAACCCATATACTAATTGCAAAAATTTAGAAGTCATCAAAAACCAAGCACTACGCGCATGATCCTAGAGGGATAGATTTGTAGGAAAAGACCATCGCTCGTCCCCAACCGCCACTCATAAGGATGGACAATCCAAGGACACTTGATGCTTCAAATTTGTTACACAACTTTAACCATACGTGCATGCTACGGGACTTGCTAACTTCAACACAAGCGTTCTTTAAATTCATAATCATCCAACTAGCATGACTTTGATATCACTACCTCCATATCTCAAAACAATTATCAAGTATCAAATTGATCATAGCATCCAATTCACTTCCTATGATAATTTTTATTATACCCAACTTGGATGCCTACCATTCTAGGACCAATTTTATAACCATAGAAAATACCATGCTGTTCTAAAAGACTATCAAAATAATATAAGTGAAGCATGAGAGACTAGCAATTTCTACAAAATTAAACCACCACCGTGCTCTAAAAGATATAAGTGAAGCACTAGAGCAAACACTATCTAGCTCAAAAGATATAAGTGAAGCACATAGAGTATTCTAATAAATTTCAATCAAGTGGGCTTCTCCCAAAAGGTGTGTACAGAAAGGATGATTGTCGAAAACTAAAAATCAAATACTAATATCATAGACGACGCTCCAAGCAAAACACATATCATGTGGCGAATAAAAATATAGCTTCAAGTAAAGTTACCAATGAACGAAGATGAAAGAGGCCCCAACCTTAGGCTTTTGGCTACTCTTGAATATCTTAGGGTGCCATGGGAATCCCCAAGCTTAGGCGCTTGCCACTCCTTATTCCATAGTCCATCAAATCTTTACCCAAAAATTTGAAAACTTCACAACACAAAACTCAACAGGAAATCTCATAAGCTCCGTTAGTGAAAGAAGGCAAAACCACCACATAAAGTACTGTAATGTACTCATTATTTATTTATATTGGTGTTAAACCTACTGTATTTCAAGTTCTCTATGGTTCATACCACTTAATACTAGCCATAGATGCATCAAAATAAGCAAACAACACACGAAAAAGAGAATCTGTCAAAAACAGAACAGTCTGTAGCAATCTGTAACTAACGCAAACTTCTACAACTCAAAAAATCCTACCAAAATAGGAAGTCCTGGAAAACATGTCTATTGATCTACAACAAAACGAATCAACGCAAAATCACGTTTCTGTGATTTAACAAAACTAATTTCATGCGTGCAAAGTTTCTGTTTTTCAGCAGAATCAAATTAACTATCACCGTAGGTTATCCTATAGGTTCTACTTGGCACAAACCCTAATTAAAACATAAAACACATATAAACAGAAGGTAGATGAAAAATTTATTACTAAACAGAAACAAAAACAAAAAACACAAATAAAATTGGGTTGCATCCCAACTAGCGCTATCGTTTAACGCCCTTAGCTAGGCATAAAAGCGAAGAAAGATCTAAGTAGTGCCATCTTTGGCACTCAATTCATAAGTAGCTCGCATGATAGATTCATAAGGTAACTTGATTTTCTTTCTTGTAAAGTGCTCCATGCCTTTCCTTAATGGAAATTGGAATCTAATATTCCCTTCCTTCATATCAATAATCGCACCAATCGTTCTAAGGAAAGGTCTACCAAGAATAATAGGGCAAGAAAGATTGCAATCTATATCAAGAACGATAAAATCTACGGGCACTAAATTTCTATTTGCAACAAGGAGAACATAATTGATCCTTCCCATTGGATTTTTAATGGAGGAATCCGCAAGGTGCAAATTTAAAGAGCAGTCATCAAGATCATGGAAACCTAGAATATCACATAAAGTTTTTGGAATCGTAGAAACACTAGCACCCAAATCACACAAAGCAAAATACTCCTGATCTTTAATAATAATCTTTATAGTAGGTTCCCACTCATCATTAAGTTTTCTTGGTATAAAAACTTCCAAATTAAGTTTTTCATCATAAGATTGCATCAAGACATCAACGTTATATTTGTTAAAAGCTTTATGTTGACTATAAGCATGAGGAGAATTAATAACGGATTGCAACAAGGAAATACAACCTTCTAAAGAACAATTATCATAATCAAATTCCTTGAAATCCGAGATAGTGGGTTCAATGCTATTTAAAGTCATGACCTCTCCAATCCCACTTTTACCAAATTTAGCATCAAGATCTTAAAACTCTGAATTATTGGGACGCCTTCTAACTAAAGTTGACTCATCTCCAGTCCGATTATTATTAAGATTCATATTGCAAAACAAAGATCTAATAGGGGACACATCAATAACTTTAAGATCTTCATCATTATTTTCACCTAAGTTTTCTGGTTTGGCAGCCATCTTATTGACTAAGGTAGCTTGCTTATCAGAAATTTGGGCTATAGAATTTTCAAGCCGGGTAATTTGAGAGTTCAAACCATAAAATTCTTTAGACATATCATCAAGCTCCTTGTTCATAAACCCCCAAAAACCTTTTTGTTCTTTAAGCTCTTTTTTGAAGAAATTATTGTGCTTAAATTGCAAAGACATAAAACTTCTAATGTTTGATTCAATCTCTTCCAACCTTCTAGGAAGGAGGTCGGTACTCTTAGACAAAGTCCTAAGGATAAACAGGCACACAAAAAGACAAGCGAGAGAGGGGAAAATAGAGGGCGAATAAAATGGCAAGGGTGAAGTGGGGGAGAGGAAAATGAGAGCCAAATGGCAAATAATGTAAATGTGAGGGAGATGAGTTTGTGATGGTTACTTGGTATGTCTTGACTTGAGCGAAGACCTCCCCGGCAATGGTGCCAGAAATCCTTCTTGCTACGTCTTGAGCTTGCGTTGGTTTTCCTTGAAGAGGAAAGGGTGATGCAGCAATAGTAGCGTAAGTATTTCCCTTAGTTTTTTAGAACCAAGGTATCAATCCAGTAGGAGGCTCCTCAAAAGTCCCACGCACCTACACAAACAAACAAAGAACTCGCAACCAACGCAATAAAGGAGTTGTCAATCCCTTCACGGTCACTTGCGAAAGTGAGATCTGATAGAGATAGTATGATAAGATAAATATGTTTTTGGTATTTTATAATATAGATTGGAGAAGTAAAGATGCAAATAAAATTAGATTGAAAGCCTATACGATAAAAGATAGACCCGGGGGCCATAGGTTTCACTAGTGGCTTCTCTCAAGATAGCATAAGTGTTACGGTGGGTGAGCAAATTACTCTCAGGAAATTGATAGAAAAGCGAATAATTATGAGATTATCAAGGCATGATCATGTATATAGGCATCACGTACGTGACAGGTAGACCGACTCCTGCCTGCATCTACTACTATTACTCCACACATCGACCACTATCCAGCATGCATCTAGAGTATTAAGTTCAGAAGAACAGCGTAACGCATTAAGAAAGATGACATGATGTAGAGGGATAAACTCATGCAATATGATATAACCCCCACCTTTTTATCCTCGATGGCAACAATACAATACATGCCTTGCAACCCTTATTGTCACTGGGTAAGGACACCGCAAAATTGAACCCAAAGATAAGCACTTCTCCCATGGCATGAAAGATCAATCTAGTAGGCCAAACCAAACTGATAATTCGAAGACACTTGGAAAGATAACTCAATCATACATAAAAGAATTCAGAGGAGATTCAAATATTTCTCATAGATAAACTTGATCATAAACCCATAATTCATCGGATCTCGAGAAACACACCGCAAAAAGAGTTACATTGAACAGATCTCCACAAGGGAGGGGGAGAACATGGTATTGAGATTCAAAAAGAGAGAAGAAGCCATCTAGCTAATAACTATGGACCCGAAGGTCTGTGGTAAACTACTCACAACTCATCGGAGGGGCTATGGTGTTGATATAGAAGCCCTCCGTGGTCGATTCCCCCTCCAGCGGAGCGCCGGCGAAGGCTCCAAGATGGGATCTCGCGGATATAGAAGGTTACGACGGTGGAAATTGTTTTTCGTTGGCTCCCTGGATGTTTTCGGGGTACGTGGGTATATATAGGAGGAAGAAGTAGGTCGGTGGCCGCCTGAGGGGCCCACGAGACAGGGGGGCGCCCTATAGGGGTGGGCGTGCCCTCCACGCTCGTGGCCGCCTCGGCTGCTGCTTGGCTTGCACTCCAAGTCCTCTAGATCACGTTCGTTCCAAAAATCACTCTCCCGAAGGTTTCATTTCGTTTGGACTCCGTTTGATATTCCTTTTCTTCGAAATACTAAAATAGGCAAAAAAAAACAGCAATACGGGTTGGGCCTCCGGTTAGTAGGTTAGTCCCAAAAATGATATAAATATGTAAAATAAAGCCCATATACATCCAAAAAGGGGTAATATAATGGCATGGAACAATCAAAAATTATAGATACATTGGAGACGTATCATGACCCGAGCGCGAAGTGCATCAACCGCTGGAAGGTCGCCCTGGCATTTCTCAGCCCGAAGGGCATGCATATGTAGCAATACACGCCGCACGGGGATATGTAGGCTGTTTTCTCGACATCCTCCACCGCCATCTTGATTTGATGATACCCTGAGATGGCATCCAAAAAGCACAATAGATCGCACTCGGCAGTGGAATCCACGATCTAGTCAATGCGCGGAAGTAGTAAAGGGTCCTGAAGGCAGGCTTTGTTGAGACTCGTGAAGTCGATGCACATGCGCTCCTTCCATCATTTCTTGGGAACGATCATTGGGTTTGCTAACCAGTCGCTGTGCCATACTTCCTGAATGACACCGACCTCTTGCAGCTTGCGGACCTCCTGGGCGATGAACGTTTGCTTCTCCGGTGCATGACATCGCGCCTTCTGCTTCACCGGGCGTGCGCCCGGGCACACCATCAGGTGGTGCTCGATCACCTCCTTCGAGACACCAACCAAGTTAGACGCTTGCCACGCAAAAACATCTTTGTTGCCCCTCAGGAAGCCAACCAACGCCTCTTCCTGGTACAAGGGAGGCCCGCACCTATGGTGAACATGGGGCCCGAGCCCCTGCTGTAGACAGGCACCTGCTTCGTCTCGGCATGGTCCTGAGAAAACTACTGCTTTTTCTTTGCGGGCGCGGCCTTGGAAGCCGGGGCACGAGGCCCCCGCAGCCCTATAAGCGAGCTTCAGGGCCTGGACCACGTCTTTCGTATCTCCGGTCAGTGTGATGATGCCACTGTTGTGCGGCATCTTGATGATGTTGTAGCCTAAATGGGTTGCCGTCATGAACTTGGCGAGGGCCGGATACCCAAAGATGGCATTGTACGGAAGGCTGATGCGGGCCATGTTGAAGTTAATGAGCTTGGTGCACTAGTTTTCGCACGTGCCAAAGGTGACGGGGAGGCGCACTGGCCCCAAGGGGGTGGTTGAGCCCTTGACCACCCCCGAGAAGGGCTTGGAGGGTTCGAGCTGGTCGTACGACATCTGGAGCAGGTTGAAGGCTTCCACAGACAGGACGTTCAGGCCAGCGCCACCATCGATGAGGGTCTTGGTGATGTGAGTTTGCTGATGGTGGGCGTGCATAGCATGGGGAGGGCACTCGTAGCCGCTATGGTCTTGGGATGATCTCTGGAATTGAAGGTGACGTTGACCTCGGTCGTCTTGAGGCCTCGAGAAGCCTTTTGCTATGGCCGTGTAGCGCTTGCCCGATGGAAGAGCTGCTTGACGTGGTTGTTAGAGGCAGGTGCTTGTGACCCGCCAATGATGCATGTGACTACATGGGGTGCCGGCACCATGAAGCGCGTGATGAATTTGCCGCGAAGCCCCTCCCAGGAGGACACCGAGGCCTCCAGGAGGCTGCATAGCCAGGAGCGTGGTATTTCCGCGAGGGCCATGGTGAGCTAATTTTCCATGGCCTTGTCATCGCTACCCGTCGCTTGGATGGCCTGCGCGTATAGCCAGAGGAATTCCTCGGTGTCCGTGATGTTGGGTTCTACGGTAGGGTGCGTCGACTGCAAATTAAAATTTTCCTACATGCACAACAACATGAACATGCTATAGGAGATGGATCACAGTTCGTTACCACTAGACGCGCAGTGCCGTGCAGCGGAAGAAGAGTTGGGGCAGCGTGTTCACGTGGATCGTCTCCTCCTCGTCTGATCTCCCTCGAACAGCCGGTTGTCCGATCCCACGTACTAGTTTGCTGGAGCGGCACAAGTGCACCGCCTCTAACGGTATCCGCGCGTGTAGGAGGAACACCATGCGGCGGACTGCACGGGCCGATCACACAGTCGGCGGCGAGTGGAGGTGGCTATTCGCAACACATGCAAACCATAGTGACAGCACCGAAGCGATCAAATCGCATGAGTGTGCCGCACCTCCACTTTATATAGGCGTCCGTCGCAGGCTCAACACTTGGGCCTCGCACGGACCCTAAAGCCCACATGTCTACTCGGCCACAATCCGAATACAGCTCGGGTCACATCCGACTAGTGTCCTCGGATCCGACCTCGTATGTTCCTTCCCTTAAGCGTGCGACCCCTTAGGTTCAAGTCAGCTTGGTCGCAGTTCGGATCACCTCCGACCTGCGCAGTTCGGATCACCTCCGACCTGCATAGTTGGTAGCGGCCTCTAGCAAGGCGTACCGACCACCAAGCAGACTATGAAGCTGGTTAGGCAAACATGTACAATGTGTCACACTTCTGTTCCCTTTGCCTCATGATATATGTGGTCGAGCTCAAGGCGAGACTGTCATCCTTGTGCTAGCCCGACCTCTTTCTCGTTCCAGTGATGCCGACCACTATCCGGATTATCTCATAATCCTTGTCGCATGGCCATGCTTATCCTGGTAGGATCACACGACGGGCCCAGAGTATATCTCTCCTAATTACTGGGGCAAATCCCATCTTACTCGACCATGTCTCGCAGCATGGGCCTGGACAAGCCTGAAACCTACCTTAACTACCCAGTTATGGAGTAGCGTTTGGTCGGCCCAATGTAGGTCTGTCACCATCCCGAGTACATGCGTCAGCTCAGGTCTTAGGACATAGAATGGATGTTGTACTAGAGACTCACAGATGACATATCGCTGCTCTCATAGTTGGGTCTGTACGACACGGATCTTATCTCGACTCGGATCCAACTATGTCGAATCCGACCAGACCTTTCCATGTCCATATTATCTGGTTAGCATCCAATGCTCCATGGCTAGTAAGACCAAGCCATCGATCGTGTCATATGCTAGTCTAGTCAGCTGCGCGTCCACACAACCCTTTCGACTAGGAACCTTTTAGGACAGTCATCATACAATGCATAGTCCCACAAACAAGTCACGTACTTGCTGATACACATCATTGATAATGTCCAAGGACTATCTTTATTCATAAACACATAGGAAATATCATCATACAAGATTGCATCTAGGGCATACCTCCAACAGTCTCCCACTTGCACTAGAGTCAATCAAATAGACATCGAATTCCCATAGCTCTAACGTGCGCCTCATGCTTGGGTCTTGGAAGCGGCTTATTCAACGGATCTGTAACATTTGCATCCGTGTGAATCTTCCATAACTATACATCACCATTTTTTACGATCTTTCGTATCAGGTGATATTTCCAATCTATGTGTCTGACCTTGTGGTGATTCCTCGGCTCCTTGGCTTGTGTGATGGCACCAGAATTATCACAATAAAGGTCCAACGGTTTCACCGAGGCTAGGAAAATACCAAGATCGTCTAGAAAATGCCGGCTCCAAACACCTTCCTTTGCAGCTTCACAAGCCGCAATGTTTTTGGCTTCTGTGGTAGAATCGGCCATCGTATCCTGCTTGGGACTCATCCAGTGCACTGCCCCTCCGTTCAGGACATACACGAATCCGGACTATGATCGACAATCATCTTTGTCAGTTTGGAAACTAGCATCAGCGTAACCCCTTATGACGAGCTCTTCCTCACCTTCATAAACTAGGAACATCTCTTTAGTCCTTTTCAGGTACTTCAAAATAGTCTTTACTGTTGCCCAGTGACTCTCACCTGGGTTGGCCTAGTATATGCTTGTTAGGCTTATTGCAAAAGCAACATCAGGCCTTGTACATATCATGTTATACATGATGGATCCGATTGCAGAGGCATACAGAATCCTACTCATCCTTCTTCGCTCATCAGATGTCGAAGGACTCTGAGTCTCTCTTAGCCTTATACCATGTGAGAGTGGCAATAAACCTTTCTTCGCCTCACTCATGTTGAACCGGTTCAACACATTATCTATGTATGTGCTCTGACTTAAGCCGAGCAGCCTCCTCAAACTATCTCTATAGATCTTAATGCCTAAAATATATACTGCCTCACCAAGGTCCTTCATCGAAAACTTGCCATTCAATGACTCCTTGACCGAGTTTAGCATCGAAACATCATTTCCGATCAGTAGTATGTCATCCACATACAAGATCAAAAACACTATCGAGCTCCCGCTTAACTTCTTGTATAAACAAGAGTCCTCTTCGCCTTTGATGAAACCGAGACCAGTGACGACCTCATCAAAACGAATGTTCCAACTCCGAGATGCTTGCCTCAACCCATAAATGGATCTCTTGAGCTTGCATACCTTACTTGTGCTAGTCGGATCGACAAAACCCTCGAGCTGTATCATATACACATCCTCGGTTAAATTTCCATGAAGGAAAGCGTTTTGACATCCATCTGCCATATCTCGTAATCAAAATATGCAGCTATAGCTAGTACGATCCTCACCGATTTCAGCATCGCTACCGACGAGTAAGTCTCATCATAGTAAATTCCTTGATCTTGTCCATAACCTTTAGCGACAAGCTGAGCTTTGTGGATCTGAACATTTCCATCCACATCGGTTTTCTTCTTAAAGACCCATTTGCAACCAATGGCTGTTACGCCAGGCGGCGGATCAACCAAGTCCCAGACTTGATTCTCATCCATGGACTTTAACTCGAATCTCATGGCCTCCAGCCATGCCTCGTAATCTGGGCTCACCATCACGTCTGCATACATGGTCGGCTCATCGCTTTCTAGCAAAAACCCATCACGCACTCTGCGCAATCTTTCCGACCTCCGTGGTTCCGGTGCTGCTTCCACTACGGGTTCCTTGACTGACTCCGGTATGATCTCGTCACCAGCCAAGCCATCCCCGAGTGGTCCTCGAATTTCTTCGAGTCGAACCGTCCTCCCACTGGCCTCCCGACTAAGAAACTCTTTCTCAAGGAAAACCCCGTTCCGAGCAACAAACACTCTGTTCTCTTCCCGGTTGTAGAAGCTATATCCCAAGGTTTCCCTCGGATATCCCACGAATATGCATTTATTTGATTTAGGTGTAAGCTTGTGTGACATAAGTCGCTTGACAAATGCTTCACAACCCGAAATCTTTAGAAAAGACAAACTAGGACTCTTCCCGGTCCACATCTCATGTGGTTTCTTGTCTACGGATTTTGATGGTACCCTATTAAGTGTGAAAGCTATAGTTTCTAGAGTGTATCCCCAGAATGACAAGGGTAAATCTGATATTCTCATCATAGACCAGACCATGTCCAACAAGGTCATATTCCTCCGTTCTGACGCGTTGTTTCTCTATGGCGTACCCGGAGGTGTGAGCTGAGGTACTACACCTCGACTTTTCAGATGATCATCAAACTCCTGGCTCATGTACTCACCTCCACGATCAGATCGCAGAAGTTTTATAGTCTTGCCGAGTAGATTCTCAACCTCATTCTGAAACTCTTTGAACTTTTCAAAAGTTTCTGACTTGTGCCTCATCAAATATATATATCCAAATCTACTCAAGTCGTTGGCAAAAGTCACGACGTACTGATAGCCACCTCTGACGATTGTGCTCATTGGACCACACACATCACTATGTATAAGTTCCAATAGCTTGGATGCCCTCTCGCAACTCTTTGCAATAGGAGACTTAGTCATCTTGCCGAGCAAGCATGATTTGCATGTCTCGAATGACTCAAAGTCGGACGAAGTTAGGAGTCCATCATCATGGAGCTTCTTCATGCATTTCAGACTAATGTTTCCAAGCCGGCAATGCCAGAAGTATGTCGGATTTATCTCATTAGGCTTATGCCTCTTGACATTCGCGTTATAGACCGGTTCATGTTCTAAATTCAATATAAATAGCCCATCAACAATGGGTGCATAGCCGTGGAACATACCATTCAAAAATATTGAACAACCATTGTCCTTTAAATTGAATTCATAACCTTGACACATCAAACATGAGGCAGAAATAATGTTTCGACTAAGTGCAGGAATGTAATAACAATTATTCAATTCCATAATGAATCTGGAAGGAAGCTGGAGCTGCATCGTGCCGACCTCCAACGCAACAACTCTTGCTTTGTTGCCGACCCTGATGTCAATCTCCCCTTTTGCCACACGCCTAGTTCTTACTAGCCCCTGCATCAAGTTGCAAATGTGAACAACCGATCCGGTGTCAAATACCCAAGAGCTACTAGGTATGTCAGCAAGGTAAATGTCTATAACATATGCAACAAGTGTAACTTTGCCTGAAGCAGCATTCTCGGCCTTCTTGCCATTCTCTACAAGCCACTTGCTACAGTTCCTCTTCCAGTGACTGGTCTTCTTGTAGTGATAGCAAATGGTCTTCGAGTCCGGTCCAGACTTTGGCGCAGCGGTGGAGGTTACCGTCTCCGTGCCCTTTGCCTTAGCCTTTTTCTTGGACCAACTCTTCTTGAACTTAGCCGTTTTCCGCACCATCAACACTTGATGCATGCCTTTCTTAATATCTTGCTCTGCCACCTTGAGCATCCCATGCAATTCAGTGAGCTTCTTATCCATGCCATGCATATGATAGTTTGAGATGAACGTCCCATAGCTGGGCGGAAGAGAACCCACAATAGTATCAGTAGCCAGCTCATCCAAGAGCGGGAAGCCCAAACGATCCAAAGCTTGCACATATCCGATCATTTTGATCACATGTGGGCTTAGTGGATCACCTTCCTTCAGCTTGCAATCCATCAAGGATCGCCAGACGATCAACCTTTCGGTCCTAGCCTGTGTCTGAAACATGCTCTTGAGACTCTCGATCATATCGTAAGCCTTAACATTTTCGAAATGCTGTTGCAAATCGGGATCCATACAAGCCAACATCAGACAGCTGATCTCCGTTGATTCATCAACGAGTTTCTGGTAGGCATTCTTAGTTTTGGCATTAGCATTATCGGCAGGTTCCTCTGGAAGTGGATCCTCTAGAACATGTTCCTTTTTATCATGCTTGAGAACAATTCTCCGATTTCTATAGCAGGTGGTAAAGTTTGTTCCATTCAGTTTATCCTTTTCCAGAATTGATTTCAATGAAAAGTTGGGTTGAGCAGGTGGTGCCATTGATCTACAACAGAAAATATGCAATCACTAAGCAATGTGTTTATGTAGAGTAATTCAAGCCTAAACAGAAATACTCCCACTGAATTCAGCATCCCTCCGCAAACTCTCAGTGATCCAGGATCCGACTAGCGCACGCGACTAGTGAGCTTTAGCATCACTGCTAGCCAACATACCTATGTGGTAAGCAACTCCTTGCTAATCGTATCTCTACACGATTCCTATCGGTCGGGAAGGTATCTCATACCCCGGCTCCCAACCTTCTTTGCCACAAGGCCCAAAACCATTTTGATAGCCTTGTCAAGTTAACCTGATGCAGTACATGTCCGTGTCCGACACGAACCCTTCAGTTCAAGGACACCCAGCAGCACCCCAATTTTATGAGCCCACTACTAGACGTACTTGACATGCGAAGGTGCAACATCGGGGATGGCAACTTGCTTGATATTCATGAGGGATCATTCTACCATTCTAACATGCATCGAAACAAAGAAGCATAACAATCACATATAAACATATATCGTGAAATAGTATGGCTCCTTCATGGACGTTCTTCCAGGTCGGCTCCGACTCCGATGACCATCTACGACCTCCATCTTGTTTGTCACGCCGGGATGCCAAGCCACCAACCTGATATCTATTATCTAACTACTACAAGTAGTAATGAATTTTACATAGAGTCACATGTCGACACACAGGTCATTATACAATATAATGACAGCACTTTGGCTCCTGCCGGCTGACAAACATGACATGCAGGCCATGTATAATTTACACACATGCATCACATACACATAAGCCATACTATTCACATCAAACCCTGCAAAATAAAGTTATGCATAGAATCGCATTCTACCGGTTTGAGTGATCATGTACAAAAAACAAGGCGCTACGCACACTCGCGAGTGCGGGCAATGCCTGACGTTTTCGGAAATCATAGATCACATCTGAACTCCGATCACGCCGAATTTTATGATCTGACCGATCTTATCGATCATCGCGAGTCCGATTTGGGTTTATGTTTCACTGTTAACCCCGACGGCACATACCGACCGGTAGGGGTAGGTTGTGTCACCAGCTCATCGACTCCAATCATCAGAAAACATAGCCTCTTCAATCCCCATGTGCAATTGATCTCATCAACCATGCACATAGCCGATCTCATCAAGGACAATAGATCTCATCTGCCGCCTCCACATATCTAATATGCATACGATCTGAATTCAAATCCTATAGCAGAGGCTCTGATACCATTGTTGGGTTCTACGGTAGGGTGCGTTGACTGCAAATTAAAATTTTCCAACGCGCACAACAACAGGAACATGCTACAGGAGATGGATCACAGTTCATTACCACTAGAGGCGTAGTGCCGTGCAGCAGAAGAAGAGTTGGGGCAGCATGTTCGCGTGGATCGTCTCCTCCTCGTCCGATGTCCCTCGAACAGCCGGTCGTCCGATCCCACGTACTAGTTCTCCGGAGCGGCACAAGTGCACCGCCTCTAATGGTATCTGCGCATGCAGGAGGAACACTGTGCGACAGACTGCTAGGTACGATCACACAGTCGGCGGCGAGTGCAGGTGGCTATTCGCAACACATGCAAACCCTAGTGACAGCACCGAAGCGATCAAATCACATGAGTGTGCTGCACCTCCACTTTATATAGGCGTCTGTCGCAGGCTCAACACTTGGGCCTCGCATGGACCCTAAAGCCCACATGTCTACTCGGCCACAATCCGAATACAACTCGGATCACATCCGACCAGTGTCCTCGGATCCGACCTCGTAGGTTCCTTCCCTTAAGCGCGCGACCCCTTAGGTTCAAGTCAGCTTGGTCATAGTTCGGATCACCTCCGACCTGCACGGTTGGTAGCGGCCTCTAGCAAGGCGTGCCGACCACCAAGCAGACTATGAAGCTGGTTAGGAGAACCTATACAACACATCACACTTCTGTTCCCTTTGCCTCATGATATATGTTGTCGGGCTCAAGGCGAGACTGTCATCCTTGTGCTAGCCCGACCTCTTTCTCGTTCCAGTGATGTCGACCACTATCCGGATTATCTCATAATCCTTGTCGCATGGCCATGCTTATCCTGGTCTGATCACACGAGGGGCCTAGAGTATATCTCTCCTAATCGGAGGGGCAAATCCCATCTTGCTCGACCATGTCTCGCAGCATGGGTCTGGACAGGCCTGAAACCTACCTTTGTAACTACCTATTTACGGAGTAGCGTTTGGTCGGCCCAAAGCAGGTATGTCACCATCCCGAGTACATGATTCAGCTAGGTCTTAGGACATATAACGTATGTTGTACTAGAGACTCACAGATCCGACTATGTTGGATCCGACCAGACCTTATCTCGACTCGGATCCGACTATGTTGGATCCGACCAGACCTTTCCAAGTCCATATTATCCGGTTAGCATCCAATGCTCCATGGCTAGTGAGACCAAGCCATCGACCGTGTCATATGCTAGTGTAGTTAGTTGCGCGTCCGCACAACCCTTTCGACTAGGAACCTTTTAGGACAGTCATCATACAATGCATAGTCCCACAAACAAGTCACGTACTTGCTGATACACAGCATTGATAATGTCCAAGGACTATCTTTATTCATAAACACATAGGAAATATCATCATAAAATGATTGCCTCTATGGCATATCTCCAACACGAGGCGCCGCCGTATCGCGGGGCAACCGATGGCCTGAACTTCTTTAGCCACTGCAACCAGCGAAGGCTGGGGGTGAAGGGCGGATGACCTGCGGCGCCACCATAGGAGCCCAGCGGCTAGGTCAGTGAAATGGCGTCTGGCATGGGAACCGCGAGGCGAGGGCGGAGCGCGGTTACCAAAGAGGCGACGCTTTGACACACCCCTACCTGGCGCGCCAAATGTCGGATTCAGGGTTCCGCAGGCCCGAGAAGGTTCGAAGTCTAGGGCGTGTGCAAAGATATCAACTTCTCAAGTCTCAAGCTCATCGCCCTACAGCCTAGCCTCGTCAAGTGCGTGCGCACGGGGGCAAGAAGCTGAACACGGCAGTTTACCCAGGTTCGGGCCACCTTGGAGTGTAAAACCCTACTCATGCTTTGTGTTTGATTGGCCTCACAAGGGGCTGAGGATGAACAAGTACAATGGATGAATTTCCTCGCGAGGGCTATGGTGGTGACGGTGGAAGGGATCTAATCTGGCCCCTCTATATGGTGGTGGCTAACCTATATTTATAGTGGCATCGGTCCTCTTCCCTCAAAACTTAGGTGGGAAGGGATCCCACAACGGCCAATTTGATAAGGGGACAAGAAGTACATTTAATCCCGACGAAAGATGGTCTTCGCCTGCAAAGCTTCTGGTAGTGACGTAGTTGTGGGCTTGGCATTGCTGCCCGTCCTGCTGAGCTTGTTGTCATGGTCTTGTAGCACCAGAATGGAAACCTTTGGAGGATACCTCTGGGACCCGCGCTCGTCCTTGTTCCCTTAGCACTAAAAGGGAAACTGTCTCCTCTGCGCCCGCCTGGCCATGGTCGTTACGGCTCACATCATTACAGCCTCATGAGGCTAGGTACCTGCATAGAAATCTCTGCTCCTCGAGAGGCTACCTCGGGAGGCCACCCCTCTTGAGGTCTTGGCATCGTCTGCCTCACGAGGCCAGGACCCTCGTGAGAGTCTTGTCTTGGTGGCCTTGTAGCTGGGCCATACCAGGCCGCCGAGGGAGCCATGCCATGGGCCGCAGGCAGGCAGATCTGGGTACCCTGGTTCCCAGAACACCGACACATAGGTTGTCCATCACACACACTTTTTATGTTGTAAATGTTTGTGCAGGGTGGCATAACGCAAACAGTTTTCAAGAGGAAGTCGTATGCGATTGTTCATTTATCCAACACGTTTTATTCCTAGAAACTGTGTGTGTTGTCTGAGGTCATCACCCACGGTGTTTTCTCAATAACCATTTGCAAAAGAAAAACCCAATTAGCAGGCTAATTGGCCTATTATTAATAATCCATTTACTAATCTAATTGACATTTCATATTAAGCCACAATATATTTCATTTCCGTATTAAGAAAGCAGGATTTCATAATTGAAATACATCAAAGTACAACATCATATAGATTCAGCACTCAGCTACCCCATTACACAACTACACCAACACCAACTTTCACATGCAACATCTATAACCTTTGGAAATCAGCATCATAGGCAATACATAGACAAATGAATCTCATCTGGAAAACTGCTGAAGCGGAAGGCGAATATTGAGCCTTCATTGATGTTGAAGGTCTTTACAACTTTAGGCGAGTGCCTGTGGATGATTGACCGTCCATCCTTCGTCCTCTTCAGGAAGACTTCAATATTGAATTGTGGGTGTTGTATGAATACCTTCCTCGCCTCCTGACCATATAGGTGGTTTGAGAGGTAATCATCTGTGAACTGCTTTGGAAAGGCCCGAAAAGAAGGATATGCATAAATATCTTCTCTAGATTTGAAATGGGGCAACGAATTAAAAAGATAAGGTATAACAGTTAGTACCATGCTGTAGTGAACTGATGTCTTCTTCATTGTGCAGACAAAGATCTTGTTGTTTTTGTTGCTAATTTCTTTATCCTAACAATCTTTCTGAGTTTCTTGACTTGACTGATATATTCATGGACAACTCATTTCCCCATATGCAAAATGGGCCGAATAGTGGGTAAAAACGTCTGACAGCAGGACCTACATGTGCAAGACCAAATTGTTAAAAACCAAAAAATTTAAAATAAGAAGTGGAAAGGTGTGTTATTAAATGCAATAGGCCTAATATTTGAAACAAAGCAAAACAAGCAAACATAGTCATTCAAACTTGTATTGTGCAGGTCTAAGTACACTAGTTATTGGCCCTGTTTGGATCCATGGGTTAGCTTCAGCTAGTTTGGGTTCAAACAGCCCTAAAGTATCCAAACATGAGGGCTAGTTTGAGCTAGTCGTGTCTAACCAACCCAAAACAACTATCCCACCCAAGAGGTGCTAATTGGGACTAGTTCTCCTAGTGCATTTATTGTCAATCTAACCCTGTCAGCCAAACACCTCTTTCGCTAGAGTTAGTTCAGGGTTAGTCATTGTTGAGTATCATTATTATTTAGGAAACATAGGATATCATAGGAAGTATTCTACCTTGACTTGTACTCCAAGATGACCATGTACTCCTCTATATATGCCCACGAGGCTCAAGCAATACAGTCAACTATTCCACCAATCTCTCTCTCCCCTTTAACTGTCATGAGCTAGAAACTAACTCTAACATTTAGCTAAGTTAGAGTATCCGAACAGTGCCATTGTTAAATCAAATGGAAAGGCGTGTTAAATAATCCCTCCGGCCCTTTTACTCTGCATATAAGAGTTGTCTAAAGTTAAACTTCATAAAGTTTGACCTTATTTATATGAAAAAATATCATCTGGCATGCTAAAGGTATACAATATGAAAATTTAAGTCATGACACATCTACTGATATTGATTTCATATTGTGAATGTTGGTATTTTTCTCTACAAAGTTGGTCAAACTTTATGAGGCTTGACTTTAGACAAATCTTATATGTGAACTAAAAAGATTCGGAGGGAGTACAACATGCTTAACAACAACCAAATTGGTATTGATGAAATTAAACTACACAGTTCATACTTGTAACGCCCTAGACACACCCGCTAGTGGTCGTTACTCCGGGCGGGATCTAGACTGGCCCCACAGATCAATACTAGTCTTTTCTATGCACTTTGTCCTCACTCGTGCGCACCCGGGAGAAACTTCCCGGTCAGTCACCCATCCTGAAATTACTCCAAGATGAGCACGCTTAACTTTGGAGTTCTATTCGAATGGGCTCCTGGAAAAGAAGGAATTCCTTATTGATATGAGTAGTCTATCATCCCTAATAAGCCAGGATATCACATACACCCCCACTCAGAGGAACATACATCTTCGTCGGGCCACAAGAACGTTCCCTCTTGGCACATACGTCTGTGCATCCAGTCCGGCACATCTGCCATGCCGTGTACCACAACGGGTCACATACGTCATGTACAACATGACCGCGCACCTGTCCGCAAACATCCATGTAACCGCGAGGGTCGGCTCTGATACCAACTTGTAACACCCCAGACAGACCCGCCGGTGGTTGTTACTCCTGGCAGGATCTAGACTGGCCCTACAGATCAATACTAGTCTTTTCTATGAACTTTGTCCTCACTCGTGCGCACCCGGGAGAAACTTCTCGGTCGGTTACCCATCCTAAAATTACTCCAAGCTAAGCATGCTTAACTTTGGAGTTCTTTCTGAATGGGCTCCCGGAAAAGAAGGAATTCCTTATTGATATGACTAGTCTATCATCCCTAATAAGCCAGGCTATCACAATAATAGCACATATAGAACATCACACTGTGAATAGCTGAAATAGACAAGGCATACTACGAACAACCAATGATGGCAACTAAAACTGGACATATGCTAACTACAAACAACCAAACAACCAAAAAACACAGAAATAAACAAGGCGTAATGCAAACAACCAAATATAGCAATAAATACTGGACATGTTCTCACTACAAAAGGGGCTCAAGAAAACAAATCATGGGATTCACCCGGTGAAGAGGCACAATAGAACAAATCATGGGTTTACTCATTTGTCACAGATTGGCTCCTGCTCGTGGTCACCGTCAATGAGGTCTCACTTGCCAGCAGAGGATCCCAAGCCAGCATCACAGAACGTGTCCTTTAGAAATGACAAAACAGGCTCCATGGCAATGACGGATGACAAATTGTTCATAATGAGACGCAAGAGATCAGCGGCAGGACATGATGATATCGACGGTTGTCGAACCCGAAGGGCCGGGGTGGGAAACTTAATCTGTGACATAGCCCGCGTCAACCGTCGCTGTCAACGACCTCGATGTCGTAGCCGGCATCCGCGACATGCCAGAGTACTCTAGACTGCTGATTGAAAGGCTCCATCCAGGCCCAGTCATCATTGTCAGATTCCTCGGCGGCCACCTCGCCAACATTGGGCGAAGAGGCCACGGTAAAGCTCTTTTGGGACATTCGCCCCTCGAGCTCCCCGGGAAGGGTAGCCGAGCTTAGGCCGCGATGCTTCTGAGTGGGGGAGGGGTGGGGATGGGGATCTATGGGAAAGGGGGCGTTTCACAGGTGTCATCTAAGAAACTCAGGGCGGCAAGGGAATGTATATCGGTGGGTAAACTGCACGGGTAGACCGGTAGAGGTTGACTATGGAGGTGGCGTGGCGGCGACCTACCTAGGTTTCGAGCGAGGGAGGGGTGGTGTGTATGTGTGTGAGCGGGGGATTTGGGGTGTGTGTGTGTGTGGAGGGGGTCCAAGCTGGTGTTTGAGGAAATGCCGCGGGCATTGAAAATTTTACTAGGCAGGAGTAAAATGGCGGGGCTACCGAAATTTGGATCAAGGGATTGAAGCAGAGCAGGGCGGGAGTAACAAACATCACACACGGTTAAAACATAATAATCATGCGCTATCAAACAGAAAAACACTCCAGCCGAGCAGATATTTTTGAGATTGCGAAGGATGCAGGTGAGAGTAAAATGCCAGGGCTACTGAAAATTTGGATCTACTGATTGAAATAGAGTGGAAGTAACTGACATCACACACAGTCCACACTTACTAATCGTGTGCTATCAGATAGAAAAACCATCTAAACGGGTAGATATTTTTGAGATTGTGAAGGATTAGATATTTTCGAGAGGGGGAGGGAACCCTCATGGATACCAATCTACTGTGATCATGTGGGTGACAGGGGCAGGGGTGCGACACATGGGTAGTCCTAGGGAACTGTGTCTATTTCGTACCCGATCGCAGACAGTTGGTGCGTCCGACTTATCTGATGTTCGTAAATTTGGCGAAAAAATGCGGGAAAGGGCCAGAACACGAACACACTTGCATGTGGACCAAATATATGTATGAAAAAGGTGGTTTGATGTTCAAATACCCAATGCACAACTTTGATGTGGCACTTGTCACACAAAGAACACGTTATTATTGCTAGCCCCCCCCCCAACACACACACACACACACACACACACTTCGTGTTGGTGGGAGGGGGATCCTAGCTATGAACGCATGCCCCCAAATAGCTAGGTCTAACATCTCACCCTACCGTAACATGAAACCGAAAGGAGTACATCATGGTCAACCCTCCCCCTTTTCTTCCGATCAAATGTGGACCGTGTGCGGGCCCACAGATGTGTTCTTCTGGCATTAGATGGGTGAGACCACATACGAACCACACTCGTGGGTGGCCCGATATGTGTGTGTGTGTGTGTGAAAACAATGTAGTGTATGATATTTAAATAACCAAATCACAAATTTGATGTGGGACATGTGCATCGCAAATTAACCAGACATCCCCGACCTCACGGAGGTTCATCTAGTGCTAAGTAGTACTGTGCCTTCCACACACACACTTTGAGTCAGTGGGAGGGGGCATCTCACCAAGGCGTATTGTAAGACTGACCTAGAAGAATCACCACCTTGGTCGTATAACCTCTCTTGTTGTTGGTTCAAATTCATGCATGGAAGTCCACACACGACCCCACAAAATTGGCTAGCTTGTTGCCGATAACCATGCGAGGGAGTGCCTGAAGACAACCACTGTGTGCATGTGGCCCAAACATAAGTATGAAGTGTCATGCTGTGTTTAAATATACCCAATGCACAACTTTGATGTGGTACTGTGCTTTTGGAACCGCTATGTCCCCACACGGAGTGAGGGTTCACGACGCGTATACTATATATATATAGGGATTAATGTGTATGAAAGCCCTCGAACTTACGTCTCAAATCTCACCATGATCGATGTACGACTATACGGTAACGTGAACCAAGAGAAGAAGAATCCACCCTGGTAACCTCTCTCGCGTTTTTGGGTCAAAGTGACCCAGGACAACCTCATGGGCCCATGGATGGAAGCATCGCACGCGAGTGACTATCCTATATGACGCGTAGTATATGTTGCCTTCAGCCACCCTCTTAATTGCGTACTATATATATACTTCTACCAATACATAACAAAACCAACAAATGACCATCCTTGTTGGTCAAATTAACCTGTCTCACCGCATGTCATAGTGCTAGACAGCGATCTCGCGGGCCCACAAAGAGTGTCACACGCGAGTAAGTGTCCTAGGACCACCGCGTGCATGTGGCCCAAAGATGCATGTCAAACTTTTTCTAAAGTGAAAATGTGACCAAAGGAGTTTAGTGTTAAAATTAAAAAAATAGATAACATTTGTTTGTTTTTATACATTGATTGATTTCCCATCGATTTAATGTGCAGAAGTCAAATTTGATCTACATGAGACCCATGATAGTGCATAAAAATGGATTGCAAAATCATATGTGTACGTGTCCCTGGGTGCATCTTTAGTCCCCATGAAAGAAAATTATAATATCGAGAATCTTGATTTTAAATCCAGTAAATCCAAAACTAAGTTGAAATTCATGAAACTTATCATGGTGTGTCGTATGCACACCAATAGACTATGAGTTTTTTTTTCAAATTTGAGACAAGTCACTGGTACGCGTCAGTGCTGTACAAACGGTTTAACCCCTTTCCGCGACGGCATTTGGAACCGTTGCCAAGTGAGTGTGGGCGATAGGGGGGTCCTTCCCACATGACCCAGAAATCATCGGGGATAGACCCTCTTGGGACACCAAATGAGTTCGTGTGCAATCGGGTGACCCATGGAAACCCAATCATTTCCGTAGGTATTTACATCCCACACGGTGAATCCCACAAAACATTTCCGTATGTATGTACATCCCACACAGTGAATCCCAGAAAAACATTTCCGTTCGTATGTATATCACACACAGTCAATCCAAGGAGTACGTTTCCATTCTTATGTACATCCCACACAGTGAATCTAGGGAAAACATTTCCGTTCGTATGTACATCCCACACAGTCAATCCCGGGAAAACATTTCCGTTCGTATGTACACCCAAACGATTAGGCCGTTATAGTCGTGTGAAAACGGTGGACAACGACATTTAATCTGTGATAGGTACGTTATCGCACACGGTTCAAGAATGTAAAATGTGTGTGGTGCCTCTACTAACGCCAATGTGTACATTTTCGTAACTGGGTGTGATTGGTATTCCTATCACACACGCACACTGGTTTGAAATGTTTGACGTATTACCATGAATTGCACACGCATATGAGATGAAACCGTGTGTGCGTCCGAAGGGCATTGCAAACGTTTCACGTCAAAGAACCGTCTGTTTTCTTTTTTCATCGCACACACTGTTTTATTTCTAACCATGTGCACATTATTTTATTCGCTCCTGTACAATTTTTTTGGCTGTAATTTATTATTCGAATTGGAAATTTTGAAATATGAAACGTGCAATTCAAATTCTCAGCACAATGGTTCAACAACGAATCCATAAATAATATTGTCAGTACAATATGTTCAGTAATTACAGGATTATACAACAATTAACTATGATGAACCACAATATTTATAGGCAGTAAAGGTGAAGAGACAAGTGTAAATCATTTTGACTATCGATGTTGTTGAAGAAGCGGAATGCCCATAATGTGCCTTCCTCCATGCCGTAGGCACGAACAAATTTTGTCCAACCCCTTGTGACGATCGCCCGCTCATCCGTCACCACCTTCAGGAAGACTTCTAGAGTATTATCATGGTAGCATGAATTATATACTTTAACCTTAGTTGCCTCCACTCCGGTAATGTAGTTTGCAAGGTAATCATCAGTAAATAGCTTCAGAAACCACTGAAAAGAGAAAAATATCTGATCATGAGGTCTTATAGAGTAATTTGTTGTGGTCAGGGGGAAAAGGCAACATATTATTTACCATCCTAAAGTTCACTGATGTCTTGGGAAAAGTGTAAATAAAGAGCTTAATTCCCATCACCCGTTTCTTTCGCCTAACAATCTTTCTTAGTTTCCTCACTTGACGCTTGTTCATGAATATCTCATTGCCCTATACGCAAAAGGGATCGAAGCGTGGATCTGTACCTCTCATATACGTACCTACAAGCAACCAGTAAATGTTAGAAGCTAAATGAGATTGCACAAATGATGTAAAATACAACTACCTACATTCCTATGTACAAGTATTTTTAGAGATTTCAATATGAACTACATACAGATGTATATAGAATTATAGATATAGTTTAGATTAGAATCTAGATTCACTCATTTTGCTCCTTATGTAGTCTATATTGGAATCTCTAAAAATACTTAAATTTAGGAATAGATGGTGTATAAGACGTGGGATGCAGCTAACCTCGATGGCAAACAACAGCATTCCCCATTGTAGCCCTGTGTAAGTACATGGAAAGCCAATGTTAACTACAACAAGGTTAACATCCACCAAAAAAGCAAATTGTAATAAAATGGCAGCATCTATAGGGATATCATCATTGCGAAAGAGTAGCACGGTAGCAAAGGGGCGGATTAAAAAATGGATACACTATTAATAACAACAGGCTTAACAGCATCCTAATTCATGTTTTTAAGTTTGTAGCCATTGAAATACAACTGTTAATTGCAACAGGCTTAATGGCCATTGAAACCTGTACTAATAAAAATGCAATTGGCGGAGTTAAACATCACAAGGCAGGTGCTGCCAGAGCAGATAATGGCCCAATTGTCTATAAAAAGGTAGGGAAAATAGCTAAAACGTATTAGGCATAAGGATAACATTCTCAAATTTTTATCAGGGCATGGTGAGGCCATACCATGGCACCACGCCAGGTGTCATGTTTTTCAAGCATTTATTTCATTTTTTGTATAGTTGTTACCCAGTAAACGACGCGTTTATGGTTCACTATTGCCACACATTTCCTCGAAATATCTGTCCATTCCGTGTAAAAGGCATGAGAATTTACAAAGTGGCACGAGGATGGTTTTCTAGACCGTTCTTGTGCACCTTTTCATGCACTGATTGTTCGAATTTGAATTATGTGCATTAATTCCTACAGAATGCAAATAATCCCCTAAATATGGTAAATGAACACGGAAAAGTGTCAAATTTGAACGTGGTGATTTGCAGGGTGTATGTTCATCGTAGAAAAAACTCATGGACAAAGGACGAAGGAAATTCGGACCCCCCTTCAATCTTGGTGATTTCCCCCTCAAAACCATGGAACTTCCTCGCTGATGGTTCGAATTATGAAAGGCGTGCATGACGACATAAGGATAACATTCTCAAATTTTTACCAGGGCATGGTGAGGCCATACCATGGCACCACGCCAGGCTTCATTTTTTTCAGGCATTTTTTCATTTCTTGTATAGTTGTTACCCAGTAAACGACGCGTTTATGGTTGACTATTGCCACACATTTCCTCGAAATATCTGTCCGTTCCATGTAAAAGGCATGAGAATTTACTAAATGGCACGAGGATGGTTTTCTAGACCGTTCTTGTGCACCTTTTCATGCACTGATTGTTCGAATTTGAATTATGTGCATTAATTCCTAGAGAATGCAAATAATCCCCTAAATATGGTAAATTAACACGGAAAAGTGTCAAATTTGAACGTGGTGATTTGCAGGGTGTATGTTCATCGTAGAAAAAAACTCATGGACAAAGGACGAAGGAAATTTGGATCCCCCTTCAATCTTGGTGATTTCCCCCTCGAAACCATGGAACTTCCTCGGTGATGGTTCGATTTATGAAAGGCGTGCATGATGACATAAGGATAACATTCTCAAATTTTTACCAGGGCATGGTGAGGCCATACCATGGCACCACGCCAGGCTTCATTTTTTTCAGGCATTTATTTCATTTTTTTATGGTTGTTACCCAGTAAACGATGCGTTTATGGTTGACTATTGACACACATTTCCTCGAAATATCTATCCATTCCTTGTAAAAGGCATTAGAATTTACTAAATGGCACGAGTGTGGTTTTCCAGGCCGTTCTGGTGCACCTTTTCATGCACCGATTTTTTGAATTTGAATTATGTGCAATAATGCCTAGAGAATGCAAATAATCCCCTAAATATGGTAAATGAATATGGAAAAGTGTCAAATTTGAATGTGGTGATTTGCATGGTGTATGTTCATCGTAGAAAAAACTGATGGACAAAGGACAAAGGAAATTTGGATTGCCTTTAAATATTGGTGATTTCCCCCTCGAAGCCATGGAACTTCGTCGGTGATGGTTCGATTTATGAAAGGCGTGCATGATGACATAAGGAAAACATTCTCAATTTTTTATCAGGGCACGATGAGGCCAAACCATGGCACCATGCCAAACATCATGTTTTCCAAGCATGTATTTCCTTTTTGTATACATTAATTCCTGGTTCATTTGGCCTTTTTTATACATTATATGAATTTCTGGGCATTTAATGTGCATAATTAAAATTTGAACTACAAGCACATGCTCTAGTGCACCAAAGTTGGTTGAAAAATCACATGTGTGTCCTTCTGTGAATTTCTAGGTCCCATGCAAGAAATGAGAGTGAAATTCAAACATCTTGGCGTCGTGGCTCGGCCGGAAAGATTGAGAAACTTGGTTTTTAATTTCATGTAAATCCAAAACATGCCTGAAAATCATGAAACTTGGCATGGTGTCATGGCATGGCACCAACATGTTGTGGTACTTTTTTTGGCTGAATTGGTACGAGCTTTGGTATAAGCTGCTTGCAAACTAGAGCTTCTCTCAAGAAGGCTCGTATTCCGATAGGGAACATGTCACCTTCGTCTGCGAAATGACATACGTACACTGCCTTCTCCTGCCTTAATTTGTTTACACAGGTAGATTAGACCAAATAGAAGTATCGTGCTAAATTTTGGAATTATTTCGGGTTCGTTTGGCCGTTTTTGTACATTAATTGAATTTCTGGGCATTTAGTGTGCATAATTCAAATTTGAACTACAAGCACATGCTCCAGTGCACCAAAGTTGGTTGAAAAATCACATGTGTGTCCTTGGGAGAATTTCTAGGTCCCATGCAAGAAATGAGAATGAATTTCAAATATCTGGGCGTCGTGGCTCAGCCAAAAAGATTGAGAAACTTCGCTTTTTAATTCCTGTAAATCCAAAACACGCCTAAAAATCATGAAACTTGGCATGGTGTCATGACATGGCACCAACATGCTGTGGTGATTTTTCTGTCCAATTTGCGAAGGAGCACACATTAAAAATCCATAAAGTCATTTTGGAATAAGTGTTGTCATGTTACAAATTGGAAACACAACTATTATTGAAACTGTGGGCGTTCTAGTTACCAATTACGTGCCGCCATGCGTCACTTTTTTTATTGGCTAGGAGGTGTCGTGCTTGGTAGCTATTTGAGTACGCGAGGTGTGCCATCAGACCCCTGCGCGTGCTCATTAGGAGGAGAGCCCTTTGACCTCTATCCGCCGTGCACCTCCCTCCCAACGTCTCCATTAATGGCGCCTAAGCCCTTGTTTCACGGTGTGGCTATGTCTCACTGGACTGAGATTTAAGAGAGAAAAGTGAAAATCTGAAAAGAAAGTTTTGCACAGATCTTGATGTAAGATCTGATGGACCTATGTAGCATCGACTGCGACTTATAGCAAGCATGATGAATATAAGGACGATGACAGTGGATAATAATTGTCTTACACATCTAGGAAGATAACTAAAAAAGCCACATGCGGCTACGCACGAAATACAGAAGGGCAAAAGAAGAAGGAAGACACATACAACAATCTGGCTCACTGATCTCTACTTTCTTGATGCACTGTAGGTTGCGGAGACTAGTTCTCACCGCGAGCGGCAATGATCTCTTTCATCAGTTTCATGTCCTTAATACACTGCTCGGAAGCAACAATGGATTCCTCCACCAGCCTTTCGCGCTCGATGCGGAGCATGGCATTCTTGTCCATAAGATTCTTGATGATGATGCCCGTCCTCTTCAACAAGGCAGCAGTCTCCTCTGCCTGCTCCGCCCTTCTAGCGATCTTCGCCCTCAACAGGTCGCAGTCAGCCCGGAGTTGTTCAAACGAGGCATTCAACTCGTCCTGCAGCTTCATCCACCCCCAGATCTGATCAATCTGGCTATGGACGATCGCATGCATGCACCTGTAAGAGTCCTCGCCTGTCTGCGAGAGATTTTCCCAGGCCGCCGTGGCCGTGAGGACATCTTTGCTGCACTTGCGGCGCGGCAGGACAACTCTGCTACTTCCGCGGCGCGACCGGACCAGTC
Source organism: Triticum dicoccoides (assembly GCF_002162155.2). Lineage (NCBI taxonomy): Eukaryota > Viridiplantae > Streptophyta > Magnoliopsida > Poales > Poaceae > Triticum > Triticum dicoccoides. The sequence continues at coordinate 345,040,920 of NC_041391.1, forward strand.
TGCTGCATCGACGGTGCAACGGGACCTCTGTTCTGCTTCGGCGGCGCGGTGAGACCTCTTTGTTGCTTCGGCCGTGTGGCGGGACATGTCGGCTGCTTTCGCGGCTAAGCGGGACATCTCTCGTGCTTCCGCTTCCATGCTCGCCTCTCCGTGGTGGTAATCTCTCGACCGAGAACTCAATCTGGCCATTGCAGATGCAAGAGAACGATGCTGAATGACTTGTTTGTTTTTGTGGATGAGGAGGTGAGGAAGGAATGTGGAGTCATCTTGGCATAGTACAGCATTTATAACCGAGTACTAATACGCTCCTAAGTGGGAAACCGTTTAGGTTTTGATCGGTGTGAACAGGTTTGCAGTTTGGAAGGTGACGGGACGCAGGCTCAAAATTTATTGATGGTTCTCTAATTTCTAAGTGCGGCACTATTCCCGGACGGCGTAACATTGGCACGCTTTCTCGGCCGTGTACGTGGCGTTTGGTGCACCGCAATAGGCAATGTCAGCACACGTCTTGTTCCATGAACCGTGCGCGCTCGTTATTACCATCACATGCGCTTCTTTTAATAAGAATGTGTGCCCGTCTAGCGCACACACGTTGATCCGTCTAACTGTTTCTATTTGTTGTGGCTAATCGCAAATACTTCATCCGTGTGAAGTGTATGCCATCCAGCGCACACATCTTTGATCTGCCTGACCGTTTCTGTTTTGTTGCCTAACCGCAAACAGTTAATCCTTCTGAAGCGTATGCCCTCAATCGCACACACCTTTATCTAGCTGTCCGTTTCTTTTGTTCCGCCTCATAAGAAACAGTTAATCTGATTGAACTATATGCTGTGTATCACACACACCTTCATCTAGCTGCCCGTTTCTTTTGTTCCTCCTTGTTGCAAATAGTTCATTGAACTGAACTATATGCCGTGGATCACACACTCAACTAAAATCTGAACCGTGTTTGATGCATCTGTCACCGCAAACATTTTGGACAACTTTTGATGGTTCTCTGCCACCACCGTTTGCGATTATTGCATCGCACACAGTTTCTCGAAGGGTCTCTGATCGTAGTGTCGCGTTAGCAACATCGTGCAGTAGTGAGTTTTGACATAATTATCAACCAATATCGCAAACTGACTATTTATTCGAACCGCATGCATTAGACCAACAGTGTACGTGCCGTGCTTCGGTTAAGCAATAAAGCAGCAGACTTAATCATCAAAAAAGAAAAAATCAATATAATATGTGCCGCGCACAAGTCCCGTGTGCCATACGATCATGCTTGAGTTGACGAGATGCATGCTAGCAGTCCGTCGCGCAGGCAGACCGGGAGGCCGAGGCATGCGCGTGTTTGCTACGCAGTCACCATGGGGCATGCTAGTAGCTGTGTGAAATGATAGTAGGCATGCCAACAATTTGCTACACAGCGCGGGGCTAACCAACTACGATAGCGCTCCCTCCCACCCGCCCACCCCAAAACCCTAGCCCTGTAGTGATCTCCACTTTCAACCAATAACTTGGTGATCCGATCCATTCATCTTGTACGACGTTTCAAGATCTATCTTCTCATGTCTTCTGTGATGGATCCCTCGCTTGGATCTACCCTTGGCTTGGATTTCTCCAAGGGTAGAGTTTTTGCAGATGAGATCTACAAGGCTTCTGGTCTCACCATTCATCCTATGGATGACAGAGGTACTTTCACCCTGGTTGTCTCATTCAGCAGGCATGATTTCAGGCTCAAGGAGGATTCTGTGGCTGCAGCTCTTGAATCTGCATTGGGAGGGTCAGTCATTGATCTATGGGTTTCATATATTGCAGACGAGGTATTTAGCTTTAATGTTTCCTACAAGGATGTTGGTTTCTACATTGTTGATACTAGATCTTATTCCTTCCCTCAATTCAAATGTTACTTTCATTTGTGGGGTAATGGGGGTCCGAATTGGTATCGTGAGTTTAAAATTTGGAAGAAAGAGTGTGATGCTGAATGGATTTTGGTTAGCCCCTCCAAGCGTTGGGCGGCCTTAGGTCTCCTTGCAATGCATAATCCTCCTGCTAAGTCAGCCATTTAGTCTGGTTCCTCTATTCAGAAGAAGTTATCTTTTCCTACGTTCCAAAATTATGATGCGTGCAAAGGGTATAGATATCACGCATCTGCTGATTGCATTGCTGCCACAAAAAGTGCTAGTTATGAGGTCCCTAATAGGGAATGTGTGGTTATTCATCCGCCTCAGCCTGTTGATCTTAATTGGACTATAGCCTCGTCACCGATCGTCTTTGTCATGGTGAGCACGTCGGTGATCCAACAGCGTACCGCCATGGGGGTACTGCCTCGGATGTTGCACCGACTTGTTCAGGCTGGAATTCGGGCTCTTCAAATCAGCCTCGCTTGGGCCCAGCTTTGACCGGCCCTACTTTTGCGGTAACAGAGCAAAGTTCTTCTCAAGCAACAACTTCTTTTGATCAAATGATTAATGATATGGTTGATGAAATTGTAACGTGTCAGATATGTTTTAAGCAAGGGCACTTTTACTCTACGTGCACGTCACATTTAAAGTCCTTGGGTTGTTCTCAGGTTGGTCATAGCAGGCGTGATTGCACCCGCTTTTCTCAGCGCTTGGGTTTGGTTTGGAAACCGAAACCCACTGTGGTTCCAGTTTCCGAGGTTCAAGCTACAGGGGACGGGAATATCTCTCTGACAGGATATCTACCAAACTTGGACTCCCTTGCTTTGATTGCACCATGCACTTTGCCCAATTCCTTTCACCTTGGCCCCTCGACTCCTCCTGGCTCCCCTCCGGCGACTCCATCTCCACCTCTAGGCCACCATCGTCACTGCCTTCCATGGCCAACTTCCATCCGGATCCAATGCAGTATGTCCCTGCTGGTCATCACATCATCGATGATGGAGATGCAAGGTGGCCGCGCACCTATGTGACGCCGCACGTTCCTATTATGCCGCCATGAAGATTACATGCTTGCTGAGGTTATGCCTGTGCCAGCTGCGAATGAGATTGGAGATGATCGCGAGGAAGCCGCTGACTGGCTGGATTCCCATGGTTACCAGGTTCGTTCTGTTCAGCCTTTGATCAATGTTGTGGGCCTGTTCTGAGTTAGGGATCCTGCAGTGCATTTTTTCCTTCTCCAGCTTCCTCCACAACACCTTGGAAATGATCGCTTTGTTCGCTTTATGAAGCATCATGAGGAGAGGATTTTCGTGGTGCTCAGGGTTTTTGCCAATGGCTGATTATGATGCTAGGCATTCCTTTAAATCTTCATAACACTGAAAATACCAGAGCTGCAGTGAACACTTTAGGCAAGTTTCATCATTGGAATAGTCAGGATCCTTATTTGGTCAGGTCACTTGTTTTTGCATCTTTTCCTGAGGATGCACTAGTCCCACGTGATGCTGTCTTTAGTGATTATGCTGCTTGGGGGGGCAAGAGTGTCATGGACTGCTCCCATCTATATACTTGGTGGAAACTTTGCTGAGCAGATGGCACATGATGAAGATTGGATGTCGATCAATGGAAACCCACAACCCCTACCTAGTGTGCCTTTACCTGAGCTCCCTCCTTTCATCCTGCCTCCATACCCTGCCATGGGCTAGAATGATGTTCCACCACCTCCTCTTGAGCAGCCAGACATGGGAGACAACAACTGGGGCAATGCTATCTGGGGAGAAGAGGATGAGGTAGCTCAAGATGATGTGGAGGTGAAGCAACAATCCATGGTGCTTGATCTCTTTGATGATTTCTCTGTGTCTGTGGAGCAACACATTCAATCAAACTTTGTGCTGGTTTTTGATGTGGAGCTGCAAGCTGAGCCTGCAGTTGGTCATGAGCAACCTGTTGTTTGGCCTGATTTCAATCCTGACAACTGGGCCATGGTGGTCTATCACCCTCCTGCACCTGTTGAGAATTTGGTTGAGATTTCTGCCGTGGATGAGGCTCCACTGATGATTGCCACCAATGATACTTGTAAAGTTTTCTGTGGACCTAAGTTGCCACCAGAAATGGCTTTTAGAAGGAATTTTGAGGCCATCTTGCACTCTGACATCAACTTTGAGCTCACCAAGTCCATACAGGTGCTGCCTATTCAGTCTCCTCTGCTTTCCAAGAGAAGCTGGGACTTCGCCCTTGATGTGCCAAGATTGACATATGGTACTTCTGAACAGGAGCATAGGCCTGTGGCAAGGGCTCTTTTTCCTACTTTGATCACTGAATCTTCTGTTAGTGGGGCACAATAGTCTTTTGAACTGATTGAGCACATCCCCTCTTCCGTTGTAAATGATGTACTCCTTCAAAGGAGCAGAGAAAGATCAGAAGGCCCAGGAAGACTTTGGCTCCAACTCCTGTTGTGGAGACTTCAGTTAGAAGGTGCACTCGTGGGTCTTTGCAGAGAGATGGTTTTAAACCAATCTTTTAGGAGTTACCTATGTAGTCCAAGAGGAGGAAGTCAAAGTCCAAGCCTTTCTCTTCTACAGTTTCTGAGAACATGTAGGAGGAGCCAGTTGATGATCTTCCACCCCCAACTCCTATCAGCAAGCTATAACAGATTGGCAATGATCTTGGCATTGCAGATGACCTAATCACTTTGGAGAAGCATATGGCTGATCCCTCTACTCCCACTAACAATGGTGCTAATGTGTAGTTACCAGCTAGTTAGATGGGGGTGACAGGTGTCTTCTTTTGGTCTTCAGTTGTCAGGGCTTTGGTCCCTTATTTGTCCTTGTAATAATTTATGTGTGTCATGCTGGACATATGTTGCTATTATCTTTGGTGGCATTAAGTGTCATCAGACTTCATTATCTACTCATATTTGTTTTAATGAGTAATGCCTGTAAGAACTAGAGTGTTTTATGTTCGAATGTTAGGGGTTTGAATTCTGATGCTAGGCAAAGGGCTGTCAGGCAGAAGCTGGATGAGAGTCAATGTGCTATTGCCTGCTTTCAAGAGACCAAATGTGCTTCTTTTGATTTCAGATCTATTAGATCTTTCTGCCCTAAAAGATTTGATAGTTTTTCTTTCTCTCCCTTTGAGGGTGCTTCTGGGGGCATTTTGATTGTATGGAGTTCTTCTATTTTTTGGGCACTATGATTGAGATTCAGCCTTTTGCAGTCATAGTCCAGTTCATTTCCAAGCAGAATAGTGAAGAATGGACATTAATCTCTGTTTATGGTCCTTGCAAATATGAAGCTAGGGATAACTTTGTCAGCTGGTTATACAATTTGCAAATTCCTATGGGTGAAAATTGGCTAGTGGTTTGTGATTTTAACTTCATAAGATCACTTGATAATAGAAACTTGCCCGGGGGTGATTTGAACGATATTTTCATCTTCAATGAAATCATTGCCCACTTAGGTCTACTGGAACTGCCTCTTAAGGGAAGATCTTACACCTGGTATAATATGCCAGACAATCCCTTATTAGAGCAGTTGGATTGGTTTTTCACATCTGCTGATTGGATTTCATCCTACCCTATGACTGAAGTTTTGCCTCTGGCAAGAACTTCTTATGACCATGTACCTTGTGTGGTGACAATCAAGACTTCTATTCCCAAATCTAAAATCTTTAGGTTTGAAAATTATTTGGTTGAGCTTGAGGGGTTTATGGAATGTGTTAAATAGTCATGGCAGAAACCTTCTCACAAATCTCATGTCACTGCTTAGATTGCTGATAAGTTTAAAAGCTTAAGAGGGGCTCTTAAGAAATGGCAATTGAATATCTCCAAGCTAAAAGTTTTGATCTCCAAATGTAATGAGGTAATTGTGTGCCTTGATGGTTTAGAGGAGATCAAGCCTCTTTTTAGACCTGAATTTGATTTCAGGAAGGTGGTCAAATTGCATGTGGAAAAGCTCTTACACCTTCAATTTATATATTGGAAAAATATTGGTGGGGAGAACACCAATTTTTTCATGCTATGGACACTGAGAGACATAGAAGAAATTCCATTGCTTCTTTGAAGGACATTGATGGGTCTGTGGTCTCTCAACATTCTCAGATGGAGGGCATTATTTGGAATTGTTTTAAGAATAGAATGGGAGTTTCTTCTTGAATTGTCATTGGCTTTGACCTCAGTACATTGCTTTAGCCAATTCCTGGGTTGGATTTTCTTACAGAGCCTTTTACAAAATAGGTAATGGATAACACAGTCAAACATATGCCCATTCATAAAGCCCCTGGACCTGATGTCTTTAATGGGTTACTCTTCAAAAAATGTTGGCCCATTATTTGTCAGTACTATGAGTTGGCTGAGGCATTTCATAAGGGCACTGCAAATTTGGAAAACATTAATGGTTCTTATATCACCTTGATCCGAAAGAAGTTGGCTCCTGAAGGGGTTGGGGATTATAGGCCAATTTCCTTGACTGGGATGGGCCTTAAGTTTTTGCCCAAGATAGCTGCCAATAGATTTCAAAGGATCATTTTGGAATGTATACATAAGAATCAATATGGTTTTATTAAGAGTAGGACTATTCAGGATTATATTGGTTGGTCCCTGGAATATTTGCACCAGTGTCATCAGTCCAAGAGACCTATAGTGATTCTTAAATTGGATTTTGAAAAGGCCTTTGACTCAATTGAACATGAAGCTATCTTGTAGATCCTCAAATGTAAGGGCTTCAACCAGAAATGGATTTCGTGGGTCAAGCAGTTGCTATCCACTAGAACATCATCAGTTCTCTTAAATGGAGTTCCTGAAAGGCAATTTCTCTGTAAAAAGGGTATTAGACAAGGAGATTGTCTCTCACCTACTTTTTGTTATTGCTGCTGACCTTTTGCAAACAGTGGTGAATGATATGTTTAGGAGGGGAATTTTAAAGTTGCCAATACCATGTCATGACCAGGATTATCCCACAGTGCAATATGCTGATGATACTCTTATCATCTTACCAACAGATAAAACCCAACTTATGGCCCTTAAGGACATGCTTTAGGTGTTCTGAACATCAACTGGGCTAGTTGTCAACTATCATAAGTCTTCTATGGTGCCCATAAATGTTGATGAAGCCACCATTGGTTTGGCTACTGCTTTTGGTTGTCAAGTGGGCAAAATGCCTTTCACTTATCTTGGTCCCCCTGTTGGCACTACCAGGCCAAAAATGGTGGATTTCATGCCCCTTGTTGACTGTATGGAGAGAAGGATAACAGCTAGTTCTTCTTTCCTTAATCAAGGGGGAAGACATCAACTTTTGAATTCTGCTCTGTCCTCCATGCCCATCTTTTATCTTGGCAGCTTGCTTGCTCCTGCGGGAATTTTAAAGCAATTGGAGAGAATTCAAAGGCAGTGCTTATGGAGGAAGCATAGGGATGAGCCCTCACCATCCTTGGCAGCTTGGGACCTCATTTGTAGGCCTAAAACTAAAGGTGGATTGGGAATCCTAAACTTGGGTGTACAGAATATGGCTCTTTTGCTCAATCATTTGCACAAATTCCTAAATAGGGTGGATCTGCCATGGGTCTTTCTTATTTGGGATACATATTACCATTCTTCTGTACCTCAAGGGGCTGATAGTTGTGGTTCTTTTTGGTGGAAAGATATTTGTAAACTGCTGCATCATTTTAGGAACACAACTTGGGTTCCAATTAATTCAGGACATTCTGCTCTGTTCTGGTCTAATAAACGGAAGATTGGTGACTTAGTGGCACCCTTGCAAACAAGGTTCCCAAGGCTCTTTTCCTATGTGAAAGATCCTTGAATCACAGTCTCTGAAGCTTTCCAATCACAACATATGATTCACATGTTCAATTTTCCTTTGTCTGCACAGGCATACCAGGAATTTCTGATAGTGCAGGATTTGATGGCCTCCTGCAGTAAGGAAGTGGATGCAAGTGATATTTGGTACGGCAGGGGACATGTAATGCCTTCAAGTTCAAGTTGTTTTACTCATTCATGCATTCCAACATGTCTTTTAATCCTCTACTTCCGTGGATATGGAAATCTTCCTGCACAATGAAAATAAAAGTGTTTGCCCGGAAGTTAATTATGGATAGGCTCAACACTAAAGATATGGTTGAAAGAAGGCATTGGCACTTGGATGATGGAGTTAATTGTCTACTTTGTCCTTTGAGGACACGTGAGAGCAGGAATCACTTTTTCTTTGAATGTAATTTCAGTGTGAGAATATGGAACTATCTTCAAGTTTCATGGCCACCTGGGGATGACATGTCTTCTATTGTTCTGCAAGCTAAGCAGGACTTTTCAAAACCTTTCTTTACTAATGTTGTTTTTGTTGCTTGCTGGAACATTTGGATAATTAGGAATGCAAGAGTGTTCAGGCATGACAGGCAGAGTTTAAATAAATGGAGGAGTGCTTTCATCCATGATATTACACTCATGCAACACAGAGTCGAGGTCAGATATAAGGAGGAGCTGCTCAAATGGATTTCCTTTCTACCTCCATGAGGTTTTGTATATTAGCTGCTTAGTTCCTTAGTCTTTTATTCTTTTCTGATTACCCCTTGTAATCCATGTACATTGTATACTTTTCTTTATGAATAAAAGTTGAATGCCGTGGAGGGTTTTCCCTACAGTCACCAGTCAAGAAAAAACAGTTCGCTACACAGGCTCACTGGGAGGCAAGCCAGCCTTTTGACCGCCTCCCACCTTGCTCCCACTGCTCCATATTAATGGATTTTCCGATCCTCTGGTCATAATAGGTGGCCGTACACCCCGTACATAGTTGTCACCACCGCATGGAGTGTATTATGATTTTGACTAAGTGCACCATCGGTGGGAGTGGCGAAGCCGGTGCTGGTGAACCACACGTGCAACGCATGAAGCTGGGTGCAGAGGTTGCTGTCGCCGCCGACGAGGTCTCGCGTGGGCAGTAGCGCAACATGAACTTAGTCACCGTCGTCGTGCCTCCCCAGCCAGAGGTCCATAGCTACTTCTGCAGCAACTCCGACTCGGACGGTAAACCGGTTAGTCCCCCCGCCCCTTTTATTGGGAATAGAAGTCCTTGGTTATGTTCACCCAATCCATGAAATAAGAGTAAGAGTCGTTAGATCCATGTAGTGTATTGATTGTTTGAATGGTATCTATGGTTAGTGATTAATTGTTTGTTCTATACAAATATTTTTTTTCGCTAATAATCCGACTAGGGTTAGCGTGTGTGCTAATAATTCATAGCCAGATATTGAGAATTGATTCTGAATGTCCGACATATATGTTTGTGGCTTTTCTTCTTCAAGATCTTGAGAATTGATTTTGAATGTCCTACATGTATGCTTCTGCCTTTTTTCATATTGCTATATACACAGATGAGGCTCCGACCAGTGGCGCCGCCGGCTGTAGATCCTGCACACGGCAGCGCGGGCAGAAGTGAACACGCCCTGGATCTGAGGAACCCGTAGAATATCGGGCGGACCACATCAACGATCTCCCGGATGCCATCCTTGCGGAGATCATCTTCCTTCTCCCTACCAAGGATAGTTGTCGCACACAGGTCCTCGCATCTTGGTGGCGCACTCAGTGGCGCGTCGCGACTCTTAATCTCAACTATCACCGGCTTTCTTTCGTTCATGATTTTGAACTCCATGGAGCCATCTTCTCCTCCCACCAAGGCTTCGTTCAACGCCCATGCATCCCGGCATCCTGCCTGCTGCACATACCCTGCACAGTGGATGCCTGGCTGACATCCCATCAATTCAAAAAACTCCAGCATCTCGAGTTCTACCATTACTATGCAAATAGCTTTCCACCAAGCGTTGTAGCTATGCCCTCACCACCAATATCCTTCTCATGGTTTTTGTCGGATTACGGGTTTCGCAAACCCTTGAAAGGTTCGAACTCTGGGGTGTGTGCGGGGATCTCAACCTACCCAGCCTGCCTACTCGCAATCGTCCTAAGCCAGTGCATCTGGCTCTAAGAGACAAAGAGACACAACAGTTTATCCTGGTTCGGGCCACCTTGTGGTGTAATACCCTACTCCAGCGTTTTGGTGGATTGCCTTGAAAGGCTGAGGATGAACTAGTATAGTGGATGAACTGGCCTCAGGAGGTGAGGTGTTCTTGAGCTCCAGAGAGCGACTGAGGTGGTCGGATGAGAATAGATCTGATCCCCCCACTATGGTGGTGGCTAAGTCCTATTTATAGTGGCCATGGTCCTCTTCCAAAATGTTGGCGGGAAGGGATCCCACAACGGCCAAATTTGAAAGGGGACAAGTAGTACATCCTATCCTGACTAAAGGGGTCTTCGCCTGCGAAAAGCCTCTGGTCGTGCCACTTGCTGGGCTCGGTGATGACCTCCGTCCTGCCATCCTGGTGGTCTTGGTCTTTTTGCACCCGAATGGAAACCTTTGGCTGATTCCTCGGTACTCCGTGCATGCGGCTTGCCTCCATTGCACCGAAGAGGAAACTGACGCTCTCCACCCGCTGGCGCCCACCTGGCCTTGGTTGTCATGGCTCATGTCAGCCGAGCCTCATGAGGTGCACCTTGCATAGAACTCTCCGCCCCTCAGGAGCCAGCCTAAGGAGGCTGATCCCCTTGGTTGTCTTGCAGTCGTCCGCCTCGCAAGGCTTGGCCCCTTGCGAGGGTCTTGAGTCATTGATTCTGAAGCTAGGTCGTACAAGGCCGTTGATGGACCCATGCAATGGGCTGCAGGCAGGCAAGTCTGGATACCCCCATATCCAGAACGCTGACAGTAGCCCCCGGACCCAAGGCACGCTCAGACTTGGCTTCCAGGCGAAGCCAAAGGGCAAGTGCGGAGCGCTGCGGGCCCAAACTGCCTGTAGCCTTGATGGCACGTGGCGATTGATGGGACATGGGCGTCTCCACTTCCCCATGTTGCCTCCGCAACTATTTCCATCTAACAGAAGGGTAGCCATTTGCTGTCGTGCTTTCATTGCCTTCCCGTCGTCTTTCTCTAGATCGCCTTCTCCCAACACCGAAAGAACTACCTGGATATGCCGATTCTCTCTTCCAATCTTCCGCCCAATGGCTATTGAGAAGACCAAGGCTCCAGCCCCGGCTGCTGACCCCACCTAGTACAAGCCGGTGCTGACCGCACCCTTCGTCACCGAGGACAAGCTCCAAACTGCGCTTCTCCTGACGGCGATTGACGACAATGAGTGGGGGAAGACTGCGCTCCGGGTCGCCGGTGCCGCGTCGGAACCCGCGAACAGTACCTTCCATCCTTTCTTCCGGTACAACGTCTGCTCGGGGCTGGTTCCCCCATTCTCCTGCTTCTCCTACGCTGTTCTCCACCATTACGGCCTCCATACGCTCGACATCCATCCCAATTCCAGCCTCCTCCTATCCATCTTCGCCTTCTACTGCGAGGCGGTCATGGGGGTGATGCCCTCCGTCGCCATGCTCCGCCACTTCTTCTTCCTCCGTATGACTGGCGACCGGCCCACAGGGTGCATCGGCTTCGTTGCAGCTCAGGGCGACAACACGATCTCCCGCACCGGGAAGAAGGTGGAGGACACCCTGAAGAAGTGGGTCCTAATGGACGCCAAGTGCTCCCAGGACCTGCTGCTGCTGCCAACCGAGCTCCCCTCCTTCGAGAAGGGGTGGTTTTCTGAGAAGATCACCGACCCTTCCCTGAAGCCGTTGACGAAGAAGATGGAGGACAACCTGAAGAATGGGAAGATGACGGGGTCCATGATTGTTAAGGAGTTCCCGATGCAGTGCCTGGTGCCGCTTCAGGATTGCCCCCGCCCCTTGTGGAAGCTTGGGGGCGCCCACGAAAAGATCCGCCTGTGCCAAGACGCCCTTCCTGAGGAGGAGCTGAGCAAGGTGTCACTTTCCTTGACTGGAAAGGACCCGGACGGTCCTCCGGAGGAATGGCTCCCACTGCACCGCCAAGGCGACAAGGAGGAGACTGCCCACTGCCATGCCAGTCTTTGACGAGTTCGGACCCGTGCTGATGGGGCCTCCCCCGCCGCCCGCCTCCTTGGTGAACCTATCCTCCGGCGATCGTTCCTCCGAGGCCACCGAGGAGGAGGGCGAGGGGGAATCCTCTGCCCTAAGGCAGAGGGAGCTCCTTTGTAACTTCTCTGACGATGATGACGAGGACGCGCCTCCAGTGGTGGAGCTGGCTTGCCCCTCCAAGGTCACCACGAGATCCGGGCGGCCTTCTCGAAGCAGCCGGAGCGGCCAGTCGTGAAGAAGGGCAACACTATGCTGATCCCTCTGGGCAGTACTGCTCCTTCGCTAGCGGCGTCCCAAGTAGTGCCGACCGCGTGCTCTCCTACTCCCAACAGCGCGGCTCCGACTGCCCCGGCGAAGCCCTCGCTATTGGGCCTAAAGAGGAACTATGTCTTCTCTGACCAATAAGTGTTTTCCTTTGGCCTTGTTCTTGATTCCTGATGTGATGCTCAGTGTCTTCGTCTTTCGTTAGGCAACAGTCGTCGAAGAAGAAGAGGGAGGGCATTTTGGTCGCCGTGGTCGAGCGTGTCGAGGTGGCTGCCACGGACCTGGCGAAGAAGAGCGCTGCGGCCCCCGCTACTCCAGTAGCATCATCGTCTTATCAGGGCGCGGAAGCCCGGCCTCAGGAGGGGCCGGCGGTCTCAGCGGGGCTGTCCCTGTTGGCACCCATCCTTACCGCGGCTGGTGAGGTTGCCAGGCCTCCGGAGACCCCAGTCCTTCCTGCTGTTGTGGCTTCTCCTACCTTGGTGCCAAGAACGTCTACTCTCCCGCTCGGCGCGTAGCTGGGACATGGTGCTCCTGCTGCCTCCGGAGCCCTGGATGAGGCTCGAGCGGCGTTGAACCTTCTCCAAGGTGAACTTCAGGTCCTGGACCAGCGCGCAGTGTTGGGGCACATGGGGCTAATCTCTGGATGGCTCCAGGCCGACGCGTCTGTCCGAGCTGCCTGGAGCTCTGTGGAGGAGGCCCAGAAGGTGTTTGGGATGGCTGCTGCCGAGCATGACCTGGAGTGAAAGGAGGCCAAGGAAGCTGAGGATCGGTGCCGCACGGTGGAGGCTGAGTGGAAGGCTTTTCAGGATCAACAGGCCAATCAGGCCAGCCAGCTCTAGGAGCGGGAGGAGAAGCTGAAGGCCCAGGAGGCTGCCGTTGCCGATTACGATGCTGAACTGAAGAAGGCAGCCCTCGAATAGGCTGCGGAGCGTGGCCTTCTGACGAAGTTGAAGGAGGAGGCGGAGGCCGCCTAGACGTCCCTTGCCGAGGCCAAAGAAGCAGCCACCATGGAGCGCAGCACCCTTGCCTCCCTCGAGCCGAGGTTCCACAAAGCTCATCGGTTGCTCTTTGGGGGCGATCCCTCGGAGAGAGTGGTGGCCCCAAGGAAGAGCCTTGCCGCCCTGCTCCCTGAGGTCTTGGAAGTGCTCAAGGACGCCGTCGATGGGTTTGGCTCTATGGTGGAAGGTGAGGCTCGCTTGCTTTCTTCCTCGGCCCTTACGTGCGTCTTCATCCACCTCTATCTCCGGGACGCCACCTTCGACTTCGCCGCCTTCCTCGAGCCCGCGGACTCCAACACCCATTGTGCTGTTGCTGATGTCGTGAAGAGCTCTGTGGTTGCCCTACTGAGCAAGTTCCTTGTCGTCGGCCCCGCGGCTGGGGCCGAGAGGACGGGCAACGCGGCTGACGATGAGGCTCCGCTGGCGGGCGATGGTGGCACCCAGGGCTAAAGAGGTGGCTTGGTGGCGCTGCTCCTTCCTGTTCGTCCTATATCATGTAGCATGCCTCTTGGAGGCGTTTAAAACTCATTTCCTGGAACAATATGTTTTGGAATATTTAGATTGTGGTTCTCCAACTTTTTCCGTTTGCTTTGTTGTTCTGTGTCGGCGGAGCCCGACCCCGCGCATACCTCGGCCACCATTGGGTCGTCCGGATCGCTAGGACGATCCCAATGGGTGAGGGGCTACGTGGCCAGTTAGGCTCCTGAGACACGATGCTCAGGAGTCCCCCTTGACGTACGAATGGCTTGAAAAGGACGAGAGTCAAGCCTTGGTGTTCTGCGTCGGCAGGGACCGGGCCCCCGTATACCTTAGCCGCCGTTGGGTCGTTTGGATCACTAGGACGAGACCAAAGGATGAGGGGCTATGTGACCAGATAGGCTCCTGAGACGCGATGCTTAGGAGTCCCCCTTGACGTACGAACCGACCATCATACCTTTCCTCGCTGGGTTCTCGCTCGAGGGGTGGGGGGCATGAAGACCAGGTCCGTGGGACCTCGCGAGGAGGGGTATGCCAGGCGTGACATGAGCGTAGCCCCCGTGCCCAGCGCCCTCGCGCTACCCTCCCAACGGAGAGCAGCGCGGTGAGGCTGGACACTGAGCCCGGAACCTCCATGAGGTTAATGCAGCCGTGAGGGCCCCCAAGTTGTTTATCACCAGCGTGGAGCATAGCGCTTCCGCTCTTGCACGAGCATAGACGCTCCTCGGTAGTGTCGACGGCCAGCGCGGAGCATGGTGCTTCCGCTGGTGCGTGGGAGGGGGCTCCCTCTAAGGAGAGCCCCCGGGGCGTGTACAGCCCCGCCCTGACATGTGGCTTGCATGGCAGGGCTAGAGGAGGTGTGTATGGGCTCCCATGAGCCAGAGCGGGACTCACGAGTCCCTACCTCCAAGCGGGTTGCGCCTGAAATTGATTGGAAGCACTTGTGTCGGTCCTGCAAGATGGTTAGGCAGCCTACGCCGAATGAGCCTCCTGAGGTTATTCCATGAGAAGGCCAGACACCAACGACCCCAGGAGGTGATGTGAACGGGGCCAGCCCGCTAGACAGTGCTCAGCCGTTGGGTTTATCGATGCTGTAGGGACAGACCCGAGCATAGACAACATGCCCAGTCTTCTCATGCAAAGATCCTGACGAAAAACAGTCGGCGCGTGGTTCCTGTGGCCACGGGGGCACCAGGTCGCGCACCCTCACTCATTCGCCCGTGATTAGCTCATGTGAGAATAAGGCACAAAGGGCCATGGGAGGTGACGTACACGGGGATTGGCCCATGAGCCAGAGCTCGGCCTCTTGGATTCAGCGACGCTGCAGGGACGGACCCGAGCACAAGCGCTGTGCCAGTCCTTAATCATGAGGCGGTCGCGGGAGGGCTCGCAAGGGCGCGAGACGTTCTTGGCAACGAAGCGCCGGTCGGGAAGTTGATAATCTCAAGGTAGCTTGGAAAGGAAGGTAAACTAGTTCTGACAGGCGCAAAAGAGGTACATGCCGCAGGAACGGACCCACACAGCTAGGGGATGATGCAGCCCGAGGGGCGCTCCCAAACTGAACGAACTAGAGAGATGTCACCTGGTACCATCGCTGAAGAGATGTCGGGGTGGTAGAAGACGCGCGTTGCTGGAGTCGTTCCTCACGAACCGCCGTGGCCCTGAGCCTCGGGAGGCTCAGGGGGGCCAGGAGGTTCCAGAAGATGTGCCTCCATCTCCGCCAGGGTCGCCTGGTGCTTGTCCTTGTGAGCCGCCAGGGCGTCCCTTGCGCAGCGCTGGAATGCCACAGCTGCGCTCGGCAGGCCGAAGGGCATGCAAACGAAGCTGTGAGGTGGACCCTCGCATTGGCTGACCCGAGACAGCCAGAATAGCTACCGAGACACGACCCTGTTGAGCCCTAGGATGTCAATGCATACGCAAAGTTCCTTACCCTCTATAGGGCAGTGAGCCGCGCCTCGCGGTGGGCGTCGATCGCCTTGCAGAACCCTTGCCTCTTGAATCTCCTCGATCGCCTTGCTGATGAACTCATGAACGCCTCGCGCCTTCCGTCCGACGCCTTCTTCTGGGAAGCGGGCGCTGAAGCACGCCTCCACATGGTGCCCATGCGCCTCCCTCGTGACGCTGGCTAGGTCCGAGGCCTTCCATAGGAAAGCCCCCGAGCCCAGTCTGAGAGGGGTGCCGGGCACGCCTTCTTATGCGATAGGTGAAGGCGCCCCGTCTGGGGAGGCAAGGCTCAGTGTAGCACTGTCGAGTGAAACTTCCTCACGAGATCCCTGGCCCAGCTGCAGCTTCTTCGTCTTGGGGGCGACCTCGGGAGGGAGGACACCGCACTCATTTTCAGGGTTCTCGATTGCCGCAGCCTGGTAGGGGCACTCGAGGGAGCACACCGCAACCTTTTCCTGGCAAGCGACCGTGATGATGCCGCCACTCCCAGGCATCTTGAGGACGTTGTAGCCATGGTGCGTCGCTGCCATGAACTTGGCCAATGCTGGGTACCCTAGGATGGCGTTGTATGGCAGGCGAATGTCGGCGACATCAAAGTCAATGAGCTCAGTGTGGTAGTTGTTGCGTTTGCCAAAGGTGACAAGGAGGCGGACCTGCCCTATCGGGTGTGTGGAACCATCGGTCACTCCTGAGAATGGCTTCGTTGGTTGAAGCTTGGAGTACGACACTTGGAGCCTGTCGAACATTTGAACAGAGAGAACATTGAGCCCTGCTCCACCATCGATGAGAGTCTTGGTGATGACCACTATGGCCCCCGGCTCAGAGAAACCGGAACGCCCCGTATTCCAGCCTAGAGATCGAGGAGAATCCTCTGGAACACGGCACTGCTTGACATAGAACAAATCAGCTCTTATTACAAGAATAAATAATACAAAGGTCTGATGTTACAAAGGTTCACATCAGCACGGCGACACTAGGCATGCGATACTACACTTGCTCTATGATAGCAACGGAACAACTCGTAGCGGCGGAAATCTTCTAGCAGCGGAACAACGACGAAGGTAGTGAACTCCACTCTGCAGGGACTCTGGCTGGGACACGATCTAGCTCGCACGACCGGAAACCACGACAAGCAATCACGGCATCACCAGCAATCTGGCATGACATGCCATGTTAGTACATTGAATGTACTTGCAAGCTCACAACAACCAAAAACATCGAGGAAAGACAACAACATAGCATTAAGCAGGTTAATTAAATTAAATTAATAGCTACCGTAATGAAACAACTAATAACCACGATATGAACTACTAGAATACTGATAAGCCATCATTTCAGATCTCAAGTACCACATGAACCATCTCACACTTGGCTAACTGGCCAAGCAATATACCATCTCGATCACCTCATGATCAAAACAAAACGGTGATCACTCACGGATCACAAACGGAACATCCACTGGATCACCTCGTGACCACATCACAAACTGAATGATCCTTCTCAAGATCATCCCAACATCATCATCATCATTCTACCCAACTGTTACAACTCACAATATCAACATATATATCACCAATAAGTCATTCCGTCATGTGAGTGTTGATCGAACAGTGTGACCTAGTACGAACTTATGCCCATGACCGAGGACACGGCTATCGATAGATTAAACACACACACTCTATAGAGGTAGCACACTGTACCCACACCAGGGAACCCATGGCCTCGCACTCCCATTCAGGTGGACCAACGGCGTTCCGCCAAAACCGATCTACTGCCATGATACTCTCCCGGCCACTCCGACTAATCCCCCACTTGGCTAAGTCATGGGTGGCCACATGTCTACCCCAGACACCAACGACCACCATCGTCGCAAAACGGTCCCAAACAGGGACAAAAGCGCTTATCATCCAACTACGGGCACACAAGGCTTATGTCCGCCTACCTGATCTGGGTAGCGCACGCCCATAACCTTCCCTCGTTGGAGGCACCAGCGAGAGGCATGACAATAGCATTGCATTAGGGCCTTCCCATAAAAGGCAAATGTGGTTGCACTCGAAAAGCCCGGTTCGGTGGCACCTGACCAACTTAATGACGGAATTTAACCCCAAAAATATAACTGTGATAACTGATATTCCGATGTCAACTATCAAACTATAATCCATGTCATAGCGATATCCAACAAATAATCCAAGCATAATATCATCGTCTCAAAATACTCCAAGGGTAGCACAACACTACTATCATGATGAATCCGAAAATAGTAATCCTACTACCCCAATAACAATAATAAAGCTATTCCAGCTAAGATCCACATGTAAACATCATCTCCGAAAATAATACTCCAAGTTGCAGAACATCAGCTAGCATCATGGAAATTATCATACTAACCACTAATAATCCAAAGGCAGCATGATATCCAAAGTAATACTCACAAAATATAATAACAGACATCATCATGAAACAATCATAATATCGACCACTAATGCTCCAATAGCAACATGATACTCATCAACTTCAAGCATAACACTAGCATAGCTACAGCAAGATCAAAGTAATACTCCGAGAAAATGCCATGCACAAAGTCATGTAGCTAATGCAATATTTTAAACAAGTTCAAATAGATTAAACCATGTCACTGCATTATAGTGATGCAAATGGAGGGTGTGGCTTGCCTGGGGATGAAGAATGCACCGGGGAGAAGTGCGGTGAAGCCGCGGAAAGATATACCGGAAACAGTTCTCTCTCGGAGGGGCTGTTTTCATGCAAACAACAAATTTTCACAGTGTCAAACCATAGTGAAAATGAAACCAATAGAACGGGCTCGACGAAATGAAGAAGTGAGCGTTGGATTCACCTGAAACGGAGTTAAGGTTGCGGAGTTATGAGGTGTAGAAGATCAGGGACTTTTCTATAAAAATATCATCACAAACAAGTCCCTGAGTGGATAAGGCAGAAACGCATATAAGGAAATACGTTTTCAGAACTTGAAAACGTACTTACCAGAATATGTGTCCACTTATCCACGTCATCAGATGCGGGGCCGGGGCTTGGGGTCGCTGACGTACGGGTCCCACGGGCTGTGGGGCCCATCACTTATACACGTGGGCTGGTCGGGTCAACGGCTGAGGGGCTGACGAGCGGGGCCCAGGCTTGGTCAACTCCCTCCTCTCTCTCCTCCCGCTCCTCCTCTTCTTCGTCCCGACGCGGGCACAGAACAGAGGGAGTGGCGCCAGCGCCAGCGACCGCCCCAGGCGACTCCGGCCACCTCCGGCGGGGTTCTGGCTACCGGAGTGCTCACGGGACTGAGGCGCACCCATCCAGGGGCTTCGCGCACGCCGGGTAAGACCAGAGCAGTAGATTCCTCGAGCATGGCGGACAGCGGCGTCGGGCGCAGATGGGGACTACGGCCAGAGACCAACAGAGGAGGAGGGACACGCCGGGGAGGCTTCTAGGGGGTCCGGGGGGGGGCTCTGTGGTGGTGTAGGAGCGAGGGAGATGGCCAGGGTCGCCGGAATCGGAGGCACCCGAGATGGCGGCCGAGGCGGCGATGGAAGAGTAGGGAAGCAGCTCGAGCTCAAATGAGAGGCCGGGGAGGTTGCTGGAGGTGGTGTGAGGCTGGTGGTGAGGTCGAACGACCTCGGGGTGGCTCTTATATAGGCGAAGGCGAGGTGCCGAGCCAGTTGCCGCCGTTCGAGCTCATCCAAAGCTCTGGCGACGCGCAACGAGCACGGGGTGGCACGGGAAGGTGACGAGGGAGGCAACAGACAAGCCGCACAGGTGCACAAAGCAAGAGGGGCCGAGGCACAGAGGGGAAATAGCCACGACGCCATTAATGCTAGGTCGGCCACAGTGCACCTGTGGGCACGTGGCGACGAGCGATGACGGAGGGCTTACAGAGGGGGAGATGGCTCCAGGGAGACGGTGACGACGCGGGCCAGCTGGTGGACACGCTCACACATGCGCGAAGACGATGAGAGGGGGAGGGGCCCAAGGAAGAAGACATTCTGGGCGCGGCCATTGCATGCCAAAGCGGTGGTCACCGCGCAGACTGGCATCAAGAAGAGCCAAATGGCTGGCCATTGTTATCTAGGGGTAAGTCCTTCTTGGGGCGGTTCAACTGCGGTGGTAACTTGGTGAAAACTGCTCTGGTTAATTGGTAAGTGAGCTGTGAAGTTTACTACAGTAAATTTATCAACTAAGTGTGATCAACAGAGAGATGCTATGTGTCAAGTGTTATGTCTGGGGTGTTTAGGCTAGGAAGGACTACAGTCCTAGCAAGTTTGGGAAGAAATGGACCAAGATTTAATGCACTTGCTTTGCAACTGCCAAATCTGGTCAGAAACTAAATTTGGATGATGCACTCACCTGGAGAAGCAACTTGGGCTAAGATTGGGCAAAGCTTTATTATTTGGACATATGAAGATGCTGTAAAAAGCTCATGCCAAATGGACAAGCCAAAATGGCACTTGCTTCACAAACATCATTTCTATCCAGAAATTTGGAATAATTTTGGTGATTAAATGGCTCATTGAAATGATGCCAAATTGGGTGGAGGGATCTTTTATATGTAGAAGAATGATCTGATAATTTATCAGGATTTTTGAAGCAATACAAAATGCACTTGCTTCACAACCTGAAAAGATTGCCAGAATCAAAGATTTGCTCTTGTGCTCACATAGATGATTGGATGGCGCTGCAAATGGGTGGAGGGGGTTAATATGAGCACATTAAGGAGTGTGCAAAATATCAACTCATTTGGGTACTCCTAGCTAGTACTTTTGTCACAAAGCCTTCTGTCTAATAGAAACTTTGAAAATTCACTGACGAAGATTGGCTTGGCAAATAAAGTTGAACTTGTGCATGAGGCAATTATTTGGACATATAAGCATGCCCAAAAAGGTTGGGAGCCACTAGGAAAACTATAAATGACACTTCCTTCACAAAGTGCCATTCAGGGCAGGATAGAAAAAGGAATATTCGGGAATTATGTTTTAACTGGCACAGGAAATGTTTGGACATATTTGAGCTATATATGACCCAAAGGAATTATGAGAATTAATTGGGAATTTTTGTATGGACAGAAATATAGGTTGCTTCACAACCTATGACAGATAGGTTTACTCCTTTAATAGAAAAAGGAATTTTCCCTAGAAAAAGAATTTAGGGTTTGGTCAAGAAGTGAAGTGACATGATCTTGCCAAGGTTTTGAGAATGATGAGCCACTTAGGAGGGGGAATGAGGATGATTTCCTAGATGGCAAGGCCATAGAGCCACTCTAAAAAGAAAAACAAAGCAAAAACCAAATAAATCAAAAGAAAAAGAAAGGAGCCAAAATCGAGGCTGTTACAATCCTTACCCCCATAAAGAAATCTCATCCTCGAGATTTAGTTGCTCTGGGAACAAGTATAACTTGAGGACACTGTTTCCAACTCGGGTATCCTTTTTCCTTTATTTATTGTTCCCCCAAGAATTTCAGATGATCAACTTACCTTGCTCTGGGGTGGTTTGCTTCACCTTTCCCAAATTCTGACACATTTTTGCTCATGTATCACTTCCTTTTTCTAACGTGAATTTTCTCATATCTGCGGTGATATCCAATGGATCTGAGCATATATTTTTCTTTGGTCATGAAAACCTTTTTACTTCTGTCGTGGGGTTGCTTCAAATAAATGCAGGCCTTCTGGTTTTCAATAAATGCTGAGAATTATCATGGCCATCTTCTGATGGGATCTGACTGCTCATAGGTGGCACCGATTTATCTTGATTTATTTCTTTGGCTCGAGCATGAGATATGTAGCAAAGATTTGACTGCCTTCTGTCGTGAGCAATATAATGGTGTATGGAGATATAGCTGTGCCATACTTCAAATATTTACATCTTGAGACTGGTGTCGGTGTCAAAACCGGCGGATCTAGGGTAGGGGGTCCCGATCTGTGCGTCAAGGCTGATGGTAACAAGAAGCAAGGGACACAGATGTTTACCCAAGTTTGGGCCCTCTCGATGGAGGTAAAACCCTACTTCCTGCTTGATTAATATTGATGATATGGGCAGTACAAGAGTAGATCTACCACGAGATCATAGAGGCTAAACCCTAAGAGCTAGCCTATGATGGTATGATTGTAATTGTCATCGGCCTTCTAAGGACCAACCTCTCTGGTTTATATAGACACCGGAGAGGGCTAGGGTTTACATGGAGTCGGTTACAAGAAACGAAACACAATATCCGGATCGCCAAGCTTGCCTGCCACGCAAAGGAGAGTCCCATCCGGACACGGGCCAAAGTCTTGAGTCTTGCATCTTCCTGCTTCAATAGTCCGGACGTTATACATAGTCCGGCTGTCCGGATACCCCGTAATCCAGGACTCCCTTAGTAGCCCGTGAACCAGGCTTCAATGACGATGAGTCCGGCGCACAATAGTGTCTTCGGCATTGCAAGGCGAGTTCCTTCTCCGAATACTCCAAAGTAATTATTGAACACTTGAATCGTGTTCGGATCCACCAAATGATCATTACACACCGCTGTAGAGAGAATGATATTTCGCAAACGCAATCTGCTGAAAACTTTTTCTGATGACGTGACATGTTATTACGGTCAGATCATTATTCGAACCGTTTTCCCACAACCAGCTACAACGCACATTGCGAGGCAGTTTCTTTGACACGTCTGGTCAAAGCAGAGATCGTGTCCCCTTATCACCGGATTCTCATCAATACGGGTATGGGTAATCCCACCACGCCATCAGTCGTGGCGCTTGGGAAGCAAGCGATTCCCAATGGGGAAGTGGGGAGGTGTGCCGCTTTATGCAACTCTATAAAGGGATAAGATTTCCTCATTTTTACCCACGCCTTCTTCCTCCTTTGCCCACTCTTGCCCCCTCGAGCTCCAGCGCCCAAGACCAAGTCTCCTCCGCACAGCTAAACATGTCCGGAGTAGGAGGCAAGTGGGTGGCTTCCACCTTCAAGGAGAAACACATCACAAATCTTTGGGCGGCCGGATACTTGGCCGCGGACATAGCGCACCAGCTACCGGACGCTGGGCAGGTCATTCCGACCCCAGGACCCCTCAAGAGGGTCGTATTCGTCTCCCACTTCATCCCTGGACTGGGATTTCCACTCCATCCCTTCGTCAACGGGCTCATGTTCAACTACGGTCTAGATTTCCATGATCTAGCCCCAAATTTCATCCTCAACATCTTGGCGTTCATCGTCGTATGCGAGGCCTTCCTCCGCATCCGACCTCATTTCGGCCTATGGCTGCAAACCTTGTGCGTGAAGCCAAAGATTGTAAGCGGACAGCAAGTGGAGTGCGGAGGAGCCGTGGTGGGCAAGATGCCTAATGTCACCTGGCTGGACGGCTCCTTTGCGGAGACCATGAAAGGATGGCAACCGGGGTGGTTCTACATCACCGAGCCACGCGGCGCCAACTTGGCGGCGGCCCCCGAATTCAGATCTGGAGCCCCCATGTGGCTCACCTCCTAGGAAAGGAAGGGCCTGTCCTGGGGCGATTCTACGGAGCCGACCGGACTCCATACCTACATCAAGAGCATGAGGGACAAGAACATCAAGCTTGTCAATGTGATCCAGGTCATGCTCGTTCGCCGGATTCTGCCATGCCAAAGGCGGGCATTCAATCTGTGGGAGTTCGTCCCAGCCAAACACTAGACGCTCTGGAAGCTCTATGACATGATGCACAAAGGCGCATGGAAGGTGTTGTTCAAGGCCTCCGAAGTACCTCCTCCCACATTCGAGGACCACGGGCTTCACGCCACGCGGGCTCCTAGTCAGGTGAGTTCTCAGACTACCACCGGATTCGGTTCTTCCCCATATATTCATGGGAGTGCCTTAAGTAGTCATGCACATTTGTTCAGGATTATGTGGAGACAGCGGAGCAGGTTTACTATCCGGCTCCGTTGCCAGAAGGCACAGCTGATGCTCTCCTGACGGAGATGCTGGTCCAGGCACCGTACAAGGTGCCAGAGAAAAAGGCCGAAAAGAAGGCCTCGGGGACCCGAAACGGTCTCCGGCGTAAGATCACGCCCGAAGCCCCGTCCGAAGACGACGAGGCACACTCCTCCCACGAAGGGGAGGAGGAGGAAGAAGAAGAAGGCGCCCCATCCGGAAAGGATGAGGGGCCCTGGGAGGCGGACCAGGGGGCCGGAAAAGGCCCTCGTCGTAAGGCCGTCATACCCTTGTCGTCTGATGACGACGAGACAGATTCCTCCCACGGAGGCGGGGGGAATTAGGAAGAGATTCTACCTTCCCACACTGGGGGGAGAATAAGAGGAAAGCCGCCCCACAAGGGGAGGCTGGGGCGTCCAAGAAGGGGAAGGTGTCCCTTCCAGACTACGCCGCCATGGCCGCTCTCAGCGAGGAGGGGTGGCTGCCGAGGGGGAAGCCCCCAGTGCGATCGTAAGTGTACGCACTCCATCATAACTTCACTCTATAGCTTTTGTTTAACGCCGAACATATGTGCAGTCCAGGCAGGGATCACCCCGAGGTATCTTCCTCCAGGTCCCTGAGCGATTCAGAGATGAATTCACTTCCGACAGCCACTACTCCTCAACCCGCGGACGACACAGAGGTGTTGTACCGGAGGCTCCTAGAGTGGGGGGAGGTGACTCTGGAAATGCCCCGAGGCGGGGTCCCAGATGTCGGAAGCGCGGGGTTCAAGATCTCCGTGGATCGTGTCGATGAGAGCCACGGTAGGCCGGGCTCTCAGCCGAACACTGTCCCGGAACCTTCAATGGTTCCGAACTCAGGCGGACGGCCCCTCGTTAGGGAGGGAGAGCCGTCTGCATCAAGGACTTCCATTGCGCCCGAGGCGCCAGATTGTCTGCTGGAAGCGCTTCGCGGCGCTTCCATGGATGAAGAGCACCGTACTCTTCTGAGTTCGGTGATTCGGAAGGTTTCATCCGCCAAGAGCGGACTAACCGAAGCTTGCACCAGCCTCTTGACAGGCTTTGAGGTAAGTAAGAAATATGTGTAAGATTACCACCCGATAGGTAGTAGCCCCTGATACACTGTTTGGTGTTCTAAAAGAAAAAACCAAACAGAGGGTCAATAATATTCCGCAGGAGTCTAACAACAAATATTTGTGTGCATAAGCAGGTTGTGCTGCTTGCTGCTGCTGCCCGTACTGCCATGGTTGCTGAACTGAAGCGGGACCTGGAGTAGGCGCAGGGAGAGCTCGGCCTCACGACGATGCAGCTCGAAGAGAACAAGTGTAAGTGATTCCCGCTCTTATGCATTTGAGGGTACACAAAATTGGTGAGTCTAACGCCTAAGTGACGTGACTGTGTAATAGGGGCCACCGCCAAAGTGGCGTCCCTGAAGAAAGTGCTGTTCTAGGCCGAAGACAAGGCGGCCTGGAAATCTAAGGAGCACGAGAAGCAAAGTGCTAGAGTGGGTCAGGTACAGCAAGATCTCCAGGACCTCGGCAAGAAGTACGAGTCCGTGGAGCATGACCTGAAGATGAAGGAGGCCAAGCTTGCGAAGGCCCTTGTGAGTATGAAAGACGCCAAGGCCGCAGCCGAGAAGGCACAGCAGGAGATCCAGGAGGCCAAAAAGATAGCAGCGGGTAAGAAATTCTTTATGCAAATCAAACATGTGGAGGAGGCGTTTCTTTTACTTACTCGGATTCGGAGCTCTCCAGGGGCATTCGCAGATCTGCCATGCAGCATGTGAGACGCTGCGGAGTTCTACGGTGCCTGGGAGGGGAGCTCAACGGAGAAGCTATTCTGGTCCCAGTATGCTGGGGCCGAACACCCGATTCCTCTGAGTGACCATCTGAAGCAGTTGGGCCAACTCCACAGGGCGGCCGAACTGGCTATGAAAGGTGTCATAGTCCGGATGTGGCCTGGTGAGCTCCTGCCCACTAGCTACTTTGGGCTGATCAAGCAGATGGTGGATGCGTGTCCGCGGCTTCAAGTGATCAAGCGATCCGTTTGCATCGAGGGTTCCCGTCGGTCCTTTGCCCGCGTCAAGGTGCATTGGGGCAAGATGGATGCGGAGAAGCTGGTCAAGGACGGGCCGCTAGAGGGCAAGGCGCATCGCCATCCCGAGATGTACTATGATGGCGTTATGAAGGGTGCTCGTCTCGTGGCCAGTGAGTGTACCAAGGACACCATTTTAGAATGAATTCACTTTTGTCATGTTTGTACTTTAAAACGAAGTTACTTGCGTTATGTAGCGCTTTTGTTTATTTAAAACATTACCTTCTGTGCGGCTGTTTATAAAATTCTGAAAGTAGGCCAGTTGTCGGCTTCTGCCCCCACGTAACTAGTACTGGGGTGTGCGTGAAAAACCCGGACACTCTTTATCCAAATGTTTGGTCCATTAAGGAGGTGTCCGGCACAGCGAACAAGGCAATCAGACTATACGGCTTTATAACTTTCACTTAGCCATAAAAGTGTACAATTTTAAATTTCGATGAAGCCCCTAGAATGCGGAAGGCCGAATTGGGGTGCTATATACGCCTGGATCGGACGAAGCCAATTTATCGCCTAAAGCGGAAAATCTTTAAGAATTTTAAGACCTCTCGAACAGCGACCAGCTCTCGCCACATCATGCCGGTCAATTTTCGGCTTTCTCTACTGAGGTGATCGTTCGGAAGAACCGGGACACAATCGCAGTAGTTCTCCCTGCGCTACCTTAGCCGATATAACGGAACATAAGGCACCAAAGCAAGGGAGCCGGGCTATCCCAACTGTAGACCCAAGAGCTGATGCATATAGTGCTATAAGTTCGGGGTGCCGCACTGTTGAAAGTGTTCAGACTTTATTTCCCATATTACGGGGCGCCATGAGAAGCCCCTGGCAAACTGACCGCACCAAGGTGTATGGATGCAATATCAAATAAACATTTATAAGAGAAAAAATGCTGAAATAAGAATAATAAGCTGACTCTATATATAATCTCCCATTGACGAAAAATACGTTTAAGTGTATGTTTACAATGGATGCATTAAGCGGAGATAAAATAGGACTATTCGACATGTCCTATCCAGGGGCAGGCTGTGTACAGATAGATAAAGCAGGTATAATGATCGTAAATAGATTCCACCTGGGTATTTCCTTCTGTGCACAACGTCTGTTGCCTCCTTGGATGTCTGTCCCATATAAGTCTGACAATTCAGCTCTTCTGAGGATGCTGCACTAAAGCGGTGTCCTGAAAGGTAAGAGGGAAAGAGTGTGAAGGTATTTGGCGGTTTCCCGCACTATTGACTGAGTCGTTGATGCGGCTCCGCCTATGACCATGGTATCTTGAGTGCGTAATTGTGTACGCGTGGCACGAATGCTGCTTTGAAGGGGCTTGAGCGGAGGCCGAACTGCTAATCACACTCTTGGCGTTCCTGATGATCCTGTTGCGGGGTGCTCCAGACTCGCTTGACGGTGCTCGAAGTTGTCGCCGGATTGGTTTGTCGGAGTAGGCCGCATTGTACTTCTGCGAGGGCTGCCGTATGCTCTTCTGTTTGAAGGGAGCGGTCCATATTTCCCTTGACAGTGATGACCCCGCGCGGTCCTGGCATCTGGAGCTTGAGGTATGCGTAATGTGGTACCGCATTGAATCTATCGAATGCGGTCTGTCCAAGCAGTGCGTGGTAACCACTACGAAAAGGGAGATATCGAAGATTACCTCTTCGCTCCGGAAGTTATTCGGGGATCCGAAGACCACTTCCAGTGTTATAGAGCCCGTACGGCGGGCCTCTACTCCAGGAATTACACCTTTAAAGGTGGTTTTAGTGGGCTTGATCCTTGAAGGGTCAATGCCCATTTTGCGCACTGTGTCCTGATAAAGCAGGTTCAAGCTGCTGCCGCCGTCCATAAGGACTCTCGTGAGGCGGAATTCGTCGATGATTGGGTCTAAGACCAATGCGGCTGAGCCGCCATGACGGATGCTAGTACGATGATCCCTACGATCAAAGGTGATCGGACAAGCTAACCATGGGTTGAATTTGGGGGCGACTGGCTCCATCGCATGGACATCCCATAGTGCTCGCTTCCGTTCCTGCTTGGGGATGTGAGTGGCGTGGATCATATTGACCGTTTTCACCTGGGGGTAAATTTCTTTTGTCCCCCCGTATTCGGACGCCGAGGCTCTTCGTCATTGTCGCTGTGCAGACCCTTGTCCTTGTTTTCGGTGTTTATCTTACCGGCCTGTTTGAACACCCAGCAGTCTCTATTGGTGTGGTTGGCTGGCTTGTCCGGGGTGCCATGAATTTGGCACGAGCGCTCCAGTATGCGGTCCAGGCTGGACGGTCCCTGATTATTTCTTTTGAACGTCTTTTTCCGCTGATCGGGCATAGATCCGCTGAATCCGGCGTTGACCGCCGCGTCTTCAGTGTTGTCGCCGTTGTTCCATCTCTTATGTCTGTTACGCCGTGGCTTGCCGTTAGCATCGCGGCCGTCCGAGGTGCCGGAATGTGGCGTGGTGCCACGACGAGCCAACCAGCTATCCTCACCTGCACAAATGCGGGTCATTAGGGTTGTGAGAGCTGCCATGGACTTGGGTTTTTCCTGGCCGAGGTGTCGAGCGAGCCACTCATCACGGATATTATGCTTAAAAGCCGCCAGGCTTCGGCATCCGGACAGTCGACTATTTGGTTCTTTTTAGTAAGGAACCGAGTCCAGAATTTTCAGGCTGACTCTCCGGGCTGTTGAGTAATGTGGCTCAGGTCATTGGTGTCTGGTGGTCACACGTATGTTCCCTGGAAGTTATCGAGGAATGCATCTTCCAAGTTTTCCCAACTGCCAATGGAATTTGCTGGTAGGCTGTTCAGCCAGTGCCGGGCTGGTCCTTTGAGCTTAAGGGGAAGATACTCGATGGCGTGTAGATCATCTCCGCGGGCCATGTGAATGTGGAGCAGGAAATCTTCGATCCATACTGCGGGGTCTATTGTGCCATCGTTTGATTCGATGTTTACAGGTTTGAACCCTTCTGGGAATTCATGACCCATCACTTCGTCGGTGAAGCAGAGGGGGCGTGCGGCGCCTATGTGCCGGGCTATATGGCTACGCAGATCGAATTGGTCTGGGTTGCTGTGTTCGGCCCGGCCGGACTTGTTGATGATGTATCCGGCGCGACGATCATCGGCGCGCGCTGGGGCGCACCCCCACGATCCATAGATCGATCTTGGCTGTCCTGCTTTGTTTTCCTGAATATCTTGCAGGTCTTGCCTGTTGCCCTGGGCCGTAGTGTATCGGCGTGGGGGTGCGGGCTGGTATTCGGGCTGATATGCCGTTTTGTCCCGGCCATGGGGTGGCCGGTCAGCCATTTGGCGCTCGAGTCCATATTACTCGGCTGCCAGGACTTTAGTCCATCTATCTGTGAGCAGGTCTTGATCAGCTTGGAGTTGCTGCTCCTTCTTCTTCAGGCTCCTTGGAGTGGCTATAAGCCTACCCTTGAAGCGCTCCTGCTCCAGGGGTCCTCAGGCACGCCGAATTTGTCGTCACCAAGGCTAATCTCATCTTCGGAGGGGGCTTGTAGTTGTCCTCCTCCGGGTATCCGTCCGTCGCCTGTTCTTCTGGGCTGACCTGCTCATCTTCCTGTTCGGCCTGCTCGAAGGCGGGCTGGTCAGGGTCATATTCTTCTTTGGCAACATCCGGATTACTTTCGTCTCCGGGGCCGGTATTGCTGTGGCGGGGCTTGGAGCGGCGCCAACGACGCCCATGCTTTGTTTTTCTTCCCGAGGGGTTATCCTCCATTGCCTCATCGCCATTGGTTTCCTTCGGAGTGTCCACCATATATATATCGTATGAGGAGGTGGCCGTCCACCACCCTGTTAGCGGTGGCTCCTGTAATTCTCCTACATCATCGTCCATACCGTCGATGTCTTCGGAGTTGAAGTCAAGCACGTTGGTTAGATCATCGATCGTGGCAATGAAGTGGGTGGTGGGTGGGCAACGAATTCCGTCGTTGTTTGCTACCCACTCAAGCCAGACATAGTTCGACCCAGAGTCTCCTGACAAAGAGGGAGACTTCAATAAGTTCAACATGTCTATCATGCCCAATATGCGACCCTATCCAAAAGGAACTCGAAGGTCCCACCACGGATAGACCCGCATATTGAAACGCTTTTGCAAGGTGGATATCATTACATCAACATTACATAATAGATGGGGATACATACAAGAGGCATACATGCCACAAGAATACAACATCATCTTACATAAGAGCACCATCCGACTACGGATGAAACACAAACAGAAACTCAAACGACATCCACCCTGCTAGCCCAGGCTGCCGACCTGGAACCTATCCCCTGATCGAAGAAGAAGCAGAAGAAGACTCCAAAACAAGCAAACATCGCTCTCGTGTCATGATCATCGCCATACCTGCAACTGTTGTTGTAGTAATCTGTGAGCCACGAGGACTCAACAATCCCATTGCAATGGGTATCAAGACTAGCAAAGCTTAATGGGTAAGGAAGGGGGTAAAGTGGTGAGGTTGCAGCAGCGACTAAGCAAGATATGGTGGCTA
This sequence comes from Triticum dicoccoides, assembly GCF_002162155.2. Classification (NCBI taxonomy): domain Eukaryota; kingdom Viridiplantae; phylum Streptophyta; class Magnoliopsida; order Poales; family Poaceae; genus Triticum; species Triticum dicoccoides. The sequence continues at coordinate 345,070,946 of NC_041391.1, forward strand.
ACCAACGCAAATAAGAGCGAGAAGAGAGCAAATGGAACGGTCGTGAAGCTAGCAATGATCAAGAGGTGATCCTGAACTCCTACTTACGTTAAACATAACCCAAAACCGTGTTCACTTCCCGGACTCCACCGAAAAGAGACCATCACGGCTACACACACAGTTGATGCGTTTTAATTTGGATCTAGTGTCATGTTATCTACAACCGGACATTAACAAATTCCCATCTCCCACATAACCGCGTGCACGGCTCTCGAAAGTTTATACCCTGCAGGGGTGTCCCAACTTAGCCCATGATAAGCTCTCGCGATCAGGAAAGGATATACCTTCTCTCAGGAAGACCCGATCAGTCTCGGAATCCCGGTTTACAAGACATTTCGACAATGGTAAAACAAGACCAGCAAAGCCGCCCGATGCGCCGACAATCCCGATAGGATCTGCACATATCTCGTTCTCAGGGCAACACCGGATGTGACATCCTACGAGTAAAACCAGACCTCGAGTTTCCCCGAGGGGGCCCCGTAGTCTACTCGTTTCGGACCAGCACTTAGACAAGCACTGGCCCGGGGGGGCTAAAATAAAGATGACCCTCGGGCTCCGGAAACCCAAGGGAAAAAGGGGTAGGTGAGGCAAATGGTAAAACCAAGGTTGGGCCTTGCTGGAGGAGTTTTATTCAAAGCGAACTATCAAGGGGGTCCCATAAATCACCCGACCGCGTAAGGAACGCAAAATCCGGGATCATAACACCGGTATGACGGAAACTAGGGCGGCAAGAGTGGAACAAAACACCAGGCATAAGGCCGAGTCTTCCACCATTTACCAAATATATAGATGCATTAATTAAATAAGAGATATTGTGATATCCCAACAAAATTCTGTCCACCATGGAGCAATCTTCAACTTCACTTGCAACTAACAACGCTATAGGAGGGGCTAAGCAAAGCGGTAACATAGCCAAGCAACGGTTTGCTAGGAAGGGTGAAAAGGTTAGAGGCTGACATGGCAATTTGGGAGGCTTGATAAGCAAGAGATAGGTAGCGCAGCATAGCGATAGAACAAAGCAACTAGCATAGCAATGATAGTAGTGAGATCCAGGGTGACGGTCATCTTGCCTGAAATCCTGCAAGGAAGAAGAATGAGTCCATGAAGAAGATGAATCCACAAAGACGAACCAAGCGTAGAGGAACGAATCCTCACGATCGCAACGAAACGGGAACTATCAAGAAGAAGCACACAACATGGTAAACACACCACACATAAACAAGACATGATGCTCAATCAAGTATGATGCATGACAAGGCTACATGAAGCTACTCATGGCAAGAGATGATGCAAACAAGAACAACACATCAAAGCAAGTTTAAATGAGGCCAGGAACAACATATAACAATTCCGGTAAGTCCTCATATGCAAATTTCCAAATTGGTCCAGATCTGAATTAACCTTATGTTCAAGTTGTTAAACAGCAAGTTAAGATGCACCAAAATGATCTACACGAAATTCTAGTCAAGTTAAATATAAAGTTCATTTAGCTCGGAGCTACGGCCTAGAAGATATGAGCAAAACAAGTTAAGCATGGCATTGATGCTAAATGCATACAAACATCAAGAAAACACTTCAAAACAAGGATGCAACATGATAATATGGAACTTCATGCAAAATCAAGCAAGTTTCATATAGAGCACACTCGAAACGGAGCAACGGTGCAACACATACACTCTATACAAGTTTAAAGCACAAGCTGTCCAAAACAGCAACTAGGCATATTGCAAGCACCAAAACAACATGCTACAGGAACTCAACGTAATAACAAAAGGCATGTGCATGAAGTACAGGTAAAGCATGACAAAACATGAACACTGAGTTATCTCCAGAAAACAATATAACAAGCTCAAAAGGACATGGCAAGATTGCAAATAATAACAGTTTCAGACTTAGCAGAAATAACATCAGGTTGCAATGTTTAGAGCTATCAAACAACATGCCACATTAACATATCATGGCAACCAAAGGCATGGCATGAATCTAATAATTGCATAGAACAAAAGTTCCTTACTGACCATGATCCAAAAAGGAACAGAAGATATGATGGCACCCATGTAAACATGACAAATAATCTCACAGATTCATACATGGCAGGAACAACAATAAGTAGGCACGTTCGTGAGCTTGAACCACTCATCACAGAGCAATACATGGCATGACAAGGTAACCAACAGTAAGAATACATGTTTATGAAGCTAAGCATGGCAAGAACAAGTTCATAGAGTGCATGGATCACTAGCAAAGTTCATAGCAAAACTAAACTTAAAGTTAACAGGATGACAGCAACATTATTTAGCAAGTTTGGAGCAAGATAACAACATGTTACAGCAGGCTATAAATGCAACCAAAGGCATGGATGGATAGAGCATGACATGTATAACAAAACATCCTTAGTGAACATCTCCAGATTATGCATAGAATGACTTGTAGCAGCAGGTTTACATAGCATCATGAAATAGCAATAGCAAGTACCCTACTTCACGAGCTCGATGCACTCAGTACAAGACTCGCAAAAATACATGGATTGCACCACTGTAAATATGGCATGACATAGATCAAAACACATGTAGACATCAACCTCATAGGATGCACACATCAACCATGGCAAAAATGACAAATTAGCATGTTATAACAGTTTCAGCAGATTAACATCAACTAGCACTCTTGCAACGATGATTGAGGCATCAAGATGGACTCAAATGAACATGATGCAGTGGAATAAAATGAAGTACTCGTCGAGGAAACAATTTGACATATTACACGCATGAAATGGAGCAGTGTGCACAGAGTTATGATGCGATGAACATGGCATGATAATGCAAAAATATCTCGGGACTTGGTGGAAAAAAACGGGGTCAACCTTCGATCTGCAGGTTTTCAAGGTTCGTCGGAGCTCGTCGCCGGAGATGAGGAGGAAGATGCTGGGGAGGCGCGGGGAGGCGGCCCCGGCCCGGATCTGACCAGATCCGGCCGGCGACACGTTGGGACGGCGGCGGAGGGAGCTGCGGCGGCAGGGCGCGGGGCGGATCCGGCCGGGGCGGCGCCGGTTGGGGGCGGCCGGGGCGGAGCGACCCGGCGGGCACGGCGGAGCGGGGCCGCGCCGAAGGTGGGAGAGGCGGAGGCGGGGGACGGCGGCGAATCGGCGGCGGGGCGCGGGGAGATCCGCGGCGATCCGCGGCCACACGGCGGCGAGCACCGGTGAGGCGCCGGCGACGGAGGCGGCGGGGCACACCGGCGGCAGAAGCGGACGCGGGCGGCGCATGGGCCCGGTCGCGGCTCGGGCGGGCCGGCCTCGGGCCCCGCGGGCCGGCGGCGGGCGCGGAGGAGAGAGAGGAAGGGCGCGGGTGAGGTGGCGGCGCGGGATTGGGTGCGGGCGGCGGCGCTGCTGACATGTCGGCATGCCATTGGCCGGCGCGACATGGAAGCGAGCGGCGGACATGTCCAGCGCAGCACGGAGATGCGTCCGGCGGCGGAGAGGGGAAATTGCTACGGTTTGGACTGCGGGATTTCGGGGAGGAAGACATATTTATAGATAGGGGGAGCTAGGAGAGTCCAAATGGAGAACGGTTTTCTCCCGCACGATCGTGATCGAACGACCGAGAGAATGGAGGGGGTTAGGATGGGTTTTGGGCCACTTTGAAAGGGTTGTTGGGCTGCACACAAAAGAGGGCTTTTACGGTTACCCGGTTAACCGTTGGAGTACCAAACAACCTCCTAATGGCACGAAACTTAATAGGCGGTCTATCGGTGCTATACCAAGGCCGCTTGGAGAACCTCGGGCCATTCCGAGAATGTTTAACACCCGCACATGAAAAGAGGCAAAAAGGGGACGCTGGAGGACATAGGAGTGCCAGATTGCAAAATCGACAACGGAGAAAATGCTCGGATGCGTGAGACGAACACGTATGCAAAATGAAAAGCACATGATGACATGATATGAAATGCAGATGATGACATGGAAAAATGCAACACGCAAGCACATGACATGGCAAGGATGGCGAATAACTGGCGGACACCTGGCGCATCGAATCCGGGGCGTTACAACTCTCCTCCACTAACAAGAGATCTCGTCCCGAGATCTTAGGACCGAGACGGAAGGGAAAAGGGATGAGGTGAAACAAAAACTCAAGAAAAGAAGCAAAGAATCGAGAGCATTCGAGAAGAAGAGAGGAACGACGAGAATGACGAGAACCAAATGCTCATGGAAACAAGATAGACTCTGAAACCACTCCAGTTAAAACGAGATAAGAAACGAATAAGACTGAAATGATTTAGTAAGCACTCCGGCTGAAACATGGAGGAATAGAACACGATCTTGAGAGGACGGAATGATACTTGATGAATACATGACACAAAACCTCCGGAAAGAATTGAAAGAGTTGAATGAAAAGAACGGAGAAGAAAATGACAACTTGTGCCACGAATGAAATTGAAAGCATCTTTCGAAGGAAGGTTAGAACAGAGTTGTTGAGGAAATCAACAACGAGAGAATAAGCTTGTTGTGGTCTTATAGGTAACATCTCAAGATCGTAAGGTGATAACCGGGCACAAACCAAAATGATTGGATAGCTGAGAACAACGAAGAAATGCAAAACTCCACTTCAAAAGAATACAGATAATTAATTGCACTTCAATACGAGAGAAGAAAAGGATACTTGAACTCCACCAACAAGAACCTTGATGAACACTTGAAGAATGAATTAAAACATGAAGAACCACCATGAAGAACTCCGGTAACAAAAGGATGATGAGATAGAATGAAGGATGAAAGAATAAAGATTCAAGCCTTGCGATGATTTAGATGGAGGTTCCGACGAAATGGCCGAGGAAATTGAACTCCGGAAAAGAAAAGATGGAAACACTTGAAACTAGAATTTATTCATCAAGAACAAACTCTGAAGGAAGGGATTACTCAGTTGGATGAAATAAGAATAAGATCTATTGTATGCTTATCCTTCATCAAATTAAATTGATGACAAGCAATGGATTCTTTGCAAACTACTTATTCTTCTTGAAAAGGTTTAAGGGGGGTATAGCACAAAACTTGAGAGAGTCTTCATGAACCACCGGTAGGATTGAAAGAACGAATGGATTAAAAATGATAATGAAGGAAAAGAATCTTGAATGAATCACCATAAGAATTCAAAATTGAATGACGAAAGAGACTGAATCACCGGGAAGAATTAGGAGAACAAATATGCTAGAGGGGATTTAGATGCAAAGGAACGAAGAGATCGGGAACTGATTGAAGAATAGTATAACGAAGCACCGGAAGCATATTGAGACGAACGAAAGGGCATAGATATAGAATAATTGGAGAATGAATCTGAAAACTTGGAACGAAGCAATATTCTGAAAAGATGGCCTCCGGATGATCGAGACGGCAAAAACAACTCCTGAAAATACTCCTAGTGGATGAAAAGAATATCTGACAAATGGAATAATTCGAGAGGACAACATGAAGCTAGAACCACGAATCTCCGGGAGAACGGGCAAGATTTTGAGGAAAAACTCTCCTTTTATCTTCAAATGACGACGGGAAACACAACCAAAATTACTGAGATACTCCGGGAGGATGAAAAGCAAAGAGGTTGAGCCGACGATGAAATGATTTGAAAGAGATCTTGGAGAAGGCAAGTGACTGATGAAATTCATTCTGACGTCACACTTGAAAAGAATTTGACAATAGCTCCGGGAAATCAGAAGAGTCAGGTAAGATCCTGGGAAAAGACCTGTGGGTTAGGGCCCACTAAAGAGAAAACACCATTGAAAAGGATTGTTGAACAGGTAGATGATGCACCGGAATGACTGAAATATTTGAATGAGGTGATAACCTCGAATTAATTCGAACAGAGACGAATCTCCTGAGATGTCTAGAACTCCGGAATGATCGAATGGTGAGAGGCAAACGAGCAAAGAGAACACTTGAGCTGAGGAAAAGAATATGATCAACCCGAAAAACTTGAATTGAGTCCACCGGAAAAGAAAAAGAGATGAAGAATGTCAAACAAAAGAGAATTCACCGGTTGAAACAATTGAGGGAAGACTGAAGAGGCTCCGCACAAATGAAATTGATGGACGAAACAGACTCAAGCTTTGGGAAGAAGAGGGTGGGAGGGCGGGAAAAACAAAGGTAACTTGGAAGGGGAAAAACCGATGAATAACTTCAAAAGGAAACACCGGTTAAAATTATTGAGGAGAGAAAGCAAAGGCTTCACACGAGTAGAATGGATACTCGATTACGGACTCCGGTTCCGAGATGAAAAGAGGTGGGCGGGTGGGAAAAGAAAACAACACAGGATTGAACTTGGCAAAGATGAAGAGGCTCGAGTCAACTTGACGAGAAATGCACCGGATGAAAAGAGCTGAGGACCAACGATCGGAAAACCAACTGCGTGAACCTAAAGACAAATTTGAAGGGGAGGAGGAGTAATTCAAAACACCTACATCAAGATTCCTCACCAGAGCGACGAAGGGGCTGAGGAGTAAAAATAATTCCTACTCTCCGATATAACTAGACTCCGGAAATAGTTTTCTTCTAGACTCGACAACGGCCAAACTACACGATCAATCAAGGGGGCTCCTAGGGTCGGTCGAGGCTCTGATACCAACTTATCACGCCCAATAGGCGACCCTATCCAAAAGGAACTCGAAGGTCCCACCAAGGATAGACCCGCATATTGAAACGCTTTTGCAAGGTGGATATCATTACATCAACATTACATAATAGATGGGGATACATACAAGAGGCATACATGCCACAAGAATACAACATCATCTTACATAAGAGCACCATCCGACTACGGATGAAAGACAAACAGAAACTCAAACGACATCCACCCTGCTAGCCCAGGCTGCCGACCTAGAACCTATCCCCTGATCGAAGAAGAAGCAGAAGAAGACTCCAAAACAAGCAAACATCGCTCTCGCATCATGATCATCACACAACCTGTACCTGCAACTGTTGTTGTAGTAATCTGTGAGCCACGAGGACTCAGCAATCCCATTACCATGGGTATCAAGACTAGTAAAGCCTAATGGGTAAGGAAGGGGGTAAAGTGGTGAGGTTGCAGCAGCGACTAAGCAAGATATGGTGGCTAACCAACGCAAATAAGAGCGAGAAGAGAGCAAATGGAACGATCATGAAGCTAGCAATGATCAAGAGGTGATCCGGAACTCCTACTTACGTCAAACCTAACCCAAAACCGTGTTCACTTCCCGGACTCCGCCGAAAAGAGACCATCATGGCTACACACACGGTTGATGCATTTTGATTCGGATCTGGTGTCAAGTTATCTACAACCGGACATTAACAAATTCCCATCTGCCACATAACCGCGGGCACGGCTCTCGAAAGTTTATACCCTGTAGGAGTGTCCCAACTTAGCCCATGATAAGCTCTTGCGATCAACGAAGGATATACCTTCTCCCAGGAAGACCCAATCAGTCTCGGAATCCCGGTTTACAAGACATTACGACAATGGTAAAACAAGACTAGCAAAGCCGCCCGATGCGCCGACAATCACGATAGGAGCTGCACATATCTCGTTCTCAGGGCAACACCGGATGAGACATCCTACGAGTAAAACGAGACCACGAGTTTCCCCGAGGGGGCCCCATAGTCTACTCGTTTTAGACCAGCACTTAGACAAGCACTGGCCCGGGGGGCTAAAATAAAGATGATCCTCGGGCTCCGGAAACCCAAGGGAAAAAGGGGTAGGTGAGGCAAATGGTAAAACCAAGGTTGGGCCTTGGTGGAGGAGTTTTATTCAAAGCGAACTGTCAAGGGGGTCCCATAAATCACCCGACCGCGTAAGGAACGCAAAATCCGGGAACATAACACCGGTATGACGGAAACTAGGGCGGCAAGAGTGGAACAAAACACCAGGCATAAGGCTGAGTCTTCCACCCTTTACCAAATATATAGATGCATTAATTAAATAAGAGATATTGTGATATCCCAACAAATTCCTGTCCACCATGGAGCAATCTTCAACTTCACCTGCAACTAACAACGCTATAACAGGGGCTGAGCAAAGCGGTAACATAGCCAAGCAATGGTTTGCTAGGAAGGGTGAAAAGGTTAGAGGCTGACATGGCAATTTGGGAGGCTTGATAAGCAAGAGATAGGTAGCGCAGCATAGCGATAGAACGAAGCAACTAGCATAGAAATGATAGTAGTGAGATCCAGGGTGATGGTCATCTTGCCTGAAATCCCGCAAGGAAGAAGAAGGAGTCCATGAAGAAGATGAAGCCACAAAGACGAACCAAGCGTAGACGAACGAATCCTCATGATCACAACAAAACGGAAACTATTGAGAAGAAGCACACAACATGGTAAACACACCACACATAAACAAGACATGATGCTCAATCAAGTATGATGCATGACAAGGTTACATGAAGCTACTCATGGCAAAAGATGATGCAAACAAGAACAACACATCAAAGCAAGTTTAAATGAGGCCGGGAACAACATATAACAATTCCGGTAAGTCCTCATATGCAAATTTCGAAATTGGTACAGATCTGAATAAACCTTATGTTCAAGTTGTTAAACAGCAAGTTAAGATGCACCAAAATGATCTACACGAAATTCTAGTCAAGTTACATATAAAGTTCATTTAGTTCGGAGCTACGGCCTAGAAGATATGAGCAAAACAAGTTAAGCATGGCATTGATGCTAAATGCATACAAACATCAAGCAAACACTTCAAAACAAGGATGCAACATGATAATATGAAACTTCATTCAAAATCAAGCAAATTTCATATAGAGCACACTCGAAACGGAGCAACGGTGCAACACATACACTCTATAAAGTTTAAAGGACAAGCTGTCCAAAACAACAACTAGGCATATTGCAAGCACCAAAACAACATGCTACATGAACTCAACATAATAACAAAAGGCATGGTCATGAAGTACAGGTAAAGCATGACAAAACATGAACACTGAGCTATCTCCAGAAAACAATATAACAAGCTCCAAAGGACATGGCAAGATTGCAAATAATAACAGTTTCAAACTTAGCAGAAATAACATCAGGTTGCAATGTTTAGAGCTATCAAACAACATGCCACAGGAACATATCATGGCAAACAAAGGCATGGCATGAATCTACTAATTGCATAGAACAAAAGTTTCTTACTGACCATGAGCCAAAAAGGAACAGAAGATATGATGGCACCCATGTAAACATGGCAAATAATATGACAGATTCATACATGGCAGGAACAACAATAAGTAGGCATGTTGGTGAGCTTGAACCACTCACCACATGGCAATACATGGCATGACAAGGCAACCAACAGTAAGAATACATGTTTATGTAGCTAAGCATGGCAAGAACAAGTTCATAGAGTGCATGGATCACTAGCAAAGTTCATGGCGAAACTAAACTTAAAGTTAACAGGCTGACAGCAACATTATTTAGCAAGTTTGGAGCAAGATAACAACATGTTACAGCAGGCTATAAATGCAACCAAAGGCATGGATGGATAGAGCATGACATGTATAACAAAACATCCTTAGTGAACATCTCCAGATTATGCATAGAATGACTTGTAGCAGCAGGTTTACATAGCATCACGAAATAACAGATCCAACCTAGCAAAACAGCAATAGCAAGTACCCTAATTCACGAGCTCGATGCACTCAGTACAAGACTCACAAAAATACATGGATGGCACCACTGTAAAGATGGCATGACATAGATCAAAACACATGTAGACATCAACCTCATAGGATGCACACATCAACCATGGCAAAAATGACAAATGAGCATGTTATAACAGGTTCAGCAGATTAACATCAACTAGCACTCTTGCAATGATGATTCAGGCATCAAGATGGACTCAAATGAACATGATGCAATGGAATAAAATGAATTACTCGTCGAGGCGAACAATTTAACATATCACACGCACGAAATGGAGCAGTATGCACAGAGTTGTGATGCGATGAACATGGCATGATAATGCAAAAATATCTCGGGACTTGGTGGAAAAAACGGGGTCAACCTTCGATCTGCACGGTTTTCAAGGTTCATCGGAGCTCGTCGCCGGAGACGAGGAGGAAGATGCCGGGGAGGCGCAGGGAGGTGGCCCCGGCCCGGATCTAACCGGATCCGGCCGGCGGCACGCTGGGACTATGGCGGAGGGAGCTGCGGTGGCGGGGCACGGGGCGGATCCGACCGGGGCGGCGCCGGTCGGGGGCGGCCGGGGCGGAGAGACCTGGCGGGAGAGGCGGAGGCGGGGGACGGCGGCGAATCGGCGGCGGGGC
>NC_041391.1:345081585-345109572 GCF_002162155.2 Triticum dicoccoides
AAGCCGGGTGGAGCGGGAGCCGGGCGGTGCGCGGGCCTGGTCGCGGCTCGGGCGGGCCGGCCTCGGGCCCAGCGGGCCGGCCTCGGGCGCGGAGGAGAGAGAGGAAGGGCGCGGGTGAGGTGGCAGCGCGGGAGTGGGTGCGGGTGGCGGCGCTGCTGACGTGTCGGCATGCCATTAGCCGGCGCGACGTGGAAGGGAGCAGCGGACATGTCCGACGCAGCGCAGAGATGCGTCCGACGGCGGAGAGGGGAAATTGCTAGGGTTTGGACTGCGGGATTTCGGGGAGGAAGACATATTTATAGATAGAGGGAGCTAGGAGAGTCCAAATGGAGCACGGTTTTCGCCCACACGATCGTGATCGAACGACCAAGAGCATGGAGGGGGTTAGGATGGGTTTTGGGCCACTTTGAAAGGGGTGTTGGGATGCACACAAAAGAGGGCTTTTACGGTTACCCGGTTAACCGTTGGAGTACCAAACAACCTCCAAATGGCACGAAACTTGACAGGCGGTCTACCGGTGCTATACCAAGGCTGCTTGGCAAACCTCGGGCCATTCCGAGAATGTTTAACACCCGCACATGAAAAGAGGCAAAAGGGGGACGCCGGAGGACGTAGGAGTGCCGGATTGCAAAACGGACAACGGGGAAAATGCTCGGATGCGTGAGACAAACACGTATGCGAAATGAAAAGCACATGATGACATGATATGAAATGCAGATGATGACATGGCAAAATGCAACACGCAAGCACATGATATGGCAAGGATGGCGAATAACTGGCGGACACCTGGCGCATCAAATCCGGGGCGTTATGATGTCAGCAAAGGGCGAGTGCTGAAAGACGTCCGCCGTGGTGAACTCCATCACCGGAGCCCAACCAGGCTCGGCGGGCTCAGGGACGCGTGGACTGGAACCTACAACCGGATATGAATCCGGGGGTCCAGAGTCACAGGCTCCCACAGAAGTGAGGCCTGTGTTCGGCTCCATCGCCGATGAGGGTACGGCCTGCGGGGCGGGGTCCAGCCCTCCGTCCTTAGGCAACGCAACCTGCCCTGGATTTAGATCAGAGGCTTCTGCCGGGGTGATATCCCGAGCATCGTCTGACAACAGGTCTAAGTGGTGCTCATCGTGACTGTTCGACGCTCCTGATGCTGACCCGAATCCATCGAAGATCAAGTCCCCACGAATATCCGCTGTGTAGTTCAAGTTTCCGAACCTGACCCGGTGGCCGGGGGCATAGCTATCGATCTGCTCTAGGTGGCCAAGCGAATTGGCCCGCAGTACGAAGCGGCCGAACACGAAGATCTATCCGGGGAGGAAAGTCTCGCCCTGGAAAGCGTCGTCGATGATGATTGAAGGAGCCATCGATCCTGACAGCGATGGCACAGAGGAACTCTCAATGAAAGCACCAATGTCGGTGTCAAAACCGGCGGATCTCGGGTAGGGGGTCCCGATCTGTGCGTCAAGGCTGATGGTAACAGGAAGCAAGGGACAGAAATGTTTACCCAGGTTCGGGCCCTCTCGATGGAGGTAAAACCCTACTTCCTGCTTGATTAATATTGATGATATGGGCAGTACAAGAGTAGATCTACCACGAGATCGTAGAGGCTAAACCCTAAGAGCTAGCCTATGATGGTATGATTGTAATTGTCATCGGGCTTCTAAGGACCAACCTCTCCGGTTTATATAGACACCGGAGAGTGCTAGGGTTTACATGGAGTCGGTTACAAGAAAGGAAACACAATATCCAGATCACCAAGATTGCCTTCCACGCAAAGGAGAGTCCCATCCGGTACGGTCCGAAGTCTTGAGTCTTGTATCTTCACGCTTCAATAGTCCGGACGTTATACACAGTCCAGCTGTCCGGATACCCCCTAATCCAGGACTCCCTCAACTGGCCAGACAGGGGGTAGACGGACAAATGCTTTTCCTGACAGATTGACCATGTACTTGATTTCGTCGGTGAGTATACCGGGTCTCAGCTGATTGTTTGGCTTTTGATTTTTCTCATGTGGTCGATATACCCATTTGCGGTAATAGGATGTGATATGCTTTCATGCTGCCGCTGATGTCAAACTGCGGAGCTTGCAAGGAAATCTTGGATCTGACAGAACAGACTTGGATATTCCACACTAACCGTGTCAAGCGGGTCAGCGGGATATGGAAATCCCTTTGCTGTCAGTCTCATCCTTTTTATGGTCATGGTTTTCTTTGTTAGGATACCTTACTAAAATAACTTGGCCACACATGTCCGTGATTATTCGTATGACCATGGATGCGATTAGTGCAATATTTTTGACATTATTCCTTGTACTTGTTTTCTGACCTAGGTCCGCACACATATGCCATATACCCGCGGTTTGTAGCTCTACGGAGCTCATTGCTGAGGCTAATCATACAAGAAGGTGACAAGGTTTTATGATATCTCCTTGTAAGTTGAGCGAATAATGACCTTGATGACCATTGTCAAGACTGTGGATTCTGTGATGTCATCTCCAAATATTGTCGATCCTTGTATTACATGAGATGTATTTCTGCTTATTTTCCTTTGCCTGAATTGCAAGGTTGTGGGATCCTTACTTTCCTTAGGTATGTCTACTAGATCCTTAACGCATCTCGTATGAGTGACGGATATGACTGGGGATGCATATTCACCATATATAAGAAGAATATGCCACCAAACACTTGATTCTTGAGGTAGGCATATGTTTTGACTGATTTGTGCTTCCGACAAAAATGTTGCGAGTCTGATTCTTGTGCGGTGCTTCCATATATTGCCAACTCATCATATAATCTCTGAGGACGGTGCAATATTGTGGTACGGACGCGGACTGGGTGGCTTACGAGAGAAGCCATCCGAGTAGCTTGGTGAGGAAGACTTGTTAACTTCTACTCAAATCTTATGCCTCGGTATCGTGCAGAAGAAGGCTCTATAGCTTACACACGAAGCTTGATCTGATTATTGTGCTGGAGCAGCCTGAGTTTCGTACTTGAGAAGCTTCTCCTCAGGTTTACTTGTTGAGAAAATTTCATTTCCATTTGTCAGAAGCTGTTACCGAGGTGTCTTGCTGTGAAAGACTGGGTATCGTGGACCGGAAATTGTTCACATATCATGTTGAGCAAAATTTGAGGAGCCTTGCATCATAAATTTCTTCCAATAGCGTGTGGAAGAATACTAGGTTTCTTATATCCAAAACTTCATACTGATATGCAGACTGAAATCCATACACACACCCATAATATTCCGAGGCTGATTATTTGCATGAGAAAAATAGTTTAATTGTCTTCCTTGAGCATATCACATTCTGACTTTATTTTGGATGATCATGTATTTCAAGTATCATGCATTGTTGAGCCAAAACCTGGTATATGATCCATACCTCCGCCTGAAAATATACCGTTAATCTTGTACCTGACGGGTCTTCCTGCTGTCAGGATCATTACTGCTGTGAGGATTTTGTACTGATGGGGACTTGATGTTGATAATCAATCCGAGACGCCATTGGTATTATGAGCAGATAATGTCTAGCTGAGCTTCTTCCAAAAATTTTAAATCCTTATTACTTCTTCGAGTCTGGTGTCAGTGGATGAGCAACTCTTTATCGGGGAAAAATAATGTAACACCGGGGCCCAAAAGAAAGAAGCAAAAGAAAACTCAACTAAACAAAAGCACACAACAACAAACAATTCACACACAATCAATGACACATATTACTGCTAGCCACACAATATGCATGCCTACTTAAGAACACAAATCTCGCGGGATCTCCAGTTCTACAATCTAGCATGCTGTGACGATGTGCATGAGGACGAATAAATGTGTGGAAGAATTGGTGTAAACAGTGCTACACCAAGTGCTAGCTTAGCCAGGTAGCAACCTGGACTAGCTTAGAGGCGAGAACGCACTCGGTAATCATGTAGTGGGACACGAGGATCGCAACCACATTATTATCAAGCGGGTCGAAAAAGTTCCGTACTCATCCAAGAAATAGGATAGCGGGGAAAAGCTGAGGCTGCTGACATTGCCCTTCCTTGACAAATAAGATCATTAAGGGTTGCAAACACGACAAAATAAAAGAATGATCCATGATAGAAGCATGTCCATCACCGAAACGATAGACGGGCCTGAAAGAAAGTCATCCGCGCAATACCTGAGCACCATTTTTTTTGCAAACAGTGTCGGGATCACTTGCATCACTCTGCTGGGACAGAAATGACACCAAACACCGAAAGAAAAAGGAACTGGAGAAATGCATAGGTTTAGCTGTAGTGGATCTGAACCGATGCCAGCTACACTCACCAGATAAACCGTTAGCACAAATACTAAGGCTATATGCATGCTATGCAACAAATAAATGCAGCAACCAAATGCAATAAACAAGCCAGACTCTATACTACCGATTTCTACCGGTCTCTAACACTCGCGCTGATTAGGGCATCCTATAGCCAGACGTGCTCTGATACCAAGCCTGCGGCACCCCAGCTCAGAGAAACCGGAACGCCCGGTATTCCAGCCTAGAGATCGAGGAGAAGTCTCTGGAATACGACACTGCTTGACATAGAACAAATCAGCACTTATTACAAGAATAAAGAATACAAATATCTGATGTTACAAAGGTTCACATCAGCAGGCGACACTACGCCTGCAATACTACACTTGCTCTATGCTAGCAGCGGAACAACGACGAAGGTAGTGAACTCCACTCCGCGGGGACTCTTGCTGGGACACGATCTAGCTCGCACGAACGGAAATCACGACAAGCAATCAAGCAATCACGGCATCACCTGCAATCTGGCATGACACGCCAGGTCAGTACATTGAATGTACTTGCAAGCTCACAACAACCAAAAACATCAAGGCAAGACAACAACATAGCATTAAGCAGGTTAATTAAATTAAATTAATAGATACCATAATGAAACAACTGATAACCACGATATGCACTACTAGAATACTGATAAGCCATCATCTCAGATCTCAAGTAACACATGAACCATCTCACACTTGGCTAACCGGTGAAGCAATATACCATCTCGATCACCTCGTGATCAAAACAAAACGATGGTCACTCACGGATCACAAACGGAACATCCACATGATCACCTCGTGACCACATCACAAACTGAGTGATCCTTCTCAAGATCATCCCAACATCATCATCATCCTGCCCAACTGTTCCAACTCACAATATCAACATATACATCACTTATAAGCCATTCCGTCATGTGAGTGTTGATCGAATGGTGTGACCTAGTACGAACTTATGCCCATGACCGAGGACGCGGCTATCGATAGATTAAACACACACACTCTACAGAGGTAGCGCACTGTACCCACAACACGGAACCCATGGCCTCACACTCCCATTCTGGTGGACCAACAACGTTCCGACAAAACCAATCTACTGCGATGACACTCTCCCGGCCACTCCGACTAACCCCCCACTGGGCTAAGTCATAGGTGGCCCTGTGTCTACCCCAGACACCAACGGCCACCGTCGTGTCAAAACGGTCCCAAACGGGGACAAAAGCGCTTATCATCCAACTACGGGCACACAAGGCTTATGTCCGCCTACCTGATCAGGGTAGCGCGCAGCCATAACTTTCCCTCATTGGAGGCACCGGCGAGAGGCATGACAATAGCATCGCATTAGGGCCTTCCCAAAAAAGGCAAATGTGGTTGCACTAGAAAAGCCCGGTTCGGTGGCAGCTGACAAACTTAATGAAGGAATTTAACCCCAAAAATATAACTGTGATAACTGATACTCCAATGTCAATCTATCAAACTATAATCCAAGTCATAGCGATATCCAACAAATAATCCAAGCATAATATCATGATCTCTAAATACTCCAAGGGAAGCACAACACTACTATCATGATGAATGCGAAAACAGTAATCCTACTACTCCAATAACAAGAATAAAGCTATCCAGCTAAGGTCCACATATAAACATCATCTCCGAAAATAATACTCCAAGCAACAGAACATCAACTAGCATCATGAAAATGATCATACTAACCACTAATAATCCAAAGGCAGCATGATATCCAAAGTAATACTCCCAAAATATAATAACAGATATCATTATGAAACAATCATAATATCGACCACTAATGCTCCAATAGCAACATGATACTCATCAACTTCAAGCATAACTCCTAGTGATCCAAACACTAGCATGGCAACAACAAGATCAAAGTAATACTCTGAGAAAATGCCATGCACAAAGTCATGTAGCTAAAGCAATATTTTAAACAAGTCCAAATAGATTAAACCATGTCACTGCATTACAGTGATGCAAATGGAGGGTCTGGCTTGCTTGGGGATGAAGAATGTATCAGGGAGAAGTGCGGTGAAGCCGCAGAAAGATTTGCTGGAAATAGTTCTCTCTCAGAGGGGCTATTTTTGTGCAAAGGGCAAAAAGGTCATTTTCATAGTGTCGTACCATAGTGAAAATGAAACCAAAAGAACGGGCTTGACGAAACGAAGAAGTGAGATATGGATTTACCTCAAACGGAGTTACGGTTGCAGAGTTATGAGGTGTAGAAGATCAGGGACTTTTCTGTAAAAATATCATCACAAACAAGTCCCTGAGTGGATAAGGCAGAAACGCATATAAGGAAATATGTTTTCAGAAGTTGAAAACGTACTTACCAGAATAAGTGTCCACTTATCCACGTCATCAAATGCGGGGCCGGGGCTTGGCGTCTCTGACGTGCGGGTCCCACAGGCTGAGGGGCCTGTCACTTATCCACATGGGCTGGCCGAGTCAACGGTTGAGGGGCTGATGAGCGGGGCCCACGCTTGGTCAACTCCCTCCTCTCTCTCCTCCTGCTCCGCCTCTTCTTCCTCCCGACGCGGGCGCAGAACAGAGGGAGTGGCGCCGGCGCTGGCGACTGCCCCAGGCGACTCCGGCCACCTCCGGTGGGGTTCTAGCTACCGGAGTGCTTAGGGGACCGAGGCGCACCCATCTAGGGGCTTCGCGCACGCCGGGGAAGACCAGAGCGGTGGCTGCCTCAAGCATGGCGGACAGTGGTGTCGGGCGCAGATGGGGACCGCGACCAGAGGCCAACAGAGGAGGAGGGACATGGCGGGGAGGCTTCTAGGGGGTCCGGGGGCGCTCTCTAGTGGGGTAGGAGCGAGGGAGATGGCCAGGATCGCCAGAATCGGAGGGACCTGAGGCAGCGGCCGAGGCGGCGATGGAAGAGCAGGGGAGCAGATCGAGCTTAAACAAGAGGCTAGGGAGGTGGCTGGAGGTGGTGTGAGGCTGGTGGTGAGGTCGAACGGCCTCGGGGTGGCTCTTATATAGGAGGGGGCGAGGTGTCGGGCCAGTTGCCGCTGTTTGAGCTCGGCCAAAGCTCTGGCGACGCGCGGCGAGCACAGGGTGGCACGAGAAGGCGACGAGGGAGGCAACGGACGAGCCACAAAGGTGCACAGGGCAAGAGGGGCCGATGGCATAGAGGGGAAACGGACACGGCACCACTAATGCTCGGTCGGCCACAGTGCGCCCATGGGCGCGTGGCGATGAGCGATGACGGAAGGCTTACAAAGGGGGAGATGGCTCCAGGGAGACATCAACGACGCGGGCCAGCCGGTGGACACGCGAAGACGACGAGAGGGGGAGGGCCCCGAGCAAGAAGACGTTCTGGGTGTGGCCATTGCATGCTAAAGCGGTGGTCACCGCGCAGACTGACATCAAGAACAGCCAAATGGCTGGCCATTGTTGTCTAGGGGTAAGTCCTTCCTGGGGCGGTTTCAACTGTCGTGGTAACTTGGTGAAAACTACTCTGATTAAATGGTAAGTGAGCTCTGAAGTTTACTGTAATAAACTTTACAACTAAGGGTGATCAACAGAGAGATGCTATGTGTCAAGTGTTATGTTTGGGGTGTTTAGGCTAGGAAGGACTACAGTCCTGGGGAGTTTGGGAAGAAATGGACCAAGATTTAATGCACTTGCTTTGCAACTGCCAAATCTGGTCAGAAACTAAATTTGGATGATGCACTCACCTGGAGAAGCAACTTGGGCTAAGATTGGGCAAAGCTTTATTATTTGGACATACGAAGATGCTGTAAAAAGCTCATGCCAAATGGACAAGCCAAAATGGCACTTGCTTCACAAACATCATTTCTGTCCAGAAACTTGGAATAATTTTGGTGATCAAATGGCTCATTTAAATGATGCCATATTAGGTGGAGGCATGTTTTATAGGTAGAAGAATGATCTGGTAATTTATCAGGATTTTTGAAGCAATACAAAATGCACTTGCTTCACAACCTGAAAAGATTGCCAGAATCAAAGATTTGCTCCTGTGCTCACATAGATGATTGGATGGGGCTGCAAATGGGTGTAGGGGGTTAATATGAGCACATTAAGGAGTGTCCAAAAGCTCAACTCATTTGGGTACTCCTAGCTAGTACTTCCTTCACAAAGCTTTCTGTCTGACAAAAACATTGAAAATTCACTCAGGAAGATTGGCTAGGAAAATAAAGTTGAACTTGTGCATGAGGCAATTATTTGGACATATAAGCATGCCCAAAAAGGTTGGGAGCTACTAGGAAAACTATAAATGACACTTCCTTAACAAAGTGCCATTCAGGGCAGCATAGAAAAAGGAATATTGGGGAATTATTTTTTAACTGGACAAAGAAATGCCTGGACATATTTGAGCTATATATGACCCATAGGAATTATGAGAATTAATTGGTATTTTTTGGATGGACAGAAACATAGGTTGCTTCACAACCTATGACAGATAGGGTTATTCCTTTAATAGAAAAAGGAATTTTCCCTAGAAAAAGAGTTTAGGGTTTGGTCAAGAAGTGAAGTGACATGATCTTGGCAAGGTTTTGAGAATGATGAGCCACTTAGGAGGGGGAATGAGGATTATTTCCCAGGTGGCAAGGCCACATAACCACTCCAAAAAGAAAAACAAAGCAAAAACCAAATAAATCGAAAGAAAAAGAAAGGGGCCAAAATCCAGGCTATTACAACCACGTTGCTGATGACGGGCGAGTAGAGCATGGGGAGCACGCCGGCAGTGGCCGTGCACTTGAGCTAATCTGAGGAGTCGAAGGTGATGGCGTATTTGGACCACCTGAGCGGGCCAGTTGCTTCGGGCTTGGGGAGCGCTGCGTTCACCTCACGCGTGAACTGCTTGAAGGTGCGGTGAGAATCTGGGGCCTGTGAGCCACCCAGGATGCAGGCAATGCTCAGGGCTCCTGGAAGCCCCCAACTTCCTCGTCTTGGTGATGATATTTGTTCCTTCTTGGTGGTGGAGGTAGTGGAGGAAGACCGACATTGCCCTGAGACCGATCCTCAGGAGGCTGCTCCCTCCAGGCGTCCTCGCGAGGTTGGCCCTGCCAACGGTGCTCCCGAGGATGATAGCATCATTCTTGGCGATGGTCGTGTCTGTCCCAGCGTCCTCCACCTTGTCCACCTCCTCGGCCGTAGCCTCATTGTGCTCGGGGCATCGACCAAGGCGCCCATCACGGAGGGCCCTGAGCTCCTTGCAGTCGTTGGTGTTTTGGTTGTGGATGTTGTGGAAGACGCATAATGGTCGGTTGCTCTTGGATGACTCAGGGTGGTCGCAGCCTTGCTTCATCTCTGGCTTGGTCGCGAGGACGGCCGGCGCCTTGCGCTTCACGTCCTCGGCCTTGGCCTTTTTGCCGTCTGGGTCAGCATCGGGGAGCTCGAGGAGGGAGAGGCATCCATCCTCAGCCCTCGCACACTTGTTCGCCATATTAAACATCTCTAGGGCAGTGTAGAGGTCCTCATTGATGGCGAGCTCCTCCTTCATCTTGACGTCGCAGACGCCATCAGTGAATGCTGAAATGATAGCCTCGTCCGACACCTTGGGGATCTTGAGGCGAACGTTGTTGAAGTGCTGGATGTACTTCTGCAGGGTCTCTCCTGGCTGCTTCTTGATGCGTCGTAGGTCACCCGCGGCCGGAGGGTGGTCGCGGGTGCCCTGTAAGTTGGCGATGAAGTAGCCGCGCATCTCCTCCCAAGAAGAGACCGATCCCACAGGGAGATTCAGGAGCCAAGAGCGCGCGCCATCCTTGAGGTCCATGGGGAACCAGTTCGCCATGATCTTCTCGTCGCCGCTAGCTGCCTTGATGCTCGGCTCATAGAGCTGCAGGAACTCGGCGGGATCGGCCGTGGCATCATAGCATGGAGGCAGGTCAGGTTTAAACTTGCTCGGCCAGATGACGTTGTGAAGCTCTGAGGCGAACGCACGGCAGCCTGCTGTGGCCACGGGGGCCCGTCGAGGAGGTGGAGCTTGGTCCTGGTGCTCGCGCACCGCCACCTCCTGTGGCGGCACGCGGGCTTGACGTGGGGGTGCCGGAAGCACGCATGCTTCTACTTGAGGCCGATGCACAACCTGGCAGCTCACCTCTTCCCGTGCAGGTGCCTAGGGCGGCGGGTCGCGCCATGGTCCCACATGCGTTGGCTTGATGATGACGCTCTGGGTTGGAGGTGGTGGAGGTTCCCCGTGAGCCACAACGCCCGCGGCAGGCGGCTGCTGAGGCAGTGAACAGGCTGGTGCGGCGGAGCCCCCAGCCGCGCTGACGAGCTCAGCGATCCGCTCGAGCCACTCCTCGTAGAAGTCGTCAACCGGGCGGTAGCGAAGGAGCTCCCGCGCCATGAGAAGAGCAGCCTCGTGTTCGCCGGGTTGTGACGCACGTGGGAGGATGAAGCTGCCGGGGTCAGTGACAGAGCGACGGAGCGACGGACCGAGGGGTGCAGCAAAGAAGCTTGCTGCTCATGGCCGGCAGGGCCCATGGTGGCGTTGGCCACCGGAGACGGAGCACAACGAGCACAACAATCGCCCGTCGGATCCGTCTGAGCAACGCGAGCGGCAATCACAGCCCGAAGCTCGGTGCGAGCCCGACGTGCGTCAGCCATGGAGGTGTCGGAGCAGTGGTGGATCGATTGACGGAAGAGAGGATCCAACGCACCCCTACCTGGCACGCCAAATGTCGGATTACGGGTTCCACAAACCCTTGAAAGGTTCGAACTCTGGGGTGCATGCGGAGATCTCAACCTACCCGGCCTGCCTAATTACAATCCTCCTAAGCCTAGCACGTCGAGCTCTAAGAGACAAAGAGACACAGCAGTTTATCCTGGTTCGGGCCACCTTGCGGTGCAATACCCTACTCCAGCGTTTTGGTGGATTTCCTCGAAGGGCCGAGGATGAACTAGTACAGTGGATGAACTGGCCTCAGGAGGTAGGTGTTCTTGAGCTCCAGAGAGCTGGTGAGGTGGTCGGGTGAGAATGGATCTGATCCCCCCTATGGTGGTGGCTATGTCCTATTTACAGTGGCCTTGGTCCTCTTCCCAAATGCTGGCGGGAAGGGATCCCACAACGGCCATATTTGAAAGGGGACCAGTAGTACATCCTATCCTGACTAAAGTGAGCTTCGCCTGCGAAAATCCTATGGTTGTGACGCTACGGTGGGCTCGGTGATGACCTCTGTCCTGCCGTCCTAGTGGTCTTGGTCTTGTTGCACCAGAATGGAAACCTTTGGCTGATTCCTCGGGACTCCGCGCATGTGGCTTTCCTTCATTGCACTGAAGAGGAAACTGGCACTCTGCACCCACTGGCGCCCTCCTGGCTCCCACCTGGCCTTGGTCATCATGGCTCACGTCAGCTGAGCCTCGTGAGGTGCACCTTGCATAGAAATCTCCGCCCCTCGAGAGCCAGCCTGAGGAGGCTGATCCCCTTGGGGCTCTTGCTATCGTCGGCCTCGCTAGGCTTGGACTCTCGCAAGGGTCTTGAGTCGTTGATGCTGAAGCTGGGCCGTACCAGGCCGTTGATGGAGCCACGTAGTGGGCCGCATGCAGGCAAGTCTAGATACCCCCATATCTAGAACACCGACAGTTTTCCTCCTCCCTCCATACCACCAGCCTGCCCCAGTTTCATCTACCAGACAATCTGGTACAAATGCTTCGACTCCCACCGCTAAGAGAACTTGTGCTTGTGGTGGTCCATCTGTCGGAGGCCTCACTGCACACCATCATCCACTCCTGCTGCCCTGCAGTGGAGCATTTGATGCTTGTTTTCGGAAAAGAAATCTGTATCTGTTATCTCCAAATTAAGTTGCCTCACCTTGTAAGCATTGGAATTTGCTTTAAAGGAGAGGATCTCATCATCAAAGATGCCCCTTCACTCCAAAGGCTACTCCTTGATTATCATTATGCACATTCAGAAATAATTGTGGTCTCTGCGCCTAACTGGAGACCTTGGGTGTAATTCCTGATCTGTCTGAAGGTTACAAGATAGTGGTTGGCTCCACAGTTATTCAGGTATTGTATATTATCATCAGCACTTTTGTAATCATAAGCTACATTTTGCATTTGTGTGCGTAAGTTTTATATCATCAACACTTATGTACTCATAAACTGCATTTTTCATTTGTGCGAATAAGTTTTATATAATCTTGGAGTACACTTTTGGTACTAACATTATGTTCTATGCTCAGTGAAGAGTTTGTCCATGGGTACCCTATCAATGGTGCTGGATTATGTCAAGACCTTACATATCAGTATTTTGATCTAAACATAATTATTGGCTTGCTGTGATGCTTTCCATGTCTAGAGAATTTCATATAGTGGTGATGATATCAAGCACATTGATATACTTTACTAGCACTAACTGTTCAGCTGTACTATTTTTTAGACATTAACTGTTTTCAGTCTTCTTCTCTGTTTAGGCTAAAGGACATGGACAAAAAGGTATAACCAATCGGTGGCATAAGAAGCACAGGGATTTTCTTAGTTCTCATGACATTCGTTTGAGGACAATAACGCTCGAAAGATATGCAACCAATCATGCGAACACTAACTTTGTTACATTCTTCCTGTTGAATGCAAGAGTACTATTGTACATGAGGATTAAGTTTTTTAACAAAAAGTTTCTCACGGATGGAGACGTTGAATAACATAAAAAGAAGTTTCAGGTGGATAAAAAGGCTTCTGAATGTGCCCGGCTTCTATTTACAACAACTTGTCTTCATGTACCAGTAAATTTTCTGGCCCAGGATCTTGATTTTGTGGATCAAACCGATCCATTTGATTGTGACCGGCAAAAACTTTGGTTGAGTTAGTTGTTATTGTCCTGTTTAATCTGGAATATGTGTAAACTTGATGAACAATTAATCATCGTGCTTTTGTACCTTCTATAAGCCAGGGTTAGATATTGCTGCCCTTTTTCAACTGGGCTTTGACCCATATTTTCTTTCATACAAAATGAAGCTTCTATCAAGAAGCCTCATGGTTCCGAGAGGGAACTTGGTCACATGATCTATGTGTGAAATGACATACGCTATATCTTCCTGCCTTGATTTATTTTACAGAGGCAACATGCAATTGTGCCAAACATATGAAATTATTCAGGGTTCGTTTCGCCTTTTTATACATTGATCTTCCTAGGAATTTTTAATAAATCGCCACCACATTATTATCATAAACGGTCGTATTAGTCCAAGCGTGGGCTTTCAGATAACCATTTACTACTGCGAGCGGCTGTTTGATTAGACATGATGACTGTGAGCAGTCCGCCGCGCACGCTCACCATACTAGCAAGCGAACCGCAGCGCTGTAATTTATTGCTGGTTTTGGACTTTTGTTTTGTCCGCCTCAAGAAGGTACATAGAACAGTCCTATGTTCTCATCTACAAGGACCGCTGCCGAGGATCGCCGCCTACTACGAAATGGATGACGAGCCGGCCAACAAGCAGGGGCTGGTCGAGCCAGAACTGCAAGAGCCTCCGGCAAAATGGACTTGATCAACAGCATCTGTCGGTGTTCTGGGAACGGGGTCCCTAGACCTGCCTGCCTGCGGCCTGCGGCGTGGCTCCACCAGTGGCCCAATACAGCCCGTCTTCATCAACCAACACTCAAGACCCTTGCGAGGGGCCAAGCCTCATGGGGCTGACAATGCCAGGCCTCCTCAGGGGCGGCACACCAGGCAGGATCGCAAGGAGGCGGAGAGATCAAGGCAAGGGGTACCTCGCGAGGTCCTCGTGACACAAGCCATGACGACCAGGGCCAGGCGGGCGCCAGCTTGCGTAGTGTCCTCGTTTCCTCTTTGGTGCTAAGGGGGCAAGCGCAGGCGCGGACTATCGAGGCATCTGGCAAAGATTTCCATATCGGTGCAACAAGACCAAGACTAGCAGGACGGCAGGACAGAGGTCACCATGGAGCCCAAGACCGTCACCACCAGCGCCTTTGGCAGGCGAAGACCACCTTTAGTCAGGTTAGCTTGTACTAGCTGTCCCCATTCAAAATGTCTGTTGTTGGATCCCTTCCCGCTCAATATTAGGGAAGAGGACCAGGGCCTCTATAAATAGGGCTATCCACCACCATAGAGAGGACGGATCGATTCCTCCCCAAGCACACCACCAAGCACAAGAACACCTCTCCTCACGAGGATGTTCTTCCCTTGTACTGTTCATCATCAGCCCAAGAGGCAATCCACCACACCACACACATGAGTAGGGTATTAAACCACAACAGTGGCTCGAACCTATATAAATCTTGTGTCTCTTGTGTTGTTCATTGAGCTAGCTTAGAGATCGCGGCGAGGCTGAGGGCGTGTTTCGGTAGGGAGAGATCTTCGTGCGCACCCCAATGTTCGAACCTTAAGGGTTTCGCCGGAACCCGATATTCGACATTTTGCGTCGCAGGTAGGGGTGCACCAAAATCTTCTTTCCGCTGATCTGTCTCCCATCGCTTCGTCGCATCCATGGCAGACGCTCGCCGGGCCTGTGCTGAGCGCCGGGCTGCTCTCGCCGCTTGCGTCGCCCAAGAGGCCCCCGTCAGCGGGCCTCCTCGTCGTTCTCCGTCGCCTGCCGCCAATACCGCCACCGGCCCAGCGGGGAACGAGCAGCAAGCATCTTCGCTACACCCCTCGGTGCAGCGGGAAGGCCAGACCGCAACTCCGTCACTGACCCCAGCTAGTTCGTCGTCCCACACTCGTCGCGCCCCTACGGACGCGCAGGCCGCATTGCTCCTGGCACGTGAGCTCCTACACTACCGCCCTGTCGACGACCTCTATGAAGAATGGCTCGCTCGCATCACCGAGCTCGTCAGCGCCGCAGGGGGATCTCCTGCGCCGTCCCTCTCGCTGCCTCGCCCTCCGCCAGGCGTAGGCGATGCAGCTCAGGGAGCGCCTCCACCACCTCCACCCCAAGACGGCACCCTGGCTCCAAGGCATGTGGCCATTGGACGTGACCCACCGCATCCAGCACCCGTGCGGCAAGAAAGAAGCTGCCAAGAAATCCCTCGGCTTCAAGAAGGTGCCCCCATGCTCCCTGCACCGGCACGACAAGACCGCGTACTGCCTCTGGCGGCAGTGGGTGGGTACCATCAAGAGCAAGCTCCGCATCAGCAAATGGCCCCGGTGACCACGGCTGGTTGCCCCACCTTCACCATCGATCTACGTAGCGTCACCTGGCCGGGCAAGTTCAAGCCGGATCTGCCTCCTCGCTTTGACGGTACGGCCGACCCCGCGGAGTTCCTGCAGCTCTACGAGCTGAGCATTGAGGCGGCCAATGGAGACGAGAAGGTCATGGCAAACTGGTTTCCCATGGCGCTCAAGGACGGTGCCCGCATGTGGCTCCTAAACCTGCCTCCCCGCTCGATCTCCTCTTGGGACGAGATGCATAGCCGCTTCATCGCCAACTTCTAGGGCACTCACGACCGCCCCCGGCCATGGGTGACTTGCGCCGCATCAAGCAGCAGCCTGGAGAGACCCTGCAAAAATACATCCAGCGCTTCAATAGCGCTCGCCTCAAGATCGCCAAGGTGACGGACGAGGCCATCATCTCAGCGCTCTCTGATGGCGTCCATGACGTCAAGATGAAGGAGGAGCTCGCTATCCACGAGGAGTTGTGCACATCCCTGGAGCTGTTCAACCTGGCGACCAAGTGCACAAGAGTTGAGGAGGGACGCCTCTCCCTCCTCGAGCTTCCAGCTGCTTACCCAGAAGAGAAGAAGACCAAGGCCAAGGACGTGAAGCGCAAGGGAGTAGTCGTGCTTGCGGCAGAACCAGACACGAAGCGCGACAGGGACCAGCCAGAGTCGTCCAAGGGCAGCCGACCATTCTCTGGCTACCAAAACCTCCCCACCCACAACACCAGCGACTGCCAGGAGCTCAGGGCCGTTCGAGAAGGACGCTTCGGTCGAAACCCTGAGCGCAACGACCGGGGCTACGACCGAGGAGGAGGGCGAGGCGGAGGATGATGGGACGACCATGGCCCTCGCCAGGAGTGGTGTGACCGACCTCGTGAGGATCGCTGGCAGGATCAGCCTTGCGAGGACCGCCCGCAGGGCAACACATGCCTCCCTCCTCTGCCACCGCCGCCAAGAAGGAAAGACGACCACCACGAGGATGAGGGGGCTGGGGGCTACCAGGAGCCATGTGCTATCGCTTGCATCTTAGGCGGAGCTCAGGCCCCAGCCTCTCAACGAATCTTCAAGCAGTTTGCTCGCGAGGTGAATGCAGTCCTCCCCAGGATTGAGGCCACGTGCCCGCTCAGGTGGTACAAGTGCGCCATAACCTTCAGCTCAGCAGATCAACTCAAGTGTGCGGCCACTGCTTATGTCCTCCCGATGCTTTGTTCCCCAGTCATCAGCAACGTGCAAGTTACCAGGACCCTCATCGATGGCGGCGCAGGGCTTAACATCCTGTCCGTGGAGATGTTCGACAACCTTCAAGTGCCATATGATCAACTTCAGCCTACCAAGCCTTTCTCAGGAGTTACTGACGGTTCCACCACCCCGATAGGGCAGGTCCACCTCCCTGTCACCTTTGGACAGCACGACAACTACCTTACCAAGCTCAGTGACTTCCACGTCGCCCACATCCACCTTCCATACAATGCCATCCTCAGGTATCCAGCCCTAGCCAAGTTCATGGCGGTGACCCACCATGGCTACAACGTCCTCAAGATGCCAGTAAGTGGTGGAATCATCACGGTCCCATGCGAGGAAAGAGATGCGGTGTGCTCCCTTGAGCGTGCCTTCCAAGCTGCGTCAATGGAGGACCCGGGCAGCAAGGGCGAGAACCCTCCGGAGGCCATCCCCAAGAAGAAGAAGCAATCGCTCAGCACAAGGCCTCAGGAGGTTGGCATCTCCGATGGTGCCGCATCAGGTGTCACATCCTAGTTAGCCATGCATTAGAGTGTTGCATCATGTTTACTCTTTCATCAGAAACCTGAAATGGGGATGACAGAACCCCCAGCCCCCTCTGAAACCAACTAGGGTTACTAAAAATAATTTTCAATGAACCTGAAATGCCCTTCTAAAATGCCCATCATTTTTGTCTTGGTTCAGAACCTCTGCCAAAAGTGGTGCACATTTTTCTAGGCCAGCTTAGGGTTTTTGAATTAAATCATAAAGATTTGAATTTGGGCATTTAAAATTATATAAAATATTTAAATGCTCAAATATCTCCAAACTGAAATGTTTCATGTTGGAAATAATCCAACTATGGACCAAGAGTAGTTTGGTGATTTTAGGAGTTGCCTAAGTATTTTATTTAATTCAACAAAGTTGCAGAAATATTAAAAAAACAGAAAACAGAAAAAAAATGGGAAAAGCTTACCTGGCGCCCAGCACCCGGCCCACCTGCCGGCCCAGCCCAGCACCGCGCCAGCGAGCTGCTTGCCGGCCAGGCAGGCAGGCAGGTGCTCGACGGCGAGCACCGCATGGGTGCCACGCACCTGCTCGCCGCCTCGCCGCCTCCCTCGCCCGGCTAACACCGTGAATCGGCCTCCCTCTCTCCCCCGAACCCCCCAGACACCCCCTCTCCTCTCTAGCTCCTCCCCCTCGCACGCCCCAGCCATGGCCGACGCCATCGCCGCCACCCCCTCGCCGTAGCCACGCCCTCCGTCCACCCCACGCCGTGCCACCGTGTCCAGGAGCTTTGCCGCCGTCCACTTCATCGAGCTAGCCGAGCCCCGTGTGCTCGAGCGGCCCGAGACCACCGCACCGACCTCGCCCGAGCTCGCCGTCGCCGGAGATCCCCTTCAACGCCGTCGCCGTCTCAGCTCGTCCCCGACCCCGCCGGTGGCCTCTACGGGAGCGCTGTGAGCCTAGCTACTCCTCCGACCCTCCCTCTCTCATTCCCGAGCCGTGTAGCCACCGCACGAGGATCACACGCCCGCACCGTCGCGGATCTCGCCGCCGACGTGCTTCCGGCCACCCTTATGCCACAAGATGGTGTCCATCTTACTCACCGAGTCCCGCAGCACCTAGCTAGCCACTCCCCGAGCCTCACCGACCCCTCTAGCGCCAAGTTCATCTTCGGCCGAACCCCGGTGGCCGCCAAAGTCGTCGCCGGCGCCAACTCCGGCCACCCCGACCCCAACGGACTCCACCAAGAGCTGCGGCTTGTCCTCAGCTCCACTCCGGTGGTCTCCGCGACCCATTTGGTGGCCGAAACGGCCAAAGCCACTCCCGCCGCCGCGTCGGGCTCGCCGGCGGCTAAACGCTGGCGCCGCTGGCATTGACTTTGACCACGGGTGGGCCCTGGTTGACTCCCCTGAGTCAATGACAGGTGGGGCCCAGCCCTGTTAATTAAACAGGTTTAGTTTTAATTAAACTTTAATTAAATTAATCACCCTGACATGCGGGACCCACTGTCAGGTTTGACCCTGACGTGTTCCGTTGACCTGCTGACGTCACACTGACGTCAGGCTGACGCAATAATGATTTTCTGGAATTATTCTAATATAGGAAATTCCAGAATATAATTTAAACTTCGAAAATTCATAACTTTTATTCTGTAACTCCAAATCAGACAAATTATATATGAAAAATGATCAGAAAAATCCAATCTATCCATCTGTAGTATTTTCATGCATGACTAAACAAGTTAACTTGATGTTTAATGCAGAACAAGGAAAAGCACTTTAAAAGGCCATGGTTGAGTTTGAAATTTGAATCTTTGATTCAAATTGGTTCAAACCCCTATGGTTTTAGTTGCATTAGCCCAACACACTCATATTGCCATGTTTCATGCATGCATCATATTGTTGCACATTGTTTGGTGATGGTTGTGTATCGGTGTCCTTTGCGACAGGTTCTGCCTCCGAGGAGTACCGTGATTACCCTAACGAAGAACCGTATCAGTGCATCGAACCATCAGGCAAGCAACCAACCATTTGATCATATCGATACAATCCCATGTTCTCGCTCCTGCTCTCTTTTACTGCATTAAGACAACGCGTTTCAAACTGCTGTGTGTTACGGTAGTTGAACCCATTTCCTCTGCATGACCTGTCATTGCCACAGTAACTAGATGAAACCCACTAGCATGTGTAGGAGTTGATTGAGCCATATGTATGTGTTGTTCCTACCTTGCTATGCCTGCTATGCTTAGAGTCGTGTCAGGTCTGGTTCATCTGGGTGATGGCTAGAGTGAAATGATTATGTCGGTAATGAGAGTGGTGTGGTGAACACGATTTGGTAAAGGTATCGATGAGAGGCCATGTAGGAGTACATGGTGGGTTGTTTCATTGAAGCCGACCCTAAGCACTGAGATCTGTATGTGTGATTTAAGATACAGCTACTACCATGCATTGGGCCCTGAAATATGACCCCGCTCGACTTCTTAATCACCCTAGCTCTCTGTCCAGGAGTTGCAAGTAGTTTCTGGTGTTTGTAGCCTACTGGAGGCCGTGGACAGCGCTGACCGTAGGGGTGGGCTGTGATGCGGTAGGTACGTGGCATGGTGTACCGAATACCCGTTAGGTATCTCGGGAACCCTGTTCACATCGTTCGGGGCTGTATGGGAAACCTCGGCCGGACTCCCTGCGGATGGAACCTGGATAGGCGATAAACCTGGACTAGAGACTTAAGTGTTTAGGTAGGTCGTGGTCTACACCCACGTCGGCTTTCGCTTGAAGTCTGCCGAGCACATGTCGTGTGCAGACGCTAAGTGGTGGAAACATGTATGAAGAAGTACACCCCTGCAGGGTTATCATGATCTATTCGAATAGCCGCGTCCGCGGTAAAGGACTACTTGGTTGCCTATACAGTTCATAGACAAGTAAATGGAAACTACTAAAAGCCTCAAGATAAGTGTGAGTGCCGAGGATGGCTCTTCCGTAGGAAGACGGAGGCGGATCCTCGGTAGTGTATTGAAGTGGTGAGTAGTGGACTCGTGTACGCAAAACCATTTCAAGTTGGAGTCTTGTAGGTTAGCCTAGCCAAGAGTCAAAGCTGGCTTGCTGCAATAACTCCACCAACCCTTCTTGATATTATGCATGTATGTAGGATCTGATGTAAGTCTTGCTGGGTACCTTTGTACTCATGTTGCTATAATTTACATTTTTACAGAAGACGCTGCAACCCCTTCTGATGGGTTCTACGTAGACGTTGACATCAACGAGTAGGCTAAAGGCCCAGGTGGTGATCCTGAGCTTGTGAAGGACCCTGTAGTGTAGCTAGGCTTTCCAAGCCTCTTTTATTTTACTAGTTGTCTGTACTCAGACAAGTTACTTCCGCTGCTGGTTTGTATGACTGTATGACTTGAATGCTGGGTCGTGAGACCCGTACCTTTGTGTATGTTATGTATGGCTCCCTGAGCCTTAAATAAAGTACTTGTGTCGTAGAGTCATGTTGTGATGCTTCGTTGTATTTGCACATACCGAGCATATTGTGTGTATGATTGAAATGCTTGGTATGTGTGGGATCTGACTATCTAGTTGTTTATCTTTAGTAGCCTCTCTTACCGGGAAATGTCTCCTAGTGTTACCGCTGAGCCATGGTAGCTTGCTACTGCTCTGGAACACTTAGGCTGGCCGGCATGTGTCCTTATTCGTTCCTGTGTCTGTCCCTTCGGGGAAATGTCACGCATTGAGTACCGGAGTCCTGTTAGCCCGCTACAGCCCGGTTTACCGGAGTCCTGCTAGCCCAGTGCTACAGCCCGGACCCACTTGCTGATGACCGACACGTTCGAAGCTGGGTCATGGATGCCTGTCCCTGTAAGTCTGTGCCACTTTGGGCTTACGACTAGTCATGTCAGCCCGGGCTCCTTATCATATGGATGCTAGCGACACTATCATATACGTGAGCCAAAAGGCGCAAACGGTCCCGGGCAAAGGTAAGGCGACACCCGTGGGAATACCGTGTGTGAGGCCGCAAAGTGATATGGGGTGTTACCGGCTAGATCAATGTGACATCGAGTCGGGGTCCTGACAGCGTTGGCATCAGAGCCGGACTGCCTGTAGGTTCTCCAAGCCAAACTGGTCGATGTTGAGTCTAGAAATTCTCTAGTTATATGTAGGGGAATTGTTTGTGGGTCGGAACGTAAGGCTCTTTTTACTCCTTTATCTTATGACATTCTGATCTGAGTCAGTCTATTCTTCCACCGGGGGTTAAGGAATTAGGATCTATTCTCTCTATCAGGATCACGTGTTACTAAGCAGTAGTACCTTATAAGTTTGATGAATACAAGCCTTGTTCAATTCTGCTAACACATTATGTTGCTAGGATGGACTCAGAACTTGATATGATGATGATGAGTGTGTATGTAATCCTTTGCCAAATGTCTCAAAATCCTTCTTGAGCATTTACAGCTGTTATGCTGCCGAAATTTTGCTAGAAATTCTAATGCCTTTGCATTATGATTATGTTTTCAGATGGCCACTCGCGACCTCAATCAAGTGGTTCGCCTGACTCGATGCCTAGATGTACCCGACCATACCGCCATGTTGGTCAGGGTAATGACTGAGGCTGGATACCGTTGGTATCCTGAGTACACGGTCGAAGAGCAATTCCGAGACTTTAATCAAAGCCAGTATCTCTGCACTGTCAGGATATTTCCATCTTATCCTGGGTCCACCGAGCCCCTTCACTGCTCCTATGGACTCGGGGTTACTATTGAGATGGCTGTGCAGGACGTCGCCTACTCTATGATGACCATTATGCGGGTCAGATCTGGTCTATTTCGGGACTCTGATTTCCGGTATATGCCAGGATCACTTCCGGGAGCACAAGGGTATCTCCAGGCTATCTATGCTGACCCCACTCAGGAGGATTCACGGACTCGCACCACTGCTGAGATGCTCGAGGATAAGGACCGTGAAAATCGGGCCTTGAGGTTAGAGCTCTTCAATACCCGTGCTGACCACTGGGCCACATTGACTCGGTTCGCACCGGCGGTGCAAGCTGGATATTCAGATATGCGCGATCTCTATCCTGTGAGATCTGCTTTGCCAGACGTGATGGGTTGGCGTGATGTAGGAGGCATCACCCCACCTCGCGGTCCCCGCAGGCCACCGTCTGTTGGTCCAAGACCTCATCCTAGTCCCTATGGTCCACAAGCTCCGCGAGATCGTCTGTTTCCGGATGATCATGTTGAGCTTCCAGGCTATGGAGGTGACTTCTACGAGGACTACAACGGATCGGTCTGAGTTAGTGGTAGTATCACTAGTTCGCTCTAGCTGTGTCGTCTATCGTCCCGCGTGACTCGTGGGATATGACCTAGTTTGTAATCTTTCCGGAGGTGTAGAAAAATAATGTATAGGAGCTTGGAATGCCTCCGATGAGATGTAATCCTCTTTTCACCGTAATAGTACGCTGTTGGTCTTGTATTAAACCCTGTATGGTGTGTATGACGATGGAATAAAGAAGCAGTTTCTGTATCTACCATGTCATACGGATGATCATCTTGCCTTTCGAGTTATTCCTTGCATTCTGTATCCTATGTCGGAATTTTATCATTCTAACTAAATCATTGTCTTGTTTACCTAGGATGGTCAACACGCGCACAAACCCTGCTCCTCAAGAGCAGGCCGAAGGCAGTGAAGTCAGGAATGCAAATCTGCCTCATCCTCCTTCCCTAGCCGAGGTTATGATGGAAGCTGAGAGAAACAAGAGGGAGACCAACTGTTTGTTGGAGCGTATTGAACAGAACACAACACACCATCAGAGGACTAACGTGGTGTCACTCAGTGATTTTATCAAATTACATCCACCCACGTTCCACCACTCCGTCGAGCCTCTCGACGCTGATGACTGGCTTCGCAGTATCTCTCACAAGCTGCGTTCCGCGCTAGTAGCTGAGGCTGACAAGGTCACCTTTGCTGCATATCATCTTGAAGGCCCCGCCAATCTATGGTGGGAGAACTATGGAGCTATGCGCCCAGCGGGCCATGTCACTACTTGGGATGAATTCAGTGAGGCTTTCCGTGAACATCACATTCCGGAGGGTCTCCTGGACCGCAAACGTGAGGAATTCTGCAATTTCACCCAAGGCCGACTCTCTGTGGATGCTTACAGCAGGGAGTTTGGTAACCTCGCACGATATGCAACTGAGGAAGTTTCTACTGATGCCAAGAAGCAAGCAAGGTTCCGTAAGGGACTTAGTCCTGAGCTTCGCCGCGACCTCCGTCTGCATGAGTGCACATCTTTTCAGAAACTTGTCAACAAGGCCATCAGTGCTGAAACTGGTCAGACTGATTATGACGCAACACGCAAGCATGGCCGTGACATGGGTTCCTCATCCGGTGCTGGTCCTCAGAAGCGCCGCGTGTGGGTGCCCAACACCGCCCTGCCACCCAGGTTCACACCGAGGCCATCTTTCCAGGCGCCTCGCCCTGTTCAACAGTCTGCACCAGCCAAACCCTATGGGGGTCCAACCAACAATGCTCCTCCACGTACCAGTTCCGTGACATGTTTCAAGTGTGGGGAATCTGGTCACTATATGCGTGAGTGTCCCCAGTCCAACCCCAACCAGTCTGCTAAAGCTGTTGGCCGTGGCAAACCGACAGGGAAAGTGTTCCACGCCAAGCCGGCCACCACTACACGTGGCCATGTCAACTGTATCTCAGCCGAGGAAGCTCAAGAGGATCCCAACGTCGTTCTTGGTACGCTTATTGTTAATTGCCACCCGGCATCTGTTCTTTTCGATACAGGAGCCTCTCATTCTTTTATATCCGAAAATTATGCTCGTCTGCATAACATCGCATTCTGTGACATGCCAACCTCTATGGTAATTCAAACTCCGGGATCCAAATGGCAAACTTCTAGAGTAAGCCATGGAAATGAAATCCAAGTCGACAGACTAGTTTTCCTCGCATCTTTGATAGCCCTTAAATCTTCAGATATTAATATCATTTTGGGTATGGACTGGATGTCAGTCCATCACGCCCAAATTGATTGCTTCACTAGGACTGTTCAACTTACCCATCCTTCGGGGAAGATAGTCAATGTCTTGACCCGAATAGCCAAGCGACAGTTATATTCTCTTAACGCCAGCCCTTTGCCAGACCTTGAGGACGTTCCGGTAGTCCGTGACTTCCCGGATGTCTTCCCAGAGGAATTGCCAGGTGTTCCACCTGACAGGGATGTTGAGTTCGTAATAGACCTCATTCCAGGAACCGTTCCGATTGCTAGAAGACCTTACAAGATGGCACCACTAGAACTAGCCGAGCTTAAGAAACAACTCGATGAGTCCTTGAAAAAGGGTTTCATCCGACCTAGCTCATCTCCGTGGGCTTGCCCCGTCCTCTTCGTCAAGAAGAAGGATGGTACGGACCGGATGGTTGTAGATTACTGACCTGTCAATTTGGTCACAATCAAGAACAAATATCCGCTCCCCAGGATCAACGACCTGTATGATCAGCTCGCTGGATCCTCAGTCTTCCCCAAGATGGATTTGAGGTTGGGCTACCATCAAATCAAAATCAGAAACGGGGACATCCCTAAAACGGCCTTTGTTACTCGTTATGGGCAATACGAGTACACCGTCATGTCCTTCGGATTAACCAACGCTCCAGCCACCTTTTCTCGGTTCATGAACTCAATCTTCATGGAGTATCTGGATAAATTCATCGTAGTTTATCTCGATGATATACTCATCTACTCTAAGAACGAGGAAGAACATGCCGAACATCTAAGGCTAGTGTTGCAGAAACTTCGAGAGCATCACCTTTATGCCAAGTTTTCCAAATGTGAATTTTGGTTGTCAGAAGTGACCTATCTGGGTTATGTAATATCTGGTAAAGGTATTGCTGTTAACCCTGAGCGAGTTCAAGCTGTCCTTAATTGGACTCCCCCTGAATCGGTCAAGCAAGTTCGGAGTTTTCTGGGCTTAGCGAGCTATTGTCGTCACTTTGTCGAGAACTTCTCCAAAGTTGCCAAACCTCTAACCGAACTCCTCAAGAAAGATAAGAAGTTCGAATGGACTCCACAATGTGAGCATAGCTTTCAGGAACTGAAAAGATGCCTGACTTCTGCTCTCGTACTGGTACCGCCAGACTTCTCCAAGGACTTTGTTATCTACTGCGACGCCTCGCGACAAGGACTAGGTTGCATCCTCATG
Organism: Triticum dicoccoides; assembly: GCF_002162155.2. NCBI lineage: Eukaryota > Viridiplantae > Streptophyta > Magnoliopsida > Poales > Poaceae > Triticum > Triticum dicoccoides. The sequence continues at coordinate 345,106,925 of NC_041391.1, forward strand.
CAAGATCGACACGTAATTGCTTACGCCTCACGGCAATTGCACCCACATGAGGAGAATTATCCTACTCATGATCTAGAGCTTGCAGCCGTAGTCTATGCACTTAAGACCTGGCGACATTACCTCCTCGGTAACCGTTGCGAAATATTCACCGATCACCAAAGTCTGAAGTACATTTTCACCCAACCGGATTTGAATCTCAGGCAAAGACGTTGGGTTGAGTTGATCACAGATTTCGACTTAGGAATAACTTACACCCCAGGGAAAGCCAACGTCATGGCTGATGCACTAAGTCGCAAATCTTATTGTAACAACCTGATGTTACAACAAAGTCAACCGCTTCTCCATGAGGAATTTCGGAAGCTTAACCTTCACATTGTTCCTCAAGGATTTCTTTCCACCTTGGTGGCGAAACCTACTCTTACGGATCAAATCATCGCTGCCCAGAAGCGAGATAAGGGAATAGCTAAGATCAAGGAGAACATTGCTAGCGGAGGTGCTAGTTGTTTCTCCATAAATGATCATGGTTCTGTGTACTTTGAGAACCGTTTAGTGGTTCCCAAGAACCAGCATCTACGGCAGTTGATCCTTAAGGAGGCTCATGAATCTCCTCTCACCATTCATCCGGGTAGTACCAAGATGTATCAGGACCTACGCCAGAGGTTCTGGTGGACCAGGATGAAGAGAGAAATTGCTCAGTATATTGCTAATTGCGACGTCTGTCGTCGTGTAAAAGCAGAGCATCAACGGCCTGCTGGCATCCTTCAACCCCTAGCTATTCCTGAATGGAAATGGGATAAAATTGGTATGGATTTCATTACCGGTTTTCCCAGGACCAAGAGAGGGAATAATGCTATCTTCGTCATTGTCGATCGTCTCTCCAAAGTAGCCCATTTCCTACCTGTTCGTGAGAGTATAACCGCTAGTCAGCTGGAAGACTTATACATCTCCCGAATAGTGTCTCTCCATGGTGTTCCTTTGGAAATTAACTCGGATCGAGGAAGTCTTTTCACCTCTCGATTTTGGGAAAGTTTCCAAAATGCTATGGGAACCTGTCTCTCCTTTAGCACCGCTTTCGACCCTCAGTCGAGTGGTCAAGTGAAACGCGTCAACCGGATTCTAGAAGACATGCTTCGAGCCTCTGTTATCTCATTCGGAATGGATTGGGAGAAGTGCCTTCCATTTGCCGAATTCGCTTACAGCAACAGCTATCAATCTAGCTTGGGTAAAGCCCCTTTTGAAGTGCTCTATGGACGACGGTGTCGAACACCCCTTAACTGGTCAGAGACCGGGGAAAGACAATTCTTTGGCCCGGATATGATTCATGAAGCAGAAGAGCAAGTTCGCATCGTTCGTGAAAAGTTGAAAACAGCCCAATCCCGTCAAAAGAGTCAATATGACCGAAAACATAAGGCTATGACTTTCGAGGTTGACGAGAAGGCTTACCTTCGGGTTACCCCTCTGAAGGGAACCCATCGTTTCGGTATCAAAGGCAAATTGGCTCCTCGTTACATTGGACCTTTTCGCATTCTCGCCAAACGAGGAGAAGTTGCCTACCAATTGGAACTACCTCCGCACCTCTCCAGAGTCCACGATGTCTTCCACGTTTCTCAACTCAGGCGTTACTTCTCAGATCCTATCCGTGGAGTGGACCACGAAACGCTTGATCTCCAAGATAATCTTACATATCGAGAGTACCCCATTCGTATCCTTGATCAGGCCGAGCGTACCACTCGACGTCATAATATCAAGTTTCTCAAAGTACAATGGTCGCACCATTCTGAGGATGAAGCAACTTGGGAAAGGGAGGATCGTCTTCGACTCGAGTATCCCGCCTTCTTCCCAGAGGAACCCAAATCTCGGGACGAGATTCTTTTGAGTGGGGGTGAGTTGTCACATCCTAGTTAGCCATGCATTAGAGTGTTGCATCATGTTTACTCTTTCATCAGAAACCTGAAATGGGGATGACAGAACCCCCAGCCCCCTCTGAAATCAACTAGGGTTACTAAAAATAATTTTCAATGAACCTGAAATGCCCTTCTAAAATGCCCATCATTTTTGTCTTGGTTCAGAACCTCTGCCAAAAGTGGTGCACATTTTTCTAGGCCAGCTTAGGGTTTTTGAATTAAATCATAAATATTTGAATTTGGGCATTTAAAATTATATAAAATATTTAAATGCTCAAATATCTCCAAACTAAAATGTTTCATGTTGGAAATAATCCAACTATGGACCAGGAGTAGTTTGGTGATTTTAGGAGTTGCCTAAGTATTTTATTTAATTCGACAAAGTTGCAGAAATATTAAAAAAACAGAAAACAGAAAGAAAATGGGAAAAGCTTACCTAGCGCCCAGCACCCGGCCCACCTGCCGGCCCAGCCCAGCACCGCGCCAGCGAGCTGCTTGCCGGCCAGGCAGGCAGGCAGGTGCTCGACGGCGAGCACCGCATGGGTGCCACGCACCTGCTCGCCGCCTCACCGCCTCCCTCGCCCGGCTAACGCCGTGAATCGGCCTCCCTCTCTCCCTCGAACCCCCCAGACACCCCCTCTCCTCTCCAGCTCCTCCCCCTCGCACGCCCCAGCCATGGCCGACGCCATCGCCGCCACCCCCTCGCCGTAGCCACGCCCTCCGTCCACCCCACGCCGTGCCACC
>NC_041391.1:345109789-345188491 GCF_002162155.2 Triticum dicoccoides
GCCGCCGTCCACTTCATCGAGCTAGCCGAGCCCCGTGTGCTAGAGCGGCCCGAGACCACCGCACCGACCTCGCCCGAGCTCGCCGTTGCCGGAGATCCCCTTCAACGCCCGCCGTCTCAGCTCGTCCCCGACCCCGCCGGTGGCCTCTACGGGAGCGCTGTGAGCCTAGCTACTCCTCCGACCCTCCCTCTCTCATTCCCGAGCCGTGTAGCCACCGCACGAGGATCACACACCCGCACCGTCGCGGATCTCGCCGCCGACGTGCTTCCGGCCACCCTGCGGCCACAAGATGGTGTCCATCTTACTCACCGAGTCCCGCAGCACCTAGCTAGCCACTCCCCGAGCCTCACCGACCCCTCTAGCGCCAAGTTCATCTTCGGTCGAACCCCGGTGGCCGCCAAAGTCGTCGCCGGCGCCAACTCCGGCCACCCCGACCCCAACGGACTCCACCAAGAGCTGCGGCTTGTCCTCAGCTCCACTCCGGTGGTCTCCGCGACCCATTTGGTGGCCGAAACAGCCAAAACCACTCCCGCCGCCGCGTCGGGCTCGCCGGCGGCTAAACGCCGGCGCCGCTGGCATTGACTTTGACCACGGGTGGGCCCTGGTTGACTCCCCTGAGTCAATGACAGGTGGGGCCCAGCCCTGTTAATTAAACAGGTTTAGTTTTAATTAAACTTTAATTAAATTAATCACCCTGACATGCGGGACCCACTGTCAGGTTTGACCCTGACGTGTTCCGTTGACCTGCTGACGTTACACTGACGTCAGGCTGACGCAATAATGATTTTCTGGAATTATTCTAATACAGGAAATTCCAGAATATAATTTAAACTTCAAAAATTCATAACTTTTATTCTGTAACTCCAAATCAGACAAATTATATATGAAAAATGATCAGAAAAATCCAATCTATCCATCTGTACTATTTTCATGCATGACTAAACAAGTTAACTTGATGTTTAATGCAGGACAAGGAAAAGCACTTTAGAAGGCCATGTTTGAGTTTGAAATTTGAATCTTTGATTCAAATTGGTTCAAACCCCTCTGGTTTTAGTTGCATTAGCCCAACACACTCATATTGCCATGTTTCATGCATGCATCATATTGTGGCACATTGTTTGGTGATGGTTGTGTATCGGTATCCTTTGCGACAGGTTCTGCCTCCGAGGAGTACCGTGATTACCCTAACGAAGAACCTTATCAGTGCATCGAACCATCAGGCAAGCAACCAACCATTTGATCATATCGATACAATCCCATGTTCTCGCTCCTGCTCTCTTTTACTGCATTAAGACAACGCGTTTCATACTGCTGTGTGTTACGGTAGTTGAACCCATTTCCTCTGCATGACCTGGCATTGCCACAGTAACTAGATGAAACCCACTAGCATGTGTAGGAGTTGATTGAGCCATATGTATGTGTTGTTCCTACCTTGCTATGCCTGCTATGCTTAGAGTCGTGTCAGGTATGGTTCATCTGGGTGATGGCTAGAGTGAAATGATTATGTCGGTAATGAGAGTGGTGTGGTGAACACGATTTGGTAAAGGTATCGATGAGAGGCCATGTAGGAGTACATGGTGGGTTGTTTCATTGAAGCCGACCCTAAGCACTGAGATCTGTATGTGTGATTTAAGATACAGCTACTACCATGCATTGGGCCCTGAAATATGACCCCGCTCGACTTCTTAATCACCCTAGCTCTCTGTCCAGGAGTTGCAAGTAGTTTCTGGTGTTTGTAGCCTACTGGAGGCCGTGGACAGCGCTGACCGTAGGGGTGGGCTGTGATGCGGTAGGTACGTGGCACGGTGTACCGAATACCCGTTAGGTATCTCGGGAACCCTGTTCACATCGTTCGGGGCCGTATGGGAAACCTCGACCGGACTCCCTGCGGATGGAACCTGGATAGGCGATAAACCTGGACTAGAGACTTAAGTGTTTAGGTAGGTCGTGGTCTACACCCACGTCGGCTTTCGCTTCAAGTCTGCCGAGCACATGTCGTGTGCAGACGCTAAGTGGTGGAAACATGTATGAAGAAGTACACCCCTGCAGGGTTATCATGATTTATTCGAATAGCCGCGTCCGCGGTAAAGGACTACTTGGTTGCCTATACAGTTCATAGACAAGTAAATGGAAACTACTAAAAGCCTCAAGATAAGTGTGAGTGCCGAGGATGGCTCTTCCGTAGGAAGACGGAGGCGGATTCTCGGTAGTGTATTGAAGTGCTGAGTAGTGGACTCGTGTACGCAAAACCATTTCAAGTTGGAGTCTCGTAGGTTAGCCTAGCCAAGAGTCAAAGCGGGCTTGCTGCAATAACTCCACCAACCCTTCTTCATATTATGCATGTATGTAGGATCTGATGTAAGTCCTGCTGGGTACCTTTGTACTCATGTTGCTATAATTTACATTTTTACAGAAGACGCTGCAACCCCTTCTGATGGGTTCTACGTAGACGTTGACATCAACGAGTAGGCTAAAGGCCCAGGTGGTGATCCTGAGCTTGTGAAGGACCCCGTAGTGTAGCTAGGCTTTCCAAGCCTCTTTTATTTTACTAGTTGTCTGTACTCAGACAAGTTACTTCCGCTGCTGGTTTGTATGACTGTATGACTTGAATGCTGGGTCGTGAGACCCGTACCTTTGTGTATGTTATGTATGGCTCCCTGAGCCTTAAATAAAGTACTTGTGTCGTAGAGTCATGTTGTGATGCTTCGTTGTATTTGCACATACCGAGCATATTGTGTGTATGATTGAAATGCTTGGTATGTGTGGGATCTGACTATCTAGTTGTTTATCTTTAGTAGCCTCTCTTACCGGGAAATGTCTCCTAGTGTTACCGCTGAGCCATGGTAGCTTGCTACTGCTCTGGAACACTTAGGCTGGCCGGCATGTGTCCTTCTTCGTTCCTGTGTCTGTCCCTTCGGGGAAATGTCACGCATTGAGTACCGGAGTCCTGTTAGCCCGCTACAGCCCGGTTTAGCGGAGTCCTGCTAGCCCAGTGCTATAGCCCGAACCCACTTGCTGATGACCGACACGTTCGAAGCTGGGTCATGGATGCCTGTGCCTGTAAGTCTGTGCCACTTTGGGTTTACGACTAGTCATGTCAGCCCGGGCTCCTTATCATATGGATGCTAGCGACACTATCATATACGTGAGCCAAAAGGCGCAAACGGTCCCGGGCAAAGGTAAGGCGACACCCGTGGGAATACCGTGCGTGAGGCCGCAAAGTGATATGGGGTGTTACCGCCTAGATCAATGTGACATCGAGTCGGGGTCCTGCATCAGGATCCGCGCCCATGCAAGGGGCGCCTCCTTCCATCGCATACGAAGGTGCGCCCGGCGCCCTCCTCAGGCATTGCTCGGGGGCTCTCTTCTGGAGGGCCTCAGACCTTGCCAACATCACGAGGGAGGTGCTCAGGAACCACTTGGAGGTGTGCTTCACAGCATGTTTCCCTCAGGAAGGCACATGGCGTGGAAGGCCCAACCCTCAGGAGTTCATCACCAAGACCACTCAGGAGCTTCAGGAACCAAGAGCCATGCGCGGCGATCGCCGCTTGCCGGGCGTGGCTCACCATCCAGGCGAGGATGGTGGGCTGCGCGTCTGCATTGACGTCCTAGGGGTCAACCGAGCCGCATCTTAGGAGCACCTCTAGCCTTCGCGTGTGAGACACCGCGAGGGATCTCTGCACAGCTACGTTCGCATGCCTTTTGGCCTGCCAAACGCGGCTGCCACCTACCAGCGTTGCCTGCAAAGCATTCTGGTGGCTCAGGAGGCCAAGCATCACGCGGTCCTAGCGGAGATGGAGATGGTCCTAAAGGAACCGCCTGGACCCCCAGAGCCTCCCGAAGCTCAGGGCTCCAGTGGCTCGTGAGGGTCGGCCTCTTCACCTCGCATCTTCAGCTACTCTAGCACCCCTTCTACAAAGGTACCAGGTGACATCTTCCAAGTTCATTTCAGTTGGGAGCGCCCTCAGGGCTGCATCATCCCCAGGCCGCATGGGTCCGTCCCTGCGACATGTATCCCCTTTTCTTATGTCTTTAGTTTACCTTGCTGGGGGCACCCCTCAGGCTCCATCACCCCTAAGCCGCTCGGGCCTGGCCTAGTGGCATGTATACCTCCTGCATGCCTAACTTGCCTGTGATTATCGCCTGCTCGATTGATATCTAACACTGGAGCCGCTCGCGCTGGCATGATGCTTGCGCATGGGTCCGTCCCTGCAACTCCGACAAATCTGAGCGGTCGAGCTCTGGCCCGCGGCAGCCCCACGCGCATTACCTCACCAGGCCCTTAGTGCGCACACCACTCTCTCGGCGCAACCAATGGCCAGCCGGCAATCATAATGGCAACCCGTGCTTTTCTCGTGTTAGTTTACAGGAACCTCCTGAGGTCTATAGCGGGTGGAACCACGAGCTCTCTCTCTCTCTCTCTTTACCACGCGATCCGCTTGCGTGTTAAAAGGGGGGCTCCTGAGCATCGTGACTCAGGAGCTCTTACTGGCTCTCCAGCCCTCACCCCTTGGCCTTGACCATGACATCGCGACCTGGCATACCAGCGGCGGCTGAGCTCGCTCGGGAGCTGGGACCTAAGGACGTAGAGCATTTGTATCTAATCATCTCGCAGGAACACACAACTATCAAAGATACAAGACCAGGCGCAACCTGCCTTGAGGTAGGGCCTCATGAGTCCCGCGCTAGCTCACGAGTGCCCAGATACACCTCGTCTAGCCCTGCCATGCAAGCCACATGTCAGGGCGGGGCTTTACACGCCCCGAGGGCTCCTCCCGGAGGGGGCCCCCTCCCACGCACCAATGGAAGCACCATGCTCCGCGCTGGCTGACGACACTACCGAGGAGCGGCTATGCCCGTACACATACGGAAGCGCTATGCTCCGTGCTGGTGATAAACAACTAAGGGCGGTCCACAGCTGTATCAACCTGAGGGAGCCTAGAGGTCATTGTCTGGGCTCGTTGCAACACCTTCCCTCGTGAGCGTCGCGCGAGGGTGCTGGACACGGGGGCTGCGCCCGGGTCACGCCCGAGCACACGCCGCCCAGCCAGGTCCCTCAAACCTGGTCGTCGTGCGCCCCTCCCCAAGCGGACCCAAGGTATGAAGGTCGTTTGAACGTCATGGGGGACTCCTGAGCATCGCGATTCATGAGCCTAACTTGTCACGTAGCCCATCACTCCTTGGTTCCGTCCTAGTGATCCGGTCGGGGCCAACGGCGGTTGAGCTATGCGCGGGGCCGGGCTTTGCCAATGTAAAATATAAAGCAAATAGGAAGGAAACCGCAAATCTTGAAGCAAATCCTGAAGTAAATATTACAAACCATAATTGTCTGCACAATACCAGATGCAAGTTTAAATGCCTCCGCGAGGCCCGGTGCATGTTGCAGGAGTTAAAACAGGAAAGAAGCCGCATGAAGATGACCCTTGGACAGCGTCGTCATTCGCCAGGGGCTCCACCCCCGTGGTGGTGTTGCCTTCACCAGCTCCACCTCCCGATGCCGCAGGATCGGCAGCACCGCCTGCCATGGGCGCAGTAGCAAAGGCGCGGAACTTCCCCAATAAGGCTTCCACCTGGCCCTTCACAGCTTCAGCAGCAGCGGCGTAGCGCTCGACATCCACAGGGTCCAGCAGCTCGGCAAGGTTGGCGCCACGGTCACGGAGATGGAGGTGGCTGAAGACACGCCTTAGCGCCGCGGAAGAAAGGACGCAATCTTCTATCTCTGCCATGAGGCCGATGTTGTTCACAACTTCTTGAAGCGCCTCGACCGAGAAAGGAAGCAGCTGGTCAGGGCCGTCCTTGTCAGTGGCCAGCGGTGTTGGATTTCGGGTTCCGGCAGACCCTTGAGGTTCGAACACTGGGGTGCGCGCGGAGATTTAACCCTCTACCGGCTAGCTCCTCGCCGAATCGCTAGGATATAAACTACCAAACAGAACAACACGAGAGACACATGATTTATACTGGTTCAGGCCACCATTGTGGTGTAATACCCTACTCCAGTGTGTGGTGTGGTGGATTGCCTCTTGGGCTAATGATGAACAATACAAGGAAGAACAGCCTCGCGAGGGTCTGTTCTTGGCTGGTGCTACTTGGTCCTGGCTCTTGGATTCTCGATCAGGTCTGGCCCTCTCTACCCTGGGGGTGGCTTGTCCTATTTATAGGCAACGGCCCTGGGCCTCTTCCCAAATATTGAGCGGGAAGGGCGCCAACAATTGGCCATTTTGAACGGGAACATCCGGTACACTTATCCTGACTAAAGTTGGTCCTCGCCTGTCAAAGGCTCTGGTGGTGACGCCTGCTTGGGCTCCACAATGACTTCTTCCCTGCCGTTGGGCTGGTATTGGTCTTGTTGCACCGAAATGGATGCCTTTTCTTGATGCTCTCTCCTGCGCTTGCTCCCTTTGCACCAAAGAGGAAAGGAGGACACTGCGCGGGCTGGCGCCCGACTGGTGCCCTTGGTCGTCATGGCTTGCGTCATGGGCACCTCGCGAGGTACCCCGCCTTGAACTCTCCGCCTCCTCGCAAGCCTGCCTGACGAGGCCGTGCCTGAGGAAGCTCCTTGTCGTCCACCCAACGAGGCTTGGCCCCTCGCGAGGGTCTTGAGCTTGTGTTGATGAAGATGGGCTGTGCTGGGCCTCCTTTGAGCCACGCCGCAGGCCGTAGGCAGGCAAGTCCGGGGACCCCCGTTCCTAGAAAACCGACAGTAGCCCCCGGGCCCATGGCGCGCCTGGACTTGGCCGAGCAGAGAGGCGAAAGGGCAAGTGCGAAGTGTCGCGGGCCCTAACAACCTGCGGCCTTGGGCGCCGTGTGGCGGTTGATTGGACGTGGGCGGCACTGTTCCCCCACGCTTCCTTATTTTATGCCGTGCTAGGCGATCTCGCTGCCGCACACAGCCACTCCCCTTTCTGCTGCTCGAACGCTCCCTATCCTTTCTCCTCTCAAACTCCAGCTTCTGCGTCCAATCCAATCTCGAACCTCCCCCCTTCTCTTTCTACCGTCATGGCTCCGCCGAGGAAGGGAAAAGGGAAGAAGCCCGTGCCGCCGCCTCGCTCGTCGTCGACAGCGGCCCCCGCCATCGATCGGCCGGTCATAACCAATCAAGAAGGCCTGGGCAAGGTCACCTCGGCCCTGGTCACCATCTTCAACGAGTGTGGGAGGACGACGGCCTGGCCCGCGTCTCGCTTCTCCGTTGATAGGATTCCCACCGAGGTCCGGTACTTTGCCGACGCCTTGTGGGCGGCACTGGTTCCCCCCTTTTCTGATTTCTTCAACGCCGTGCTTTCCCATTATCAGATCCATATGATGCATCTGGGTCCTGAATCCATCACCCTTCTCGCGGTTTTCGCTTTCGTTTGTGAGGCAATGATGGGCATCATTCCTTCGGTTGCCTTGCTGCGCCACTTCTTCTCTCTGCGCCTTGCCGATCCCACCCAATGTTCAGGGTGCGTGACCTTCGTTGCTGCGCCTGAGACAACGGCTTCTGGGATTGACTTCAGTCTTCCTCCGCCCGTGCCTGGGTTTCGCGAGCGGTGGCTGTATGTGGACGTAGGGGTGCACAGCCCCCTGCTGACGGAGCCATCTTCGCCTGTTGTCCCCAACTCTGGCTGGGGCCAGGAGACGCTCGTGAGCCCCCGGCTCGCCTTCGTCTGGCGTCGCTTCGAGTTCTTGAAGGAGCTCGGCGTGACAGCACCCAAGGTGGTGAAGGAGTTCCTGCTACGCCGCGTCGCCCCTCTCCAACGCCATTCTCATCGGATGTGGGCCTTCAACGGTCGTGGGGATGGTATGTGGCTCCAGGAAGAGGACCTGACGCCTGAAGCGCTGCGGAAGGTGCTCTTGGTCTTGACTGGGGATCCCTCCCCTGACGGCATTGGCAAGGGGGGGGGCCTTGCTGTACCTCTGCTCGAATAGAGGTGACTTCGTGGGCCAGATGCCTATTTTCGACGAATGGGGGCCACGCCCTGCTGGCCTCCAAGGGCCTCGCGAGAACCTAGTGGTGGCGGTCGCCCTCGCAGCCGGCCTAGGCAACTCTTCCTCAAGTGGCGGAGCAGGGAGGCATGATCCTCGGGAGGCCGAGGGTGCCCCCGCCGAGGCAGAAGTACTGGGCGGCGCTCATGAGGGAGCAGCCCCTGAGACCCATGCTGTCGTAGCTGAAGGTGGCGAGCGGCCGCCCGCAGAGCCTGCGGCCGAGGCCCCTAATGCCCCAGCTGCTCTTCTTGCTGAGGCGACTGGCGGCGCGCATCAGGCGGACGCCCCCAACGCGGGTCGCCTCGGTGCTCCCTCTTCGCCGCAGGCTGGCCCCTGCGCTCAACTCTTGGGTCGCTTCCGAGTGGACTTTGAGGCCCTCCGGAAGAGGAGGGAGGCCCTGGGCAATGATTACCCTTGCCGCCTGCTGAAGTGTAGGAAGTACTTCGCCATCGACGAGTAAGCCTTCTTCCTTCCCTGTTCCTGATTCTTCCGTTGCTTGTTGTGATCCTTGCTCTGCAGGGCCCTTCCTTCCGAGCTCACGGGGGTGGATGAGGAGCCATCCCCCTCGCCTCCGCTCTCTCCTTCGTCTTCGATCGTTCCGAGCAGCCGGGACCTTGTGGTGAGGCCGGTTGGTGAGACGAACCATCCCGAGGTGCTACGCGGCCCTGCGCTCCCCGCGGTCTTCCTTCGCGAGCCTTCTCGTGGCATAGCCAGCCTGCCGTGGGCTTCTCGCCTGGTGGTGGACAGTGATTGGTTGGGGTACTCCCTGCGCTCTTCACCTGGAGATGGACTGGCTCTAGGTCGGGCTTCTGGCAGGGCGAGCCCGGTCGCCTCAAGGGAGCCAGCCCCCAGCCCCCTGCCCGGAAGGGGAGTGCTGATCCGCGCCCCACAGCGCTTGCTTGGGGTGGATGATGGTGTGGAAGACGTACTCGAGCGCGCCCGGGAGCGTCGCGCTCTTCGCCAAGGGTTTCTCCGGAGGGCGGCTAACGCGGTGCGCCTGCTTGGTGAAGAGCTTGCTGATGAGGACGCGCGCCTTGAGGCTGAGGGCCTGCGCCTGGTGGCAGAGAGGCAGGAGCTGGAGGCGGCTGTCACCCTCGCGCGCCGCCAACGCGACCTCGACGATGATGAGGCCAAGGCGTTGCTGGTGGCCTCTCGGGAGGCCCGTTCCCGGGCTGTCAAAGAGGCCCGGGAAGCTGACCGGTGGCGAGAGGCCGCGGTGGAGCGGGCGCGGGAACTCCTGGCCCGGTGCCGCTCGCTGGAGGAGCAGGTGGAGCTTCGTGAGGCGGCCCTTGCGTCGATGAAGGTGGCCTCCAACGACCCAGCGGAGCTCCAGAAGCGTGAGGTGGCGCTGACGCTGGAAGCCGCCGAGCGCGCACGCGAGTATGAGCGCCTGGAGACAAGGAAGCGCTGGGTAACACGGGCGGAGGACGATGTCGCTGCGCGGGAAGCCCGTGTCTCGGAGGAGGTCAGACGTCGGGTGGCGACGGCGCGCCTGAACCTCGAGCGCAAGTTCAAGGAGAGGATGGAGTTGGTCCGGACCGAGGCCGAAGGAGGACCACTGTCCTGAGGACCAAGCTGGAGGAAGCGACGCGGCGGGCTGATCCCTTGCGGGCCGCACTCGAGGCGGCGCAGGGGGAGTCAACTACTTCCCATGCCGAAGTGCTTCTTCTTTGCCAACAGGTGGTTGAGGTTGAGGCCGTCGCTCGTCAAAATGCGGACGAGATGCGTCAGCGACGGCTCTTGGAACACGAGCACGCCCCCATGCTCACCACGCTTCGGGAGAGGGCCAACACAGCCTTGGGTAACATCTGTGAGGCGGCCGTCGGCGAGCCGCATGCCATTAACTACGCCGGCAACCTTAAGTTCTTCACCGACATCGTGACGCAGCTGGAGGCGCGGTCGGTCCGTGCCAACAGGTTGGTGGAGGATAGGAGCCGAGCCCTGCTCGGGCGCGCCTTTTCCCGCGTCTTTAGCCATCTCCGGAACATGGATCCTCACTTCGACTTTGATGCCGCCATCGCCCCAGTCCCCTAGGCCGTCCGAGATGACCTGGCGTACTGGGTAGAGGCCAACGTGGACGCCCTTGTTAGGGCCTTCGCTTTAGATGACGATGGCGTGATCATGGCCGCCGACGAGGGCGGCGTGGTGAACGGCCGTGACGCCGCTGACGACAACGCAGAGGGCGATGGCGAGGCCAGCGACGCCAGCGACGGTTCAGGTGGTGTTCTTGAGGATGCATTGGGGGATTTATCCAACTGACAGCGAGCTACTCCTGTTTCCTTACCCTGCATGAATAGAACTCAGGCTTTTGTCCTGATGGTTGTGAGAGCATTTTGGGAGGGGGTGCCCCTCATGTAAAACCAATGTTTTAGCGCACTAGTTAATGCTACATCGCCCATAGGCCCGTGCCAAGTGGTTGGCTAGGTGATGAGCCGGCTGGTTAGTTTACCTTTGTCCCGCGCAGGTCGTGAGATAATTTGTGGGAGGATGTGGTGCCTCGAATGCCTCCTGATCAAATCCGTAGGATCTGCAGTGAAAGACCTCCTGAGGGGATATGACAGCAGCAGCCTGGGCTGCACGCAAGCTAGGCCAGAGCCGACTCGCGAGGGGCTGACGAGGGGAGGCAGCTGAGGTGAGGTTGTAACCGAAACGCGAGAGATTGCTTGAACGAGACTAAGCACCCCTTCCCCAACACACGCAAATCTCAAATTCGAGGTCAACTTAAATCTGGCGTGGGAAAGCAACAACCAAGGGAAAAGCAATGAAAGCAAACAAAAGGCCGCGTCGGGCTCCTAGTCTAGTCTTGGACGTCTTCTCACCAGCGCGGAGCTAAGTGCTGCCACTGGGCGTGGGAGGGAGCCCCAGGGCCTAAGGCCGGCACCCCTGAGACTCCAGGGCATGTACAGCCCCACTCATTATTACGTGAGAGTGTCACGGGGCAGTGAGCTTCACGGGCACTTGGCCTTCTTTACAGGTACCGGCCTTGCTTCATATCGCCAGATGAGGGCCCCGCCTTGTGCCACACTCTAGTGCCATTAACGACGACCGGAAACCAGGACGTCGCCGATGGGGTAGAGCGGTCGCCAGCGGTTCCCCCGATGACCACGGGTCCTCCGCCAAGGGCAGGCCCTGAGGCACCTCCCTAGCGGAGGGCCTACCTCCTGGGAACACCTTTCTCCGAACGCCGCGGTGGTGATGTCGGATCTCGGCCCCTCTCCTGCACTCCCTGACGCCCTCCTCCTGAGGGGTAAGAGACTGCTGGAGCGGGGCAGCTGCTCGCTGTGGCGACCTGCATCTCCTGCGACCCATGATTAGTGTATGCCTGCTCCTAAGGGATTAGTGGTACCCGATAATCATTGCTTCCAGCGTGGCCGGCGGGGCCGTCCCTGGCTTCCTGGAAGAGCTCAGCTTCTGGCGCCTCGTCCCCCCAACTTGGGCTGAGGAGCGAGCCTTGTTCACCCTCGCGCTTGTGCCCTTGATCCATCATGTGGGGCACGTACTCTTCTCGGGCCGTTACCCTGAAGGTTGCACCATAGGGCTCCGCGTGCCATGCAGCTCTGCTTGACGTGCCAACCTGGTGATGGTAGCGCGGCGGCCCACGGGGGCCATGGGTCGTGACGAGTCCTTCACTAGCAGGGAGCGGAGTCAGTGCTGCCGTCGGCCCTGCGCTGACAGCTTCGTTGGTGTTGGAGTAGCCTTGGAGCCCGCGGTTGCACGTGGGGCCCTTGCACGGGCCGCCCTGGGCCTGAGACGGGAGCTGAGTACAGAAGGGGTGAGCCCCTGAGTCGGCGAAGCCCAGGAGCTCCGCCACCCGCTCTAGCAGCACGTCGCGGCTGCCTTCCATCAGCCTGCACTGCAGCAGCTCTCGGGCCACCATGAGCGCGGCCCTTGAGTTCGCCTGCTCCCGGCGGGTGTACGGCGTCGTGGCCCCGGCGTGGTTGGAGGCCCTTGCTGCCGACCGCGTCTGTCGCGGTGTTAGAGTTGTCGACGCCTGTCCGCGTCGCCCACGGCCCGCAGCGCCCTGCGGACCGCGAGCTGCCTGGGGCATGGGGTCGCCCAGGGCGAGCGGCTCTATGCGGGCGGGCCAAGCCGCCCAAGGATCAGGGTTGCCCACTTGTTCGCCGGACATGGCGATGACGATGTGACGGGACGCGAAGAGGCAGAAGGCGGATCCCGGCGCACCCCTACCTGGCGCGCCAAATGTCGGATTTCGGGTTCCGGCAGACACTTGAGGTTCGAACACTGGGGTGCGCGTGGAGATTTAACCCTCTACCGGCTAGCTCCTCGCCGAATCGCTAGGATCTAAACTACCAAACAGAACAACACGAGAGACAAAAGATTTATACTGGTTCAGGCCACCATTGTGGTGTAATACCCTACTCCAGTGTGTGGTGTGGTGGATTGCCTCTTGGGCTGATGATGAACAATACAAGGAAGAACAGCCTCGCGAGGGTCTGTTCTTGGCTGGTGCTACTTGGTCCTGGCTCTTGGATTCTCGATCAGGTCTGGCCCTCTCTACCCCGGGGGTGGCTTGTCCTATTTATAGGCAAAGGCCCTGGGCCTCTTCCCAAATATTGAGCGGGAAGGGCGCCAACAATTGGCCATTTTGAAGGGGAACATCCGGTACACTTATCCTGACTAAAGTTGGTCCTCGCCTGTCAAAGGCTCTGGTGGTGACGCCTGCTTGGGTTCCACAATGACTTCTTCCCTGCCGTTGGGCTGGTCTTGGTCTTGTTGCTCCGAAATGGATGCCTTTGCTTGATGCTCTCTCCTGCGCTTGCTCCCTTTGCACCAAAGAGGAAAGGAGGACACTGCGCGGGCTGGCGCCCGACTGGTGCCCTTGGTCGTCATGGCTTGCGTCATGGGCACCTCGCGAGGTACCCTGCCTTGAACTCTCCGCCTCCTCGCGAGCCAGCCTGACGAGGCCGTGCCTGAGGAAGCTCCTTGTCATCCGCCCCGCGAGGCTTGGCCCCTCGTGAGGGTCTTGAGCTCGTGTTGATGAAGATGGGTTGTGCTGGGCCTCCTTTGAGCCACGCCGCAGCCGCAGGCAGGCAAGTCTGGGGACCCCCGTTCCCAGAACGCCGACAAGCGGCTTCTCCAGGCCCTTCTCATAGAGTGTCTTCAACGCCACACGAGAGCGCTCCTCGAGAAGTGCGAAGGACACACGGTCCTCGGCCAGGACCTTCGCCTGGGTGTCCCTCTCAGCCTTCTCCGTCCTCAACTCCTGCTCCAGCGTCTCCAGCCGACCGTGCTCAGCAGTCTGCGACTCCACCAGTCGCGTCAGCTCGGCATCGCGGTCCCTGACAGTGTCGTCCCGAGCCTTCATCTTCTCCTCCTTCGCCTGGGGGTCGCGAGCTTCTTTGGCGTGCTCGTTGCGCAAACCCTGTAGCTCAGCCTCTAGTGTTGTGCAGCGGTCCTGGGTGACCGCGGCATCCTTCATTGCCGCCTCGCGAGCAGCTGCCGCCTGGGCAGTGACCTTCTTGTCCTCCTCAGAGGCTGTCGTGGCCCGCCTTAGCGCTTCTCGGATAGAGGCGTCATAATGAAACTATCCGGAGACCAGCTCCAGGCGCCCAGCTACTAGGTGGGAGTCGGTGCCTTGGAGGTCTTCTCACAGCTGGCCCAACTCGAAAAGGGCGCGGTCGAAGACAGCAAAGGAGGCAGAAGAACCCAGAACCATCGGCGCAAGAGGAAGAGGCGGCAGCGTAACCGCTGCTCGGGAGACTGGGGGCTCCTGAGCCTTAGGTACCTCAGCAGCAGCATCAGGCACCGGCACCTCCGGAGCCAGCAGGGCCACGGGGGCTGGCACCCCGCCAGGGCGCTCCTCCAGGCCCTACGAGGATGATCGGGCAGGGGAGGTGCGAACATCATCGCCTCCCCTCCCCATGGATGAAGGATCGCCCGTGGCAGATGAGTCCGCCCCAGGCAGAGACACCGCGTCCCCATTCCTCTTCTTCGTCGCAGGCGGCGGCCTAACCAACCGATGAAGAACGTCAAGCTCCGGCAGCATAATGAAGAACAAGATAAAGCGCGAGCACTTACTGGTCTACCATGGCGTAGTTCACCATCCTCTTGCCGAGCTTGAAGCCCTAGTCGAGGCTCGGGGCGCAGCTGCAAGGGCCCCAGGAGCAGGGGAAGGCGTAGCAGAAGGGCTGGAAGCGGCTCCAGGCGGCGCCTGGGCAGAAGCGGCCTCTCGGGAGACCAGCGCCGACCTGCCTTCTTCGGGATCGCGGGCGGATCCCCCTCCTCCTGCGTGGCATCGGCCTCGTCTTCGTCTGGCAAGGTGCCGAGGATTTTGACCCTGGGCCGGGGAGAGGTCTCCCCCGTCCCCTCAAAGGTCGCCTCTGAGTCGTGCTCCTCTTCTTCTTCTTCCTCTCCTCCTTCGCGGGAGTCGCCCGAGGACACGTCCACCAGCGCCGTCGCCCCCCCGGACCACAAGGGGCACCGCAGATACCGGGCCGCACCCATCAAAGGTGGGCATGGCATCCACCACATGTGCCCGATCCTCGCAGAGGAACAAGGGGGCAGGGGAACCCGCTGGACACTCCTGCTCGCCCCCAACAAAGAGGTGGAGTGCTGCGGCCAGATCCTCATTGGCCAAGGCCGCCGGATTCAGGCGAAGCTCGTCGTATGCATCCCCAAGAGTCCATAAGGGGCGCGAGTGCGCCTGAAGCGGAGCCACCCGCTGCGTCAGGAACTCCCTCAGGAGCGTGGCCCCCGTCAGCTTCACCGCCTTCACGTTGTCCGGCTTCAAGTCAGCGTTCATCTTCTCCAGCACCAACTTCACCCGATCGTCAATGAGCTTCGCGCGAGACCACCCCTCGTCGGGCTGGGGCATCTTCGTTGGCAACACCAACCGGGGGTGGACACATTTGGCATCCATCATGACCCACTTGCTCTGGAAGTTATCGGCCCTCTTCCCGGTCTTTGAGATCGAGTTGGCCTTACCGTATGCGATGAAGTTGGCGCACGCCGAGGTATGGTCGCTGTTGGCTTTGGGAGAGAAGAAGTGGTGAAGCAGAGCCACGGACGGCATCACCCCGACATGCGCCTCGCAGTAGTAGGCAAAAATCGACAAGAGAAGAATGGAGTTGGGATGGAGATGAAGGGCCTGCAGCCTGTAATGGCTGAGGACGGCGTAGAAGAAGTCGAAAAAGGAAGGAACCAGGCCTGCAATGATGGCGTTCATGAAGAAGGGGTAGAAAGTGCTCCCCTTGGCCTCCGGCTTGGCAGAGCCAGCCCGGATTTTGGTCTCCCCCTTCTCGTTGCCCTCCCCCGCCGTCATCAGGCGCGTGGTGGCGAGATTCTTCTCCGATACATTGGGGGCATCCAGGGCCGGCGCATACGAAGCCGGCAGCGCATGAGCCTTCGCTTTGCGGGGCGCCATCACTCACCGAAAAGGAAGGAGTGGAGCAGATCTGGAGATTGTGGGAGCAAGGATCAAGGAAGGGGATCTGGAGCAAGGCGAAGGAGAGCAATGAATGCAAGCCTTGCCCGCGCCAGCCTTTTGTCAGTCAGGCAGTTGCCGAGGCAGCGTGGGGAAGCGGAGACACCCACGTCCAATCAGTCGCCACGCGTCTACCAAGGCCGTAGGCTGTTGGGGCCCGCGGCTCTCCGCCCTTGCCCTTTGGCTTCGCCGCTAAGCCAAGTCCGAGCACGCCTTGGGCCCAGGGGCTACTGTCGGCGTTCTGAGAACGGGGGTCCCTAAACCTACCTTCCTGCGGCCTGCGGTGTGGCTCCACAAGTGGCCCAATACGGCTCGTCTTCATCAACCAACTCTCAAGACTCTCGCGAGGGGCCAAGCCTCGCACGGCGGATGATGCAAGGCCTCCTCAGGGGCGGCCTCACCAGGCAGGCTCGCGAGGAGGCGGAGAGATCAAGGTGAGGGGTACCTCGTGAGGTCCTCGTGACACAAGCCATGACGACGAAGGCCAGGCGGGCACCAGCCCGCGCAGTGTCCTTGTTTCCTCTTTGGTGCTAAGGGGGCAAGCGCAGGTGTGGAGTACCGAGGCATCAGGAAAAGATTTCCATATCGGTGCAACAAGACTAAGACCAGAAGGACGGTAGAACGGAGGTCACCATGGAGCCCAAGACGGCATCACCACCAGCGCCTTTGGCAGGTGAAGGCCACCTTTACTCAGGATAGCTTGTACTAGTTGTCCCCTTTCAAAATGGCCGTTGTTGGATCCCTTCCCGCTCAATATTTGGGAAGAGGACCAAGACCTCTATAAATAGGGCTAGCCACCACCATAGAGAGGAAAGATCGATTCCTCCCCAAGCACACCACCAAGCACAAAAACACCTCTCCTCGCGAGGCTATTCTTACCTTGTACTATTCATCATTAGCCCAAGAGGCAATCCACCACACCACACACAGTGGTAGGGTATTACACCACAACGGTGGCCCGAACCTGTATAAATCTTGTGCCTCTTGTGTTGTGCATCGAGCTAGCTTAGAGATCGCGGCGAGGCTGAGGGCGTGTTTCAGTAGGGAGAGATCTTCGTGCGCACCCCAGTGTTCGAACCTTAATGGTTTCGCCGGAACCCGATATCCGACGGCATCCCCGACAAGATGTTCGTAACCATCATATCCCACCTCCCCATCAAATATGTCGTGCGGACCATTGTCCTCTCATGGTGGTGGCATGCCCTCTGGCACTCGACCACCTGGACCTCATCGTCGACCACGAGTTCTAAAGTGGCGAGCAGCATTGCCTGGACGCATTGTCCCACGTCCTCGCCACGCACCCTGGGCCAGTTAGACGCCTTGCTATTGGCCAGTTAGACGCCTTGCTATCACTACTGGTTCCTATCCCCATCCCTAGATCGGCTAGAGTAGCTCAACGTTATAGCCGGCGTCCGCGCTCACCGCTGCCATCTGTGCTCCGTCTCGCACCCAGGCTGCGCTGTGCTACATTCAGGCAGTGCATTTTCCCCCGGATTGATGCCGCACGCGCTCTTCATCTCCCTAAACTTAAGCACCTTGAGCTCATTTCCGTCTGTATCTCGAAGGAGGAGTTGGCGCGCCTTATCCTTGGTTGTACACCACTCGAGTACCTTCATCTTCATCTGATGGATGGGTTCAGTAGCCTCCACATCACCTCGACGAATGTCCGTAATTTATATGCATTGCTGGCGCCGCCCACGGTTGTCAGTTGAGGTGTTTCATGGTATAGTCATTGAGAATGTGCCATTCCTCGAGAGATTGTATGTACTTGATGAATTAGGTCCAGCAAAAATCAGGGCCATTCATGCACCGAAATTGATAGTGGTGGGCTATTCATGTGCTGAATTCAAAGAACTTGTTACTGGATCATATCCGTTTAGGTACAATAGTCTTTTTCTTCTCCTTCTTATATATGATTGGACGACACATTTTATCTAATTTTTGTTGATCTGTATGTTTTCCTATCATCCAGAAAATGGTTCCCACAAGCTGGTCCCGGCCTCTATGCATAGTGAAGATCTTGGCACTATAATCTGTCGCCCCATTCTGGATGAAGTTGTTAAATTCCTTAGATGCTTTCCTTGCACGGAGAAGCTATACATTGAGGTGATGCTCCTTTCCTGTTAATTGTTAACCACAATAGAGCTCATTTTTTTGTTACTTCTACCCATGATTACAATGACAAAAGTAGAATGATTTCTAATGGAATTTTTGAGGATTTCAAAACATATTTTTTTGAGATGGTAGTGTTGTATGCGTTTTATTCCTTCGCCCGACATGCTTTCGTGATAAAAGTTTATCATGAAAAATTGAAGTTGGCATTTCACTCTTTTCGTGTATTTTAGAAATCCCGCACATCAAAAAGGCGCGAATTGTTCAAATCTACAGCTAGGCACTAATATGTTGTCTTCGTTTGTAGATAGTAGTAGGCCCGAAAGTAGAAAATGTTGGAGAATATAACAATCCCATTGAATGCCTTGATCTTCATCTCACAGAAATTACTTTTAACGAGTATCGAGGCACCATGCCAGAAATTAAATTCGCCAAGTTCTTTGTTGAGAAAGCAAGGTTGCTCAAGGTAATGAGGTTTGCCCTGTATTTACTGTGCAAAAGTGAATGGATTGCCAAAGAGTGCAGGCGTGTACAGTTGAATGGAAAAGGCTCTACAGAATGGGAGGGAACTTGGAAAAGGCTTTTAAATGTTCTCGGAATGGGAGGGAACTTGGCGCGCGGTGTTGTTATAGAGTAGGTAGACAACCTGTCAATTTTTGTTCCATTTGGAGTTCGTTTGACGTCCTAACGGTTAACCGCGTAGCCCGAAACCCCCCTCTCTTTGCAGCCCAGCCCCCCTTCACCACAACCCATGAGCCCATCTAACCCCCTCCATGCTCTCCGTCATTGGATCGTGATCATGTGGGCGAAAACCGCTCCCCATTTGGACACTCCTAGCTCCCTCTACCTATAAATAGGTCCCCCCTCCTCCATTTTTTGCGGATGAACCCTAGCCTCCTCTTCCTCCGCGTCGCCGGACGCGTCTCCGCCGCACCGAGCATGTCCGCCCTCTCCGGCCACCTCACCTCCGCCAATCGCGCGCCACCACCTAAGCTCCACCGCCTCCCGCGCCTAACCAGGAGGCGACACGTCAGCCGCCGCCCACCCTCTCTCTCTCTCCTCCGCAGGGCCCAAGGAGCCCATCTTCGGCCCGCCCTGGGCCACGGCGGGCCCGATCCGCCCCCGCCACTCGTGGGCGCTGCCCCGCGTGCGCCGTCCTTTGCTCCGCCGCCGACTGTCCACCTCCGCCTCCCCGGATCTCGCCGTCCCGCTTCGCCCGGTCCCGCGTTAAATTTTGCATTATGTTGCTCTGATTATCATGCCATAACTTCACGATTGGTGCTCCAATGTGTGCATATAATATATCAAATTGTTCATTGGGAGATGCTCTTCATTTAATTTCACTGTGCCATGCTTGTTTGAGTTCCTCTTGTTGCCCTAATCGTCGTTGCAAGAGTGCCATATGATGTTAACTGCTGCCTGTTAACAGAACTTGCTGTTTTGTCATTTTCATTGCATTTTGTGTGTGCATCCGATGGGCTTGATGTCTACACGAGTTTTGAGCTACATAATGCCATCTTTGCAGTGGTGCAACCCACGTATTTTTGTGTGCCTTGTGGTGAGTGAATCAAGCTTGTGTAGTAGGTTGCTTGTTGTTACTGTTTTGCTAGGCTGAATCTGTTATATCATGATGCTATGTAAACCTGCTTCTACAAGTCATTCTTTGCATAATCTGGAGATGTTCACTAACGATGTTTTGTTATACACATCATGCTCTATATGTCAATGCGTTTGGTTGCATCTATAGCCTGCTGTATCTTGTTGTAATCTTCCTCTCAACTTGCTAAATAATGATTCTGTCAGCCTGTTAACATTAAGTTCAGTTTTGCCATGAGTTTTGCTAGTGATCCATGCACCCTATGACTATGCTATTGCCATTATTAGCTCCATAAAAATGTAATCTTATGATTGGTTACCTTGTATTGCCATGTATTTCTCTGTGGTGCGTTGTACGAGCTCACCAACATGCCTACTTATCGTTGTTCCTGCCATGTACTATTATTCTGAATCTGTCATATATCATTTGCCATGTTTGCATGGATCCTACAATCTTTTGTGTCGATCTTTGGTATTAGTTCAGTACGGGAGTTTTGTTCTTTGTATTTAGTATTAGCATGCCATGCCTTTTCTTGCCATGTTAAGTTCTTGTAGCATGTCGTTTGATAGCTCTAAACATTGCAACCTGATGTAATTTCTGCCATGCACATTGATTTCTGCCAAGTCTGTGAAATTGTTATTATTTGCAATTTTGCCATGTCCTTTTGAGTATGTTATATTGTTTTCTGGAAATAGCTCAGTGTTCATGTTTTGTTATTCTTTACCGGTACATCATGTCCATGCCTTTTGTTTTCATGTTGAGGTGTTGTAGCATATCGTTTCGATGCTTGCTACATGCCTAGTTGCTGTTTTGGACAACTTGTCCTTCAAACTTGTTTCGTGTGTATGTGTTGAACCGTTGCTCCGTTTTGAGTATTCTCTATATGAAACTTGCTTGATTTTGCATGTAGTTTCATCTTGTCACGTTGCATCCATGGTTTGGGAGTATTTGCTTGATGTTTGAATGTATTTTTGCATCAATGACATGGTTAACTTGTTTTGCTCATATCTGCTATGCCGTAGCTCCAAACTAAATGAACTTTATATGTAACTTGACTAGAATTTCGTGTAGATCATCTTGGTGCATCTTAACTTGCTGTTTAACAACTTGAACATATGGTTTATTCAGATCTGGACAAATTTCGAAATTTGCATGTGAGGACTTACCGGATTTGTTATATGTTGGTTCCGGCCTCATTTAAACTTGCTTTGATGTGTTGCTCTTGTATGCATCATCTCTTGGCATGAGTAGCATCAAATAGACCTTGTCATGCATCATACTTGGTTGTGCATCATGCCTTGTTCCTGTATTGTTTGTTTACTATGTTGTTTCTTCTTTCTGGTTGTGCTCCTTCTCGTTAGTTCCTGTTTCGTTGCGATCGTGAGGATTCGTTCGTCTACACTTGGTTCGTCTTCGTGGCTTCATCTTCTTCATGGACTCAATCTTCTTCCTAGCGGGATTTCAGGCAAGATGACCGTTACCCTGGGTCTCACTACTATCATTGCTATGTTAGTTGCTTCGTTCTATCGCTATGCTGTGCTACCTATCACTTGTTCTTCAAGCCTCCCAATTTGCCATGTCAGCCTCTAACCTTTTTCACCCTTCCTAGCAAACCGTTGTTTGGCTATGTTACCACTTTGCTCAGCCCCTCTTATAGCGTTGTTAGTCGCAGGTGTAGGTGAACGTTGCTCCATGGTGGACATGATTAAGTTGGGATATCACAATATCTCTTACTTAATTAATGCATATATATAGTTGGTAAAGGGTGGAAGGCTCGGCCTTATGCCTGGTGTTTTATTCCACTCTTGCCGCCCTAGTTTCCATCATACCGGTGTTATGTTCCTTGATTTTGCGTTCCTTACGCGGTTGGGTGATTTATGGGACCCCCTTGACAGTTTGCTTTGAATAAAACTCCTCCATCAAGGCCCAACATTGGTTTTACATTTCCCTAACAACCTACTAACTTTCCCTTGGGCAGGCCAACCCAAGGGTCATCTTTCTTTTAACCACCCCCCCCCCCCGGGCTAGTGCTTCTCTAAGTGTTGGTCCGAGCCGAGCCGCCTGCGGGGCAACTTCGGGGAAACTCAAAGTCTGGTTTTACTCGCAGCCTGTCTCATACGGTGTGCCCTGAGAACGAGATATGTGCAGCTCCTATCGGGATTTGTCGGCACAGTCGGGTGGTCTTGCTGGTCTTGTTTTACCATTGTCGAAAAGTCTTGTAAACCGCCATTTCGAGACTAATCGTGTCTTCCTGGGAGAACGAATATCCTTCGTTGACCGCGAGAGCTTGTGATGGGCTAAGTTGGGACACCCCTACAGGGTATAAACTTTCAAGAGTCGTGCCCGCGGTTATGTGGCAGATGGTAACTTGTTAATATCCGGTTGTAGAAAACTTGACACCATATTCGAATTAAAACACATCAACCGTGTGTGTAGCCGTGATGGTCTCTTTTTGGCGGAGTCCGTGAAGTGAACACGGTTTTGGGTTATGTTTGAACGTAAGTAGTTTCAGGATCACTTCTAGATCACTTCTAGCTTCTCGACTGTTCCGTTGGCTTGTCTTCTTGCTCTTATTTGCGTATGTTAGCCACCATATTTTGCTTAGCCGCTGCTGCAACCTCACCACTTTACCCCTCCTTTACAATTAAGCTTTGCTAGTCTTGATACCCATGGTAATGGGATTGCTGAGTCCTCGTGGCTCACAGATTACTACAACAATAGTTGCAGGTGCAGGTTATGCCATGATCATGACGCGAGAGCGATGTTTGCTTGCTTTGGAGTTCTTCTTCTGCTTCTTCTTCGATCAGGGGATAGGTTCCAGGTCGGCAGCCTGGGCTAGCAGGGTGGATGTCGTTTGAGTTTCTGTTCAGCGTTTCATCCGTAGTCGGATGTTGCTCTTATACATGATGTTGTATTCATGTGGCATTGTCTGCCTCTTGTATGTATCCCCAACTATTATGTAATGGTTTGATGTAATGATATCCACCTTGCAAAAATGTCTCCAATATGCGCTTCTATCCTTGGTGGGACCTTTGAGTTCCTTTACGATAGGGTCACATATTGGGCGTGACAAGTTGATATTAGAGCCTCGACCGACCTTAGGAGCCCCCCTTGTTTGATCATGTAGCTTGGCCGTTGTCGAGTCTAGAAGAAAAAAATGTTTTTTCGGAGTCTAGTTATATCGGAGAGTAGGAATTCTTTTTACTCCTCAGCCCCTTCGTCGCTCTGGTGAGGAATCTTGATGTAGGTGTTTTGAATTACTCCTATTCCCTTTCAAACTCTCTTTAGGATCACGCAGTTGGTTTTTCGATCGTTGTTCCTTAGCTCTTTGCATCCGGTGCATTTCTCGTCAAGGTGAGTCGACCCTCTCCGTTTTTTGCAAGTCCAATCCTCAGTTGTTTTCTTTTCCCACCCGCCCACCCCTTTTTATCTCGGAGTCGGAGTCCGTAATCGAGTATCCATCCTACTCGTGCGAAGCATTTGCATTCTTTCAACCGATGTTTCCTCTTGAAGTTATTCATCGGTTTTTTTCCCTTCCAAGTTGCCTTTGTTTTCCCGCCCTCCCACCCTCTTCTTCCCGGAACCTGACTCTGTTTCGAGCATCAATTTCATTCGTGTGGAGCCTTTTCAGTGTTTCATCAATTGTTTCAACCGGTGAATTCTCTTTTGTTTGACATTTTTCATCTCTTTTCCGGTGGCATCAATTCAAGTTTTTTGGGTCGATCACATTCTTTTCCTTGGATCAAGAGTTTTCCCTGTTCATTCGCCTCTCGCCAGCTTATCCTTCCGGAGTGCTCAAGAAATCTCAGGAGATTCGTCTATGTTTGAATTAATTCGAGGTTGTCACCTCATTCAAATATTTCAATTGTTTCGGTGCATCATCTATCTCTTCAACAATCCCTTTCCAACAGTGTTTTTCTCTTTAGTGGGCCATAACCCACAGATCTTTTCCCAGGATCTTACCCGACTCTTCTAATTATTCCGTAGCTATTCCCAAATTCTTTTCAAAGTGTGACGTAAGAATGGATTCCATCAGTCACATGTCTTCTCTTTTCGTTTCCCTCGAGTGCCTTAACAATTTGGTGGTGTTTTCTCGTCGTCATTTGAAGATCGAAGAAGAGTTCCTCTTAAATCATGTCCGCTCTCTCAATGTTGCGTGGTTCTATCTTCATGTTATCCTCTCGAATTATTCCATTTGTCAGATATTCCTTTTTCTCACCTATCCAGAGTATTTCAGGAGTTGATTTCTGTTTCGCTTCACCGGAGACCATCATTCCAGAAGAATTCTTCGTCCTCACATTTCAGCTACCGTTATCCAATTATTCCGGTGCTTCGTTCAAGTGTTCTTTAATCAGCTCATGATCTCTTTGTTCTTTTGCATCTAATTCCCCTCTAGCATATTGGTTCTTCTAATTCTTGCCGGTGATTCATTCTCTTTCATTAGTCATTTTTGAATTCTTATGGTGGTTCGTTCAAGATTCTTTTTCCTTTGTTATCATTTTAGTTCACTCGTTCTTTCCAATCCTATCGCTGGTTCATGAAGACTTTCTCAAATTTTGTGCTATAACCCCCCCTTAATCCTTTTCAACAAGAATAACTAGCATGCCAAATCCGTTGCTTGTCACCAATTTAATTTGGTGAGGATAGCATAACGTAATTATTATTCTTATTTCATCATCGTCAAGTAATCCCTTCCTTCAGAGTTTGTTCTCGAGGAATAAATTCTAGTTCCAAGTGTTTTCATCTTTTCTTTTCCGGAGTTCAAATTTTTCCTCGGCCATTTCATCGGAACCTCCATCTAAATCACCGCTAGGCTCATCTTATTCTTTCATCCTTCATTCTATCTCATCATCCTTTTGTCACCGGAGTTCTTCCTGGTGGTTCTTCATGATTTAATCCATTCTTCAAGTGTTCATCAAGATTCTTGTTGGAGGAGTTCAAGTATCTTTTCTTCTTGCATCTCGAAGTGCAAATAATTTTCCGTTTTCGTCTGAAGTGGAGTTTTGCATTTCTTCATTCTTCTCAGCTATTCAGACATCGGTTGTGGTATAATTTCACCTCAAGTTTTGAGTTGTTTTTGATAAGTCCACAACAAGCTTATTCTTTCATTGTTGATTTTCTCAACAACTCCATTCAATCCTTCCTTCTAAGTTATTTTCATTCAATTCTTTCAATTCTTCCGGTGGCATTCATTGTTCATCTCGTCAAGTGTGATCTCATTGGGTGAAATTCATGTTCTAATCCTTCCATTTTCAGTTGGAGTGCTGCCCAAATTCTTTTATTCATTCCTTTTCTATCTTGTTCTAACCGGAGTGGTTTAAGAGTCTATCTTCTTTCCAGGAGCATTTGATTCTCATCATATTCGCCGTTCATCTTTTGTAACCGAGAGCTCTCGACTTGTTCATCTTCTCTCTTGCGTTCTTACTTCACCTCTTCCTCTTTCTCTTCTGTCTCGGTCCTAAGATCTTGGGACGAGATCTCTTGTTAGTGGAGGACAGTTGTAACGCCCCGGATCCGATTCGTCAGGTGTCTTCCAGTTATTCACCGTAGTTTCCATGTCATTTTCTTGCGTGATGCACTTTTCCATGTCATCATCTGCATTTCATCTACTTGTTTTCAAAACTTGCATCCGTTCGGGTTCTGCCGTTTCTCTCTGTTGTCCATTCTGAGCACAGACACACTCGCACGTGGTCGTCGCCCCTCTTAGGCCTCACTTCGTGAAATGATTTTAAATGTTCTCGGAATGGGATGGAACTTGGCGTGCGGTGTTGTTATAGAGTAGGTAGACCGCATGTCAATTTTTGTTCCATTTGGAGTTCGTTTGACGTCCTAATGGTTAGCCGCGTAGCCCGAAACCCCTCTCTCTTTGCAGCCCAGCCCCCCTTCACCACAGCCCATGAGCCCATCCAAACCCCCTCCATGCTCTCGCGTCGTTGGATCATGATCGTGTGGGCGAAAACCGCTCCCCATTTGGACACTCCTAGCTCCCTCTACCTATAAATAGGTCCTCCCCCTCCATTTTTCGTGGATGAACCCTAGCCTCCTCTTCCTACGCGCCGCCGGACGTGTCTCCGCCGCGCCGGACATGTCCGCCCTCTCCGGCCACCTCACCTCGGCCAATCACGCGCCGCCACCTAAGCTCGGCCGCCTCCCGCGCCCAACCAGGAGGCGACACGTCAGCCGCCGCCGACCCTCTCTCTCTCCTCCGCCGCCGGGCCCGCGGATCCCATCTCCGGCCCGCCCCAGGCCACGGCGGGCCTGTTCCGCCGCCGCCACTCGCGGGCGCTGCCCTGCGTGCGCCTCCCTTTGCTCCGCCACCAACCGCCCGCCTCCGCCTCCCCGGATCTCACCGTCCCGCTTCGCTCGATCCCGCGTTGACTTTTCCTGAGGTTGTTTTCCACCGTCCTTTAAATTTTGCATTATGTTGCCCTGTTCATCATGCCATAACTTTGTGCTTGGTGCTCCAATTTGTGCATACAATATATCAAAATGTTCATTCAGAGATGCTCTTCATTTCATTCCACTATGCTATGCTTGTTTGAGTTCATCTTGATGCCCTAATCGTCGTTGCAAGAGTGCTATATGATGTGAACTGCTGCCTGTTAACAGAATTTGTTGTTTTTTCATTTTCGTTGCATTTTGTGTGTGCATCCTATGGGCTTGATGTCTACATGAGTTTTGAGGTACATCATGCCATATTTACAGTGGTGCAATACATATATTTTTGTGTGCCTTGTGGTGAGTGCATCAAGCTTGTGTAGTAGGTTGCTTGTTGTTACTGTTTTGCTTGGCTGAATCTGTTATATCAGGATGCTATGTAAACCTGCTGCTACAAGTGATTCTATGCATAATCTAGAGATGTTAATTAAGGATGTTTTATTATACATGTCATGATATATCCATCCATGCCCTTGGTTGCATTTATAGCCTGCTTTATGTTGCTGTAATCTTGCTCTCAACTTGCTAAATAATGTTTCTGTCAGCCTGTTAACATTAAGTTTAGTTTTTCCATGAGTTTTGCTAGTGATCCATGAACCCTATGACTATTCTATTGCCATGCTTAGCTCCGTAAACATGTCTTCTTACTGTTGGTTAACTTTTCATGCCATGTGTTGCTCTGTGGTGAGTTTTAAAAGCTCACCAACATGCCTACTTATCGTTGTTCCTGTCATGTACTGTTATTCTGAATCTGTCATATCATTTACCATGTTTGCATGGATCCTACCATATTTTCTGTTTATCTTTGGAATTAGTTCAGTAAGGTAGTTTTTTTCTTTGTCTTTAGTATTAGCATTCTGTGCCTTTGTTTGCCCTGTTAAGTGCGGGTAGCATGTTGTTTGATAGCTCTAAACATTGCAACCTGATGTAATTTCTGCCATGCACAGTGATTTCGGCTAAGTCTGTGAAACTGTTATTATTTGCAATCTTGCCATGTCCTTTTGAGCATGTTATAATGTTTTCTGGAGATAGCTCAGTGTTCATATTTTGTTGTGCCGTGCCTTTACTGTACATCATGTCCATGCCTTTTGTTTTCATGTTGAGGTGCTGTAGCATATTGTTTTGATGCTTGCTAGATGCCTAGTTGCTGTTTTGGACAGCTTTTCCTTTAAACTTGTTTCATCTGTATGTGTTGAACCGTTGCTCCGTGTTGAGTGTGCTATATATGAAACTTGCTTGATTTTGCATGTAGTTTCATATTGCCATGTTGCATCCATGTTTCGGGAGTGTTTGGTTGATGTTTGAATGTATTTTTGCATCAATGCCATGGTTAACTTGGTTTGCTCATATCTTCTACGCCGTAGCTCCGAACTAAATGAACTTGACTAGAATTTCATGGTTAACTTGGTTTGCTCATATGTAACTTGACTAGAATTTCATGTAGATCATCTTGGTGCATCTTAACTTGTTGTTTAACAACTTGAACATAAGGTTTATTCAGATCTGGACCAATTTCGAAATTTTCATGTGAGGACTTACCGGATTTGTTATATGTTGGTTCCGGCCTCATTTAAACTTGCTTTGATGTGTTGCTCTTGTATGCATCATCTCTTGGCATGAGTAGCATCATATAGACCTTGTCATGCATCATACTTGGTTGTGCATCATGCCTTGTTCATGTATTGTTTGTTTCTTTCCGGTTGTGCTCCTTCTCGTTAGTTCCTGTTTCGTTGCGATCGTGAGGATTCGTTCGTCTGCGCTTGGTTCATCTTCGTGGCTTCATATTCTTCATGGACTCGATCTTCATCCTAGCGGGATTTCAGGCAAGATGACCGTTACCGTGGATCTCACTACTATCATTGTTGTGCTAGTTGCTTCATTCTATCGCTGTGCTGCGCTACCTATCACTTGTTCTTCAAGCCTCCCAATTTGCCATGTCAGCCTCTAACCTTTTTCACCCTTCCTAGCAAACCGTTGTTTGGCTATGTTACCGCTTTGCTCAGCCCCTCTTATAGCATTGTTAGTTGCAGGTGAAGTTGAAGGTTGCTCCATGGTGGACAGGATTAGGTTGGGTTATCACAATATGTCTTACTTAACTAATGCATCTACATACTTGGTAAAGGATGGAAGGCTCGAGCTTATGCCTGGTGTTTTGTTCCACTCTTGTCGCCCTAGTTTCCATCATACCGGTGTTATGTTCCTTGATTTTGCGTTCCTTACGCAGTTTGGTGATTTATGGGACCCCCTTGATAGTTCGCTTTGAATAAAACTCCTCCAGCAAGGCCCAACATTGGTTTTACATTTGCCTAACAACCTACTAACTTTCCCTTGGGCAGGCCAACCCAAGGGTCATCTTTATTTTAAACCCCCCCGGGCCAGTGCTTCTCTAAGTGTTGGTCTGAACCGAGGCGCCTGCGGGGCCACTTCGGGGAAACTCGAAGTCTGGTTTTACTCGTAGCCTGTCTCATCCGGTGTGCCCTGAGAACGAGATATGTGAAGCTCCTATCGGGATTTGTCGGCATAGTCGGGTGGTCTTGCTGGTCTTGTTTTACCATTGTCGAAATGTCTTATAGACCGTGATTCCGGGACTGATCGGGTCATCCTGGGAGAAGGAATATCCTTCATTGACCGTGAGAGCTTGTGATGGGCTAAGTTGGGAAACCCTTGCAGGGTATAAACTTTCGAGAGTCGTGCCCGCAGTTATGTGGCAGATGGGAATTTGTTAATATCCGGTTGTAGAAAACTTGACACCAGATTCAATTTAAAACGCATCAACTGTGTGTGTAGCCGTGATGGTCTCTTTTCAGCGGAGTCCGGGAAGTGAACACGGTTTTGGGTTATGTTTGAACGTAAGTAGTTTCAGGATCACTTCTAGCTTCTCGACCGTTCCGTTGGGTTCTATTCTCGCTCTTATTTGCGTATGTTAGCCACCATATTTTGCTTAGCCGCTGCTGCAACCTCACCACTTTACCCCTCCTTTCCCATTAAGCTTTGCTAGTCTTGATACCCATGGTAATGGGATTGCTGAGTCCTCGTGGCTCACAGATTACTACAACAACAGTTGCAGGTCCAGGTTATGCGATTATCAAGACACGAGAGCGATGTTTGCTTGTTTTGGAGTTCTTCTTCTGCTTCTTCTTCGATCAGGGTGCTGGGGATATAACTATTTGTGTAAGCCGCCCAGGAGGGGCCGGGTTACGCAAAGAAGACTCACCAGAAAGAAGCCCAAGACCAAGCATGAAGATGGCGGTTCAATAAAGGGTTTATGGCCCACAGGCGGCTTAAGGCCCATAGTGGTAAACCGCCATGATGACATGACTTGTAACATAAGGTAGAATTAACAAGTCAATAAGCCGGACACTGTCTATGAGCCGGCCGGGACTCTGTAGGCCGCAGGGCGTCCACCCGTGTATATAAGGGGACGACCCGCTGGTGGCTTAGGGTAAGGAACAATTCATCGAGAGCCGAGCATAGCGTATCTCACTCCCTGGTCATCGAAACATCAAGCCATACCAACCCAACTAGACGTAGGCCTTACCTTCACCGTAAGGGGCCGAACTAGTATAAACCTCTCGTGTCCCTTGTCCTGATTAACACCTTCAGGCTTCCTAATTGCGATGCCTCCACAACTAAGTCCTTTCACTAGGACATCTGACGTGACAATTCTACGACAGTTGGCGCCCACCGTGGGGCCAGTGCACGGTGGATTTGAGATCTTGAAGGCCAACTTCGAAGGGCTCAGGGGATACGCAGTGGGCCGGATGACCAAGAGTCATCGCCGCAAGATCTACATCGACGACAAAGGCTGGGGCCCGGACGCCGACTCAATTGAGTACGGGTACCGGGTCCCCTTCGGCAGAATCCACGTCTTCATCGGCCGGATTGGTGAGCCAGGTCCTGAGCCGGACAACTGCACCGACCTCGTCAGGACGGCTCAGCGCGCGAGACCCGCCCGATTTCAACCCATCATGAAGCGTACCTTCGTGGGCTGCATCCACGGAGAGGAACTTCCTAAACGATCTGAAGATGGTGGAGAGACGGCCATCCTCTTCGACGGTGATTCGTCCGCCGGTTCAATAGATTCGCTGTACCAAGTGCAAGACGGCGTGCTTGGGGGCTGTTCCGATGGCCCCAGTATTCCGGACCCCTATGAGCCGCCAAGATGGGCAGGAGTCTTCATGGCTGGGACTCAACCCGGCCAAAACTCTACAACTGCTACAACAATAACTTCCGGGTCAGGAGCGGCCGGGGCAGGAGGCCTTGTGCGCCCGCCGGCTCAGGTGCTGATAGATCTCATGGACAAGCTTATGGCCCTGTTAACCACCACGATTATTCCTGCAAATCAAGATGAGCATGACGCGGAGGTGGAATGGGTGCGCGAGGAAATAGCTCGGGCCAAGGAGGCCTTGGCAGCTGAGGACACCAGGTTAGCCACATAATGGGCAGCTTTGGATGCACGGGCACAACGTCTACAATCAGAGGCCTTCCAGCTCACGATGAGCCTGAACACGTCTAACGAGGTGATGAGGAGGAGACATCAGAAAACCCAGTCCCATTTACCTCCGGTTTATGATCCTCGGAATCTTTTTGCTACACACGGAGCCGGCCCAAGTAACCCGCCAGATGCAAATCAGTTATGGCAGCCGGAACATGAGGACCGGCTCAGCCTCGGGAGATGCCACCTCCTCATGGGAACATGGCACCGCAATGTTATGTGCCGATACCACCGGGTAACTTTTCCAACCCCATGGAGAACTTAATCGCAGCATCGGCGCGTTTTGCGGCTCTCCCAATGGAAGGTGATGATCCGACAGCAGTGGAGACCCGGAGGATCAGAGAACTTGTCCAGACGGCCCTGGCTCAGTAGGAGACTTATTCTTACAGCCGGGACAGGATTCATTCAACTCCTCCGCCTTGGTTAGCACCGCCTCGTCAAAACCAGAGTCCAAGTTACAGAAGGAACATGGAGTCAGAAGCTTTGTCAAGCAACACCCAGCGTCGTAACCAGCCCGGTGGCTATAACCCGGTACAAGACCGAATATGTTAGGAGAACGAGCGGGCAGCTCAGCTAGTGGCTCAACAGACGGCTCATCAAGATTTCCCAGAGTATCCGACGACTTCCGTTGAGATGAGAGTGGCTACTAGAATCAGCGGTGTTCCTTGTTTGGTGCCGGCTCTGCGTAATGTACGCCTACCCAAGGACTTCAAGGGACATTGAAAGGTGCCGAATTACACGGCCGACTTACAGCCCGGAGCGTGGATCAAAAGTTATGAGATGGCCATGGAGCTGTTGGAGGTCAGCGATGCGGCAATGGCTAAGTACTTCACCATGATGTTGGATGGAATGGCCCGATCTTGGTTAAAGAGCTTTCCGCCCAATTCCATTAATTCATGGGCAGAGCTAAAGGCCCGATTCATCCAGAACTTCAAAGACACTTGCAAGTAATCCATGTCGATTGTGGACTTACAAATTGCAAGCAGGAGGAGGGTGAATCCACGACTCACTGGGTACGCCGGGTCAAGGAGATAATACATTCGTCTAACAAGTTGGAATCCGGATCTGCAGTCCTTATGTTGGAGAAGAACTGCCGTTTTGAGCCGCTGAGACAGAAACTGGGGCGCCTTAAGCGTGATTGCAACGATATGGGTACGCTAATGGCAGATTTAGTCAAATATGCCGACTCTGATAGTACCAAGGATCCCGCGTCTGATGAGGAAAAGACAGGGAAGGGAAAGAAGAACGGTAATGGGAAGGGCCAGCAGCATAGCCCGATGAATCAAGGAGGCAATAAGTGTAAGGCAGAGGGTAACCCGGAGTTTGTGGCCAATGCCAATGCGCAGGGTAATAATCAGAGACATAAGGGAAAGCCGCCCCCTCAATCTGGCTGGTCAGGCCCATCTCTTGAGCAGCTACTCAATGAGCCTTGCCCAAGACACGGCACCCGGGAACGACCCGCGACCCACTTATGGAAAGATTGCGTGATCATGAAGGCTTTGAAAAATTCCAACACATTTGATGGCAATCATGGGTCGGGCGGCGGCTCAGGAGCTGGTGGTTTTCATGGCCCGGGCGGCGGTTCAAGTTCCGGCTTTCAGGGACATCAAGGCGGTTATAATCAACAACAGTCTGGTCAAGGGGAGCAACAGCAGCAGCAGCAGTCGAGTTATCAAAGCCATCCGAAGCAGCTGAATAGTGGGCAGTATCACGTGTTTACCACCAGCTTGTGCAAACGTGACTAGAAGGTTCATAAGAGGGCCATGAATTCTATTGAGCCGGCGGTTCCCCGTTATTTGAGGTGGTCAGAACAGCCCATTGTATGGAGCAGGGAAGATCACCCCCTCTGGGTTGATAATCCGGGTCAGTTAGCCTTGGTGGTAGCACCTCATGTTGGTGGATATAAATTCACTAAGGTACTCATGGACGGGGGTAGCAGCATCAATATCCTCTACTATGAGACCTTTCGACGCATGGGGTTAAATGATAAGAATTTGAAGACGTCCAACACTGTTTTTCATGGAGTGGTACCTGGTAAGTCGGCTTACCCTGTTGGCAAGATTGAACTGGAAGTGGCCTTTGGAGATGAGTATGATTCCAGGGCTGAGAATTTGACGTTGGAGGTGGTTAAAATCAGGAGTCCATATCATGCTCTGTTTGGGCGGCCGGCTTATGCCAAGTTCATGGCACGGTCGTGTTATGTTTATCTGTAGCTGAAGATGTCGGGTCACAAGGGCACCATCACCGTGCATGGAAGACGAAAGGTAGCCCTGGAATGTGAGGAGGGCGACGCGGCTTATGCTGAGTCCGTTTGTGCAGCAGAGGAACTAAAGTTTTATCAACACAATGTTGACCCGGTGGATATGACCTCTCTAAAGAAGCCAACCACCGAGCATGACCCGGCGATGAAGTTTAAGTTGGCTGCTGAAACCAAGCTTGTGGATTTCAATCCAGGTGATTCATCTAAGCAGTTCAGTATCAGTGCCAATTTGGATGCTAAATAGGAAAGCGCGCTCATCGAGTTCATCCGTGAGAACCGGGACATCTTCGCATGGAAACCTTCTGACATGCCGGGTGTACCGAGAGAACTCGCTGAGCACACTCTCAATATTGATCCGAAGTATAAGCCGGTCAGGTAGTTTCTTCGACGGTTCAACAAAGAGAGACGGAAAGCTATTGGAGAGGAAGTCGCCCGGCTCTTAGCGGCTGGGTTTATTGTTGAAGTTTTTCACCCGGAGTGGTTGGCTAACCTGGTGGTCGTGCTCAAGAAGAACGGCACCTGGCGGATGTGTGTGGATTACACGGATTTAAATAAGGCTTGTCCGGCTGATCCCTTTGCTCTCCCCAGTATTGATCAAATCATTGATGCGACGGCGGGTTGCGAGCGTTTGAGTTTTTTGGATGCTTACTCTGGTTATCATCAGATCAAAATGGCAGTTCAGGACCAGGAGAAGACGACTTTCATCACTCTGTTTGGAGCCTTCTATTATGTATCTATGCCATTTTGGGCGCAATGTTCACGCTTATGTGAATGACATCATGGTGAAGTCCAGAGAGAAGGAAACCTTGATATCTGATTTGAAAGAGACCTTTGATAATCTCCAGGTTTATAAGATGATGCTTAACCTGGCCAAGTGTGTATTTGGTGTACCTGCAGGCAAGCTCTTGGGTTTCCTGGTCTCAAACAGAGGCATTGAAGCTAATCCGGAGAAGATCAAAGCAATTACCTCTCTGGCTAAACCAGCGTGCATCAATGATGTTCAGCGACTGGCGGGTTGTGTTGCTGCTTTAAGCCGGTTCATAAGCCGGTTAGGTGAGAAGGCCCTACCATTGTATCAGATGATGAAGAAAACAGACACTTTTGTCTGGAGTGATGCTGCTGATATTGCCTTTGAAGATTTAAAGAGACAGTTATCTGAGCCGCCGGTCCTTGCGGCTCCCATTGATAAAGAGCCGTTGCTGTTATATGTGGCTGCTAATTGACGAGCCCTCAGTGTTGCCATCATGGTGGAGCGTAAGGAGGCTGGCAAGGAGCATCCGGTTCAACGACAAGTTTACTACATCAGTGAGGTGCTCATTGAGTCTAAACAAAGATATCCACATTGGCAGAAACTTGTTTACGGAGTGTTTATGGCAAGCCGAAAGCTGAAGTAGTACTTCCAAAGTCATCCTATAACTATGGTAAGTTCTGCCCCCTTGGGAGACATCATCCAGAACAGGGAAGCCACAGGACGAGTCGCCAAGTGGGCTATTGAGCTTGGGCCTCATGGTTTGAAGTATCTGCCACGTACTGCTATTAAGTCTCAAGCCTTGGTGGACTTTATCAATAATTGGACAGAGTTGCAAGCACCTGAGGAGAATCCAGATAACACATATTGGACTATTCACTTTGATGGGTCTAGGAAGTTAGAAGGCTCGGGGCTGGAGTTGTTTTAACTTCCCCTCGAGGTGACAAATTTTGTTATGTGCTCCGGCTTATGTTTCCTTGTACTAATAATGCAGCTGAGTACGAGGCCTTACTCCATGGTCTCGGGATGGCCAAAGAGATGAACTTGAGCCGGGTAAGGTGCTTGGGCGATTCAGATCTCGTGGCTCGACAGGTGTTAAGCAAGTGGGACTCCAAGGATCCCCTTATGGCGGCTTACCGTCGTGAAGTAGATGCTGTGGCCGGGCACTTCAAAAGTTATCAAGTGGAGCACATTGATCGAAGGAAGAATGAGGCAGCTGATGCTTTAAGCCGGTTGGGATCTCAGCGTAAGCCGGTGCCGCCTAACACCTTTCTTGATGTTTGCATAATCCTTCTGTCAAGGTACCTACAGAGGAAGAACTAGTGGCACAGCTGGTGGCAGCTCTTCACGTCATCCCGGATTGGACAGTGCCATATTTGGCCTATATGACCCGGGGAGAGTTGCCTGAGGATGAGACCTTGGCGAGAAAAATCATCAGGTGGTCCAAATCTGTGACGATTGTTCATGGCGAGTTACATCACCGCAGTGTCATTGGGGCGTTTCAACGTTGCGTGTCGCCGGCGGAGGGTCAGGAGATACTTCGTGAGATCCATGAAGGAGATTGTGGTCATCATGCCGGTTCAAAATCTCTTGTGGCCAAGGCTTTCCGTCATGGTTTCTATTGGCTGACAGCTCATGCTGATGCGGAGGATCTAGTCAGCCAATGTGATGGATGTCAAAAATTCTCACGACGAGCTCATGTGTCGGCTCAAGAGTTGAGGATGATTCCAATTACTTCGCCGTTTGCAGTCTGGGGGCTTGACATGGTTGGACCTTTCAAGAGGTCTAAGGATAAAAAGACACACCTCCCGGTGGCAGTGGATAAGTTTAGAAAGTGGGTTGAGGCAGAGCCGGTCAGTAAGTGTGATGCAGCCACGGCGGTTCAGTTCATGAAAAAGGTGATTTTCCATTTTGGTTTTCCACACAGCATCATAACTGATAATGGCACTAATCTCTCCAAGGGTGCCATGGAAGAGTTCTATCAACGAGAACTTATCCGGCTTGATGTTTCGGCTGTTGCTCATCCTCAATCCAATGGTCAAGCAGAAAGAGCTAATCAAGAGATCCTGAAGGATATCAAGCCCCGGCTCTTGGTCCCCTTGCAGCGGACTCCGGGTTGTTGGGTGGAGGAGTTACCCTCTGTACTATGGAGCATCAACACTATGCCTAACAGATCAACAGGTTACACACCTTTCTTCATGGTATATGGAGCAGAGGCAGTCCTGCCAAGTGACATCCGGCATGATTCACCCCGCTTTGCGGCTTACGTTGAGGCTGATAACGAAAAAGCTCGTCAGGATGGACTTGACTTATTGGATGAGGAGCGAGACTTGGCAATAGCCCGCTCGGCGATTTACCAGCAAGACCTGCGCCGCTATCACAGCCGCCGGGTTAGAAGCAGAACCTTTCAGGATGGCGACTTAGTGCTCCGGCTCATCCAGGATCCGTCTGACATGCACAAGCTGTCCCCACCTTGGGAAGGACCCTTTGTGGTCAGCAAGAATCTGAACAACGGGTCATACTACCTCATCGATGTTCGAGAGCACAAAGACTCACGTAAGTTGGAGCAGGAAACCCGCCGGCCGTGGAATATCGCTCATCTCCGGCCTTACTATACTTGAGCCATCGGCTCTTGAGCCATCGGCTCTCAAGATGTATATATTTTGATGATGTATATATTATATAAAGCAATAAGCAGGACCTCTGTCCTTTTTACCCTCAAAGGTTTATATGTCTTCTTTATCAGGTGGTGGAAACAACCAACATAGAGCGGATCATATCTGAATCCGGCTTTCCCTTTGGTCCGGCTTATGATCATATTTGAATCTAGCCATGATCACTTGGGGGCTTCCTGTTCAAACATAGGTGGTATTCGAACCAAAGAGGACATAGCTATCGATACCCACTTGATCGGCATACTTCCAAACCCACTTGGGGGCTTCTTGATCATATTTGAATCATAGCTTAACCTCTTTGGGTCTGACGTGGATCGTATTCGAATCAGCGTCATTAAACAAGTCTTATGATCATATCTGAATCTAGCCATGATCACTTTGGGTCTGATGAAGGCACCGAGGACCTGGTGAGGTGGCGTGCGCGAGGCGGGTCGCGAGCCAGAGCTCGGTCCTTGGGTTTATCAGCATTGCAGGGACGGACCCGAGCACAAGCACCGTGCCGACGTGAGTAGCCATGTAGCAAGACGGGCGAGGGACAAGGCAGCAAATGTAGGGACACCGCGAGGTGGTTAAGACTCGAGGCCGTAGAGTGATGATCATAGGTAAACTCATAGAAGATGGTTAGACAATCCAGGTGAACGGAAAGTGATACACACTGTAGGGATAGACCCATACGGCTTGGGGATGATGCAGCCCGTGGGGCGCCCCCAAACTGAACAAACTGGAGACATGTCACCTGGTACAGTCGCTGAATTGATGTCGGGGTAGCAGAAGACGCGCGCTGCCAGAGTCGCTCCAAACGAGCCGCCCTGGCCCCGAGCCTCAAGAGGCCCAGGGGGCTCAGGAGGCTCCTGAAGATGCACCTCCATCTCCGCCAGGGTCGCCTGATGTCTGGCTTCGCGAGCCGCCAGGGTGTCCCTTGCGTAGCGCTGGAATGCCACAACTGCGCTTGGTAGGCTGAAAGGTATGCAGACATAGCTGTGGGGTGGACCCTCGCATCGGCCAACACGAGACAGCCAGAAGAGCTGCCAAGATGCGACCCTAATGAGCCCTGGAATGTCGATGGAGACGCGGAAATCCTTGCCCTCGCCAGGGCAGTGAGCCACGCCTCCCGGTAGGAAGTGATCGCCTTGTAGAACCCTTGCCTCTTGAATCTCCTCAATTGCCTTGTTGATGAACTCCTGAACGCCTGGTGCCCTTCGCCTGATGCCTTCTCCTGGGAAGCGTGCGCTGAAGTGCGCCTCCACATGGTGCCCAACTGCCTCCCTTGTTACTCTGGCTAGGTCTAAGGCCCTCCCGAGGAGAACCCCCGTGGCCAACCTGAGAGGGGCATTGGGCGCGCCTTCCTATGCGATGGGTAAAGGCGCCCCATCCGGGGACGCGAGGCTCAGCGCGGCGTCCTCGGGCGATGCTTCCTCGCGAGATCCCTGACCCAGTTGCATGTTCTTTGTCTTGGGGGCGACCTCATGAGGGAGGACGCCGCCCTCATCTTGAGGGTTCTCGACTGCTGCAGCCTGGTAGGTGCGCTCTAGGGAGCACACCGTGTCCCTTTCCTGGCATGCGATCATGATGACGCCGCCGCTTCCTGGCATCTTGATGACGTTGTAGCCGTGATGCGTTGCTGCCATGAACTTGGCCAGTGCTGGGTACCCTAGGATGGCATTGTATGGCAGGCGAATGTCGGCGACGTCGAAGTCGATGAGCTTAGTGTGGTAGTTGTTGCGTTCGCTGAAGGTGATAGGGAGGTGGACCTGCCCTATCGGGTGTGTGGAACCGTCGATCACTCCTGAGAATGGCTTGGTTGGCTGAAGCTGGTAGTACAACACTTGGAGCCTGTAAAACTTTTGAACAAATAGGACACTGAGTCCCGCACTTGAGCTAATGATGGGTGAGCAGAGCATGGGCAAGCGCGCCGGTAGTGGACGCGCACTTGAGCTGGTTTGAGGAGCTGAAGGTGATGGCACATTTGGACCACCAGAGCGGGCGAGTTGCTTTGGGTTTGGGGAGCGCTGCGTTCACCTCATGCGCGAACTGCTTGAAGACGCGGTGAGAGGCTGGGGCCTGTGAGCCGCCCAGGATGTAGGAAATGGCCCGAGGCTCCTGGAAGCCCCCAGCCCCCTCGTCTTGGTGATGATCTTCGTTCCTTCTTGGTGGTGGAGGTAGTGGAGGAAGACCAGCATTGCTCTGAGGGTGCTCCTCACGAGGCTGCTCCCTCCAGGCGCCCTCACGAGGTTGGCCCTGCCAACGGTCCTCCCGAGGATGGTCGCGCCACTCCTGGCGATGGTCGGGTCCGTCCCAGCGTCCTCCACCTCGGCCACCTCCGCGTCCGTAGCCTCGATCGTTGCGCTCAGGGTGTCGACCGAGG
Source organism: Triticum dicoccoides (assembly GCF_002162155.2). Taxonomy (NCBI): domain Eukaryota; kingdom Viridiplantae; phylum Streptophyta; class Magnoliopsida; order Poales; family Poaceae; genus Triticum; species Triticum dicoccoides. Next base: position 345,147,886 of record NC_041391.1, read on the forward strand.
CGCCCGTCACGGAGGGCCCTGAGCTCCTGGCAGTCATTGGTGTTGTGGCTGTGGACGTTGTGGAAGACGAAGAATGGTCGGTTTCTTTTTGACGACTCGGGGTGGTCGCAACCGCGCTTCATCTCTGGCTCGGCCGCGAGCACGGCCGGCCTTTGCACTTTACGTCCTTGGCCTTGGCCTTCTTGTCTTTGGGGTCAGCATTAGGGAGCTCGAGGAGGGACAGGCGCCCCTCCTCAGCCCTTGCACACTTGTTTTCCATGTTGAACATCTCCAAGGCCGTGCATAGGTCCTCGTGGATGGCGAGCTCCTCGTTCATCTTGACATCACGGATGCCATCAGTGAATGCTGAAATGATGGCCTCGTCCGACACCATGGGGATCTTGAGGCGAGCATTGTTGAAGCACTGGATATACTTCTGCAGGGTCTCTCCTTGTTGGTGCTTGATGTGACGCAGGTCACCCGCGGTCGGTTGACGGTCGCGAGCCCTTGAAGTTGGCGAAGAAGCGGCCGCGCATCTCCTCCCAGGAAGAGACCGATCCCACGGGGAGATTCAGGAGCCAAGAACGCGCGCCATCCTCGAGGGCCATGAGGAACCACTTTGCCATGATCTTCTCGTCGCCGCTGGCCACCTCGATGGTCAGCTCGTAGAGCTGCGGGAACTCGGCGGGGTCGGCGGTGCTGTCATAACGTGGGGGCAGGTCATGTTTGAACTTGCTCGGTCAGATGACATCCGAAGCTCCGAGATGAACGTGCGACATCCTGTTGTGGCCACAGGGGCCCGTCGAGGAGGTGGAACTTGGTCCTAGTGCACACGCGCCGCCACCTCCTGTGGCAGCACGTGGGCCTGATGTGGTGGTGCAGGAAGCAGGCGTGCTTCCCCTTGAGGTCGCTGCACCACCTAGGAACTCACCTATTCCCATGCAGGCGCCTGGCACGGCGGGTCACGCCGTGTTTCCACACGCCTTGGCTCGATGGAGACGCCCTAGGCCGGAGGTGGTGGAGGAGCCCCATGAGCCACGTCGCCCACGACAGGCGGCTACTGAGGCAGTGAGCGGGCTGGTGCAGTCGAGCCCCCAGTCGCGCTGACGATCTCAGCGATTCGCTCGACCCACTCCTCGTAGAAGTCGTCGACTAGCGAAGGAGCTCCCGTTCCATGATCAGAGCGGCCTGCGCGTTCTCTAGGCCATGATGCGCGTGGGAGGATGAAGCTGCCGGGGTCAGTGACGGAGTGGCGGTGCGCCCGTCGCAGTGCACCGAAGCGTCCAGCGAAGAAGCTTGCTGCTCGTGGCCGGCAGGGCCCGTGGCGGCGTTTGCCATCGGAGACGGAGCACGACGAGCACAACCATCGCCTACCGGATCCGTCTGAGCAACCCGAGCGGCGACTGTGAACCGGCGCTCGGAGCGAGCTTGGCGTGTGTCAGCCATGGAAGTGTCGGAATGATGGTGCATCGGGTCAACGGAAGAGAAGATCCGATGCACCCCTACCTAGAGCGCCAAATGTCGGATTACAGGTTCCTCAAACCATTGAAAGGTTCGAACTCTGGGGTGCGTGCAGAGATCTCAACCTACCCAGCCTACCTATTCACGATCCTCCTAAGCCTAGCGTGTCGAGCTCGAAGAGACAAAGAGACACAGCAGTTTATCCTGGTTCGGGCCACCTTGCAGTGTAATACCCTACTCCATCATTTTGGTGGATTGCCTCGAGGGGCTGAGGATGAACTAGTACAGTGGATGAGCTGGCCTCAGAAGGTGAGGTGTTCTTGAGCTCAAGAGAGCTGGTGAGGTGGTTGGGTGAGGGTAAACCCAATCGGAATCAGATGCCCCTCCATGGTGGTGGCTAAGTCCTATTTATAGTGGCCTTGGTCATCTTCCCAAATATTGATGGGAAGGGATCCCGCAACAGCTGGATTTGAAAGGGGACAAGTAGTACAGCTTATCCTGACTAAAGTTGTCTTCGCCTGCGAAAAGCCCCTAGTTGTGACGCCGCGGTGGGCTCGGTGATGACCTCCATCCTGCCGTCCTGGCGGTCTTGGTCTCGTTGCACCAGAATGGAAACCTTTGGCTGATTCCTTTGGACTCCGCACCTGCGGCTTGCCTCCCTTGCACGAAAGAGGAAACTAGTGCTCTGCGCCCGCTGGCGCCCACCTGGCCTTGATCGTCATGGCTCACGTCATCTGAGCCTCGTGAGTTGCACCTTGCATAGAACACTCCGCCCCTCGGGAGCCAGCCTGAGGAGGCCGATCCCCTCGGGGGTCTTGGCGTTGTCTGCCTCGCGAGGCTTGGCCCCTCCCGAGGATCTTGAGTCGTTGACGATGAAGCTGGGCCGTACCAGGCCATCGGGGGAGCCATGTGGTGGGCTGCAGGCAGGCAAGTCTGGATACCCCCATATCCAGAATGCCAACAGATGTCTCCGCCATCGCTCGCACAGGTTGTCTTATTTGCCACGTATCAATATGTCGACCTCTACTCGCGTCCCTCGGCGTGTTGTGCTCGCTGTTAGGTGCCGCGACGCTTTGCTCACGTCCGTCGGCGCTCTCTTCTCATGTACCTCCACGCGCTCGGCTTGTGCACATCTTTTCCTTGCATGTTCAACTGCTATATGCATATATATGGTTGCTCGCCGTTGAGGCAACCATGGAGCGCTTTGCTCGCGTCCCTGCGCGCGCGCTCTGCCAGCAATTGGGGCCTGCACAAAATCATGTTGCGGGCCCATATGCATGCGATTGCGCCGCGCGCGTCACCACGATGCAGTTACGTGTGGCACGATGGAGTTATGCACTACAAATTAGATCTGCCATCCAGGCGTGCGGATATTCCATGCCATCCAGCTTCCCTATTAATTCCCGCGGCCATTATAACCTTAGTCTCTTCAACCTTTTGATCCCGCCCCACAACACAAAAAGCACACCCACAATGACACATACAGAGAGGATATCTATCGGCACTCCAATGGAGTTCGGCAAGCATAAAGCGGATACACACGGGAGGGAGACGGATCTCTCGATGGTGTACACCATCGACCCGGTTGTGGTGGAGGACTACATCAACACCGTGGAGCAGTTGCTTACTCGAGACAAGTACAAGGTGATCGGCATCGACCTCCAGTTCACCGACAGTCACCCCGACAAAGATCAGAAGGTTGTCATTGCCTAGTTGTTCGTGCGCCATCATGTCCTCATCTACCACTAATGTATGGCCACAAAGCCTTGCGGCTGTTTCGCCAGGTTTATCAACAACACCGACTACAAGTTCGCTACGGTGGAAACCTCCAACGATGTAAAAGCGCTCATGTTACTGGTTTTTCCTGCAAGAAAGTTGTCGGAATCCGTGAGCACTACAAGGTCTGGGGAAGCATGAAGAAGGACTTCCTGGTTGAACTCGCCTCGGCCATCATCAAGTCCTACTACAAAAAGATGTAGTAGGATACCAACCGAACAAGTCCCCTATCCTGGCACGGGGCCTGGATGCGGCAACTGGATGAAGCTCACCTTAGATTCGTGGCCAAAAGCGTGCACACTTGCTACGAGATGCACAGGTGGATCATTGACATGAGGAAGTGCCTCGTTCCCAAAATTGACGAGGCCATATCGAGCCACAAGCAGAGCAGTGGTGGCAAGCATCACAAGAAGTAGATGATTGTTTATCCTACTTAATTATGCATGTAATATATTATTTACTTTGGTGTGTGAAAATTTCATGTGTGTGGTAGCCACCTATGTAATTATGCATGCAATTGTGTACTTTGGTGTGTGTAATTAAATGTCATGTGTGTAGTAGCCACCTATGTAATCCGATGTTTAATTTGGTTATGCAACCATGTCCTTATAAATGTGTGTGTGTGTGTGTGTGTGTGTGTTGTTGTTCCATATGCAATCCCATCGCACAACACACACGTCCTATTAGCACCAATCTTTTGTGTTATTATCGGTCTTCACACACATTTCTGATTACAGACTTGTTTGCCGCGTATCACACACTTCTTGTTAAATTGAACCGTTTCTATTCTCCTGGCTCAACGCAAATAGTTCATCCGAGTGGACTATTTGCCCTCTATCGCACACACCTTGATCTGGCTGACCTTTTCTTTTGTTCCGCCTAATCACATACAGTTCATCTCAGTGAACTGTATGCCTTCAATCGCACCCACCTTGATCTGACCATTTTTGTTGCGTTTCCTAATCACAAACAGTTAATCCGAGTGAACAGTATGCCGTATATCGCACACACTTTCATCTGGCTGCTCATTTCTGGTGTTCTCCCTCATCGCAAACAGTTCATTGGAGTGAACCGTATGCCCCTCATCGCACACGTAAAATTTGTACTGTGTTTGGTGTATCTGCCATCGCAAAAGTTTTGCATCTTTTTTGACGGTTTTTTTCATCACCATTTGCAATTAATGCATCACACACAGTTTCATCAAAGGGTCTCTGATTGTAGTGTTGCCTTAGCAGCATCTTGTAGTAGTGATCACGTCAGTTTTCTGACTTTGTTTACCTCAACACAAATGTGTTCGTCAACCACGATTATCTTAAATGTCTCATACATTTTTAGGGATCATCTTTGATCGGTAACCCGAATCAATAGGGACTTGTACCTGTGTTCTCCTGTGAATCTCATGAACACATTAGTCCCACAACCAAGTTTGTCGTCAATACTCCAAAACCAACAAGGGGTGGCACTAGATGCACTTACATTCTCTGTGGGAATAGGGGTTCCGGGGACCCAAGGAAAGGTTCGAACTCTGGGGTGTGCGCGCAGAACTCCACTAGGTTATAGCTCGCTGCTCACTACCTCATGGCGATGCTCCGATGTGCTCGAGCGAGAGGGAAGAAGGGAGGAACATGATGATTTAACCAGCTGCGGGCCACCATGCGGTGTAAGACCCTACTCTTGCTTTGTGGGTGGATTGCTTCGCAAGGAGGATGAGTATGAGTGTACAAGGATGAACTGCCTCGGGAGGGCACAATCATCGACCCTCTCTACGGTGGAGACTAACCTATACTTATACTGGCCTTGGTCCTCTTCCCCCGAAAACTCTAGGCGGGAAGGGATCCCACAACCGCCAATTTGAAGGGGGACAGGAGTACATCCTATCCTGACTAAAGGTGGTCTTCACCTGCAAAGCTTCTGGGCATGATGCGCCAGTGGGCTCAACAATGACCTTCGTCCTGGCGTGCCCGTGGTCCTGGTCTTGTTGCACCAAATAGGTAACCTTTGGGGCTGCCTTGGGAACCCGCACATTCGCCTTGTTCCTTTAGCACCAAAGAGGAAAGCCTCACCATTTGCGCCCGTTGGCACTAGTCCTAGCGATGCTCATCGTGGCTCGCGTCACCCACGTGCAGCGCAAGGCAGGGTGGCAAGCATAGATATGTTTGTCCCGTGAGGGGCCTCGGGAGGCAACTTTGGGAGACCGCCTCGCGGGAGGCCCTCGGGGGGCCTTGATGATCCTCGCTGACGCTCGCCTCACGAGGCAGAGGCCCTTGCGAGGGTCTTGCTTGTGAAGTCTTGACGGTGTGGCCACGCAGGGCCTTCTGGCGATGCCAGTCGATGGGCCGTAGGCAGACGGGCCTGCGTACCCCCAGTCCCAGAGCCCGAACATTAACTCCCGGGCCCACGATGCGCACGACCCCACTTATAGCAGAGGCGAAGAGTGGGGGTGAAGCAACGCAGACCCCAATCGCATGCGGGCCAGGCTTGACGCTTTGCGTGCAACAGGACATGGGACGCCCCTACTTCCCCATGTCGCCTTGGCAACCGCCCAGGCTGACATAAAGCCTGGTGCATGCCGCTGGGCCATCATTGCTCCCTTGTCTTACGTCTTTGCCGTCCTGCTGGCATCCCCTTTCTCCCACGTGAGGTTTCTCAAGATCCAAACAAAGCGCAGCTTTTCCCCCCTCCATGCTGGTGTTGGTGACTTCGCGAACGACGCTCGTCGGGAAGACAAAGCCCACAACTCCGGCCGCGAGTCCTCTTCCATTGGGCCGATGCTCCTGACCTCCTCCATCTCTGAAGAGAAGGACCTTAACCCTGTGCTTTTGCCGATAGTCGGCAACCAGAATGAATGGGCGCGATCTAGATCTGGCCCGACTCGGTGGTGTGGTGCTGCCTAGGGGAGTCTGTCTACCCCTTCTTCCTCCACAACATCTTTGATGGGCTGGTTCCGCCCTTCTCCGAGTTCTTCTAAGCTATCCTTGCGCATTACCAAATCCATGCCCTCCACCTTCAGCCCAACTCCATTCTCCTCCTGCCCGTATTCGTGTTCTACTTTGAGGCCTTCGTGGGCATGAGGCCCTTGATGGCGCTCTTTCGCCAGTTCTTCAGCTTGCGGTTCACCGCCCGGGGCTGGCGATCCGCGTGCGTCTCCTTCATTGATGTGCATAGTAGAAACTCCCTCCTGCACGTCGGGAAGAAGGTGGAAGGCTACCGGCAGCGTCGGATCTTCATGGACGCTCGCGGCACCGACCCGCTCTTGATGACTCCGGTGGCGCATCTCGAGCAGGCCCCTCGATGGGGCCACGAAAAGCTCGACGACCCTCGAGCAAAGCCCGGCCTGAAGAGGATAGCTGCGGCTGTGAAGGCGAAGCTGATAGGGGAGGCGATCATGAAGGAGTTCCTCATGCAGCGCCTCACACTACTCCAAGCACAGACGCAGCCCTTGTGGGAGTATGACGGCGCAGGGAATGTAGTGAGGCTGTACGTCACTGTCCTGATGATCGAGGAGCTGGACGGGGCTTTGTTTACCCTCCTCGGCTACATCCCCAGGGACCCTCCCGAGGCCGCTGACGATGTCCTGGATTAGGGGGTACTCACCACGTCATCCCCCGAGTAGGTGGATCGGGCCGAGGATCCCCGTGGCGGTTCACTATTGGGCCAGATCGAATAGCCCATGCCGCATACAAGAGATATTCCACAAGACTTGGCGCCCAAGATGAGGACTCTCCTAAACCCTAGGTCTCTGGTGCATCATATAAACCGAGGCCAGGCTAGTCAATAGATTCTTCTAATATTCATTAGAATAACCTCGTGGTAGATACATGTACTCGGTACTACACCCCATATGAATACAATCAAAAGTAGGACGTAGGGTATTATCTCTTCGAGAGAGCCTGAACCTGGGTAAAATCCTGTGTCCATGTTAGCATCGTTCCAAGATGCCTTGCTTAGGATCCCTACTACGAGATACGTCAGATTTGACACCGACATTGGTGCTTTCATTGAGAGTCTGTTGGGTGTTTGTTGCGGATCGATGCGATGATCAGGTGCTATTTTTTAGTCAGATCTGTTCCGCATGAATTGATTTCTTTAAGAGTTATGGCTGTCGCATTGCTATTTTGTTTCGCAAGTCCATCCGAGATCAGTTCTGAGTTGAGATCGGGCCGAAGAGAGTTTGCCCGTCAGTACCCGACGAAGACCTACAAATTTGCACAACGATGGACCATGTGGCGGCGGCCAAGATCAGTACAAGACGCATCCCGCGCAGGTCAGCTGAGCGTGGGCATCGTTCCATACGCAACCAAGGAGACTGGACCAGCTATGCTCGGCTAGCGCACACACATGAATAATTCTTTGCCTTTCTTTCTTTTATTACTCAAGTCAATCGATGTTGCCAGTGCTACTTCAGGCCTAGGCAAATATTATTAATCAATGAATGCTGGCTTACAACAATGATTAATTACTCACTGATAGTACGTCAGTGGAGGTCAATTCGGTCGGGGAAAAGTGTTAGCGCCTTCAATCTTGCAAGGCGCGGAGACCAAGCAATACTGTGTCACGTGAAGCTTCAAAACTCTCAAAATCCATGGAGACTACTAATGCATCTCAAGTGAAGAACTCCACTCGAAGGATTTTTCATCTACGCCTCACTACCTGACCAGGAAAATTGGGTTCTATTCCTCTAAATTATCTGTGTTGTATATATTAGTTTTCATAGAATATTGTTTCTGTCCATTGGCATGGTTTTTTCCGCGTAGATTTTCTACGATAGGTTTACCACTTGGTTTCTTGGTCGACGTGCTTGTCCGGCCAGTTCCAATCTAGCTGGCTTCATTTGTAGTACGGCCGGCGCCGCACCCGTAGCTCGGCCTGCCAGGCGAATTCTCACTACATGACATGGTCATCGCACGTGCTGCCACTCTACCGAGCTGACGTTGCACGTTCGATTTGGATTAGTCCATCTATTCACATCGACCTGTGTCGGCGTCCTGGATTCGGGGGTATCCAGCCCTGCCTACCTGCGACCCACCGCGCGGCTCCATCGATGCCCTGGTACGGCCCAGCTTCAACACCAACACCGCAAGACCCTCGCGAGGGGCCAAGCCTCGTGAGGCGGGCGATGCCAACTCTCCCGAAGGAATCGGCCTCCTCAGGAGGGCTCCTGAGGGGCGGAGAGTTCTATGCAGGTTACATCCCGAGGCTCAGCTGAGGTGAGCCATGACGACCAAGGCTAGGCTGGCGCTAGGCGGGTGTAGAGCGCAGGTTTCCTCTTTGGTGCAAGGGAGGCAAGCCACAGGCACGGAGTCCCGAGGAATCAGCCAAAGGTTTCCATTCGGGTGCAACAAGACCAAGACCGCCAGGACGGTAGGACGGAGTTCATCCACGAGCTCATCGCAGCGTCACGACCAGAGGCTTTTTGCAGGCGAAGACTACTTTTGTTAAGATAGACAGTACTACTTGTTCCCTTTAAAATCCGGCCGTTGTGGGATCCCTTCCCGCTCATATTGGGAAAGAGGAGCAAGGCCACTATAAATAGGACTAGCCACCACCATAGCAAGGGGATCGGTCCATTCTCACCCGACCAGCACAAAAGCTCCAGAACACCTCACCTCCCGAGGCATGTTCATCCACTATACCAGTTCATCCATAGCCCTTCGAGGCAATCCACCACACCACACTAGATTAGGGTATTACACCACAACGGTGGTCCGAACCAGTATAAATCTCTATGTCTTTGTGTCTCTTTGAGCTCGACGCGTTAGGCTTAGGGAGATCGCAAGTAGGCAGGCTGGGAAGGTTGAGATCTCCGCACGCACCCCAGAGTGCGAACATCTCAAGGGTTGTCGGATCCCTAAATCTGACAACCTGCTACACTCCTTGCCCCCAAACATGTTTTATCTTTCCTAACTATTCGGTTAGCTTCTAAAATTATTATATGCAGAATATTTTTTGTTGTTTTGCACTACAGTACCTTTGCACAGATATGTTGTCGATACTTGTGCACGACGTCAGTTTAGCCGGTCGCTCTCCATCACCTAGCCCAGCCCACCTATGTCGACATCGCCGCGCCACAACACCGTCATCAAGCAGAAATCGGCGCTCAGGCCATAATTACCGGATTATTCACTTCGCATAAATTAATTATGCACCTTTTTTAAGTTATTATTATTATTTCTTGCCTACACTATTTTACGTGTGTAGGTAATCGACTTTGAATGTGTCATGCAGTCTCGTCGGCAAGCTAGCGTGGTCGCCCCAATCGGCATAAATCAGCTCGCGTGGTCACCTTGTTGGTTGAATTGCCATACTGACATGTTCGGTTGCCTCGGGAACTTCGGCATCGCTGAAAGAGCTCTACCTCGTCGGGTGTTCGGTGCATGGGCCATATTTCTTTTATTATTCACTTTTCATAAATCAAAAATTATGTAACGATTTTTTTAATTTATTATTATTACTATTATCTCCGGCTTGCACTATTTTCTGTGCATAGGTAAATGATTCGGGTTGGCAAGCGCTATCACCTTGGCGTACCAATGTGCTGACGTGGGGGTTCCGTTGTCACCTTACCGACCTACCACAGCACCTCGGCTGGACCAGGGGCTTCATCATCACTTCATTAACCCATGCTAGAGACTTCGGTGTCACACTGTCGGTCTGTTCCGTCGCCTTGCTCGGACTGGGGGTTTCACCTCGCCACATTGGCCATGCTATGTCACCAGTTTGGAGTGTCGAGCTCTTCGCTCCGCCACCTCGAGACCGACTTTGGGGCTGGGACCTCGTCCCACTATGAGCTAAGGCCGCACATCGACACCGAGCACATTAACTAGCTAAGTCACTTCCATGCTCAATTTTTTTTATTTTTTTAATTCTTGTTCGATTCGACCTCAAAAAATTAAGTTTGTTAAAAACATTATTTGTTAAAAACACTTCCCTTACCCAAGTTATTTGGGGGCTCTTAGATTTATACGAGCCATTCTATATTAATTGTTTTCTCCTAAGTCCTTGCACAGTCTCTTTCCATGACTCCTTTTTCGACTCGAGTGTACGGTCAATAGCCGGATAGCCTAGTTTCTCTCTAAATCCGCTCTATTTAGTTCTCTAAATTGGCCTATGAGGAGCACTCCGCCTTCGAGATATGGAGGTTGAAGACGAAGGCTGACCTACTTCAGTTTAGAGATCGGATGTGTCATGATAAAGCACGATGGAAGGATAAGTTTATTTTCAGACCAGTTTTTAGGATTGGCACCAAAAACCTGATTTAGTTCGGACATCCAGTTTTTGCATAAGTTTTTTTCGTTGGGCTTTTCAAGCTTATAGAACTTTCAAGCTATTTGTGTGTTTTTTTAGGAGGCATGACATCCTCATGACCGAGGTGGCCTGCATAATAATTCAGCTCGGGAAATCCTTTCTGGCCTGCAGCTCGGTATCTTTCCTGCCGCCTCCACCTCAGCATTGTCAGAACAAAAACCATATCTGGACTAGTTCCTGAGAAGTGCAATATTGGACGCCTTTAAAGCATCGACAATATTATTAGGGGGCTGCGACTAGAGCTGAACCCATCAAAAGCGAGGTACTCCATGGAGTCCTCGGCAACATGTTCTCGGATATTGCTTTATATGCATCGGTTTTGAATTGTGTCTTTGGTCAATAGTTGGGTTTCCCGGCTCCCATGCTTACCCTTACGTTCCCAATTGTTCGGCTAAGGGTAAAGGGGGAACCACTGTGATCGTGCTTTCGGATTCAACTGGTGAAGTGCCTAAGTGGAGAAAGCCGAAAATTGACTGTCACGATAAGCGTAAACTGGCTAGCGATGCGATGACTGTGTTAAACTATAGATCGATGGAGGTCGCCTCGTGTTGAATGATGGGCCTTTCGTAACATTGGTAGAAGTGTTACTGGCTTGTCCTCGGCCGACACCGAACACTAACTGGGGGCTAGTAATTACCCCCCAAACTTTAAAGCTCCTATGACTAAGTGAAAGTTATAAAACCCGCATACTTGATTGCCTTGTTTCCACTAACACAACCACCTCTGGGATCCGAGATGTCGTCTAAAGGTTGTCTTGTTACTGCGGAAACACCCTGCGTAGCATCTACTAAGGGGTAGAATCCGACGATTGGCCACTTTCAAATGATAAACGGTCGCAACAGAGTCAAAATAAACATGTATCATCAGTGTTTGTATTCAATATATGAGCGCTGCCTTCCGTAATTGTCATTATAAAGCCAAAAATATGCATCAATTTGACTTGAGATTTTGGCCAAGCTGGGTTGCCTGGCTCTTGTGCTTACCCATACGTTCCTGATCGTTCGGCTAGGCGGTAAAGGGATCACCTCTGTGATTGTTACGCTCGGTTCATCCGAGCAAGTACCTCAGACTGGGTGAAGCCGAAAGCTAGCCATCTTAAAGAATATAATTGGTCGGCAACGACGGACGTGAAAATTTAGATTCACTAAAGACCACATAGTTCGGGAACTTCCCCAAACTAAATCATCAACATTTTCCCCCCACATTGATCTGAGTTGAGGTTTCATGATCATGATCAGCATGACAACCCAAAGAAAGGAACTGATAGCGGGACTATTTTCTTTGGAAGACGTTTCTTGCATTAAAAAGTAATATAGCATATCTCTTTACGTACCTTTTCTATAAAACGATATGGCCGAATTGCCTTGATTGCCATAAATCTTTGCCCTTATAAAGGCTTTATAAAGTAGGACAAACACTCCTCAGCTACTGGCCCAGGAGGTTGAAGCTGACGGTCGGTCAACAAAGTTTTTCATAAATGCAGATCCGATTATTAATGATGTAGAGTACTTGGATACATAGAATCATTAAACATAATTTATGATTTTACTCCGGATATCGATCCCTAATTCGGCCACCCATGCCCACATTAAGGCTTGGGGGCTACTTGGCTTTGGGTTTATCATTTACAAATATTAAAGGGGCACATCGATCCCCTTATCTGGTGTTGCCACCCGACCAGTGGCTCGGGGGCTACTGCATTGCCTATTCAATGCAGAAATTTCAAAGTGCTCAGTGTTCAGCTTGACCGAACTATGGGCAAACATGTCTTCGGACAACGATAGGTCCAATCTGGAACCTATCTGACATCAACCTAATATATTACGGGGACTTCTCAAAACCCTCTCTCAAGGGCGCGTCCGACGATCACTATCTCCTCTAAACGTGCATCTCGGATTTTAGGCCGACACACACCTTGAGGGCAATTGGCTATTCATCTCGTCAGCAAATAAATTGCACCAATCGGAAATAAAATCCGCAAACAATCAGCCCACGGCCGAGGTGGTGCATTACCTCAGAAGCAGTCCAGCATATAGCTCGGATGCAAGTGGCTCGCTCCATTGAGGGTATTTCCGGCATTAAGCTTGGCTAAAACTTGTTGGGGAACGTAGTAATTTCAAAAAAAATTCCTACGCACATGCAAGATCATGGTGATGCATAGCAACGATAGGGGAGAGTGATGTCCACGTACCCTCGCAGACCGTAAGCGGAACGCGGTTGATGATGTCGTACTTCATTAAGCTTGGCTATAACGCGGTTGATGTAGTCGTACGTCTTCATGATCCGACATTAAGCTTGGCTATAACGCGGTTGATGTAGTCGTACGTCTTCATGATCCGACCGATCCAAGTACCGAATGTACGGCACCTCCGAGTTCAGCACACGTTCAACTCGATGACGATCCCCGGACTCCGATCCAGCAGGGTGTCGGGGATGAGTTCCGTCAGCACGACGGCATGGTGATGATGATGATGTTCTACCGACGCAGGGCTTCACCTAAGCACCGCAACAATATGACCGAGGTGGAATATGGTGGAGGGGGGCACCGCACATGGCTAAGGAACGATCACGAAGATCAACTTGTGTGTCTTGGGGTGCCCCCCTGCCCCCGTATATAAAGCAGCAAGGGGGAGGCCGGCCGGCCTTAGGGGGCGCGCCAAGGAGGGGGGAGTCCTCCTCCTAGTGGGAGTAGGACTCCCCTTTCCTAGTCCCACTAGGAAGGAGGAAGGGGGAAGGAAAGAGAGGGAGAGGGAGAGGGAAAGAGGGGCCGCGCCCCCCTCACCTAGTCCAATTCAGACTCCCCATGGGAGGGCGGGCGCCACCTCCTGGGCTGCTGCCCTCTCTCCCCGCAGGCCCACTAAGGCCCAATACTTCCCTGGGGGGTTCCGGTAACCCCTCCGGCACTCCGGTTTTCTCTGAAATCACCCGGAACACTTCCGGTGTCCGAATATAGTCGTCCAATATATCAATCTTTATGTCTCGGCCATTTCGAGACTCCTCGTCATGTCCGGGACTCCGAAAAATCTTAGGTACATCAAAACTTATAAACTCATAATAAAACTGTCATCGTAACATTAAGCGTGCGGACCCTACGGGTTCGAGAACTATGTAGACATGACCTAGAACTATTCCCGGTCAATAACCAATAGCGCAACCTGGATGCTCATATTGGCTCCTACATATTCTACGAAGATCTTTGTCGGTCAAACCGCATAACAACATATGTTGTTCCCTTTGTCATTGGTAAGTTTACATGCCCGAGATTCGATCATCGGTATCCAATACCTAGTTCAATCTCATTACTGGCAAGTCTCTTCACTCGTTACGTAATGCATCATTCCGTAACTAACTCATTAGCTACATTGCTTGCAAGGCTTATAGTGATGTGCATTACCGAGAGGGCCCAGAGATACCTCTCCGACAATTGGAGTGACAAATCCTAATCTCGAAATACACCAACTCAACATGTACCTTCGGAGACACCTGTAGAACTCCTTTATAATCACCTAGTTACGTTGTGACGTTTGGTAGCACACAAAGTGTTCCTCTGGTAAATGGGAGTTGCATAATCTCATAGTCATAGGAACATGTATAAGTCATGAAGAAAGCAATAGCAACATACTAAATGATCAAGTGCTAGGCTAACGGAATGGGTCATGTCAATCACATCACTTTCCTAATGATGTGATCCCGTTAATCAAATGACAACACATGTCTATGGTTAAGAAACATAACCATCTTTGATTAATGATCTAGTCAAGTAGAGGCATACTAGTGACGTTATGTTTGTCTATGTATTGACACATGTATCATGTTTCCGGGTAATACAATTCTAGCATGAATAATAAACATTTATCATGATATGAGGAAATAAATAATAACTTCATTATTTCCTCTAGGGAATATTTCCTTCAGCCTCCCACTTGCACTAGAGTCAATAATCTAGATTACACAATAATGATTCTAACACCCATGGAGTCTTGGTGCTGATCATGTTTTGCTCGTGGAAGAGGCTTAGTCAACGGGTCTGCAACATTCAGATCCGTATGTATCTTGCAAATCTCTATGTCTCCCACCTGGACTTGGTCCCGTATGGAATTGAAGCTTCTCTTGATGTGCTTGGTCCTCTTGTGAAATCTGGATTCCTTTGCCAAGGCAATTGCACCAGTATTGTCATAGAAGATCTTCATTGGTCCCGATGCACTAGGTATGACACCTAGATCGGAAATGAACTCCTTCATCCAGGCTCCTTCATTTGCTGCTTCCGAAGCAGCTATGTACTCCGCTTCACATGTAGATCCCACCACGACGCTTTGTTTAGAACTGCACCAACTTACAGCTCCACCGTTTAATAAAAACACGTATCTGGTTTGAGATTTAGAATCGTCCGGATCAGTGTCAAAGCTTGCATCGACGTAACCATTTACGACTAGCTCTTTGTCACCTCCATAAACGAGAAACATATCCTTAGTCCTTTTCAGGTGTTTCAGGATGTTCTTGACCGCTGTCAAGTGATACACTCCTGGATTACTTTGGTACCTTCCTGCCAAGCTTATTGCTAAGCATACGTCAGGTCTGGTACACAACATTGCATACATGATAGAGCCTACGGCTGAAGCATAGGTAACATCTTTCATTTTCTCTCTATCTTCTGCTGTGGTCGGACATTAAGTCTGACTCAACTTCACACCATGTAATACAGGCAAGAACCCTTTCTTTGCCTGATCCATTTTGAACTTTTTCAAAACTTTATCAAGGTATGTGCTTTGTGAAAGTCCAATTAAGCGTATTGATCTATCTCTATAAACCTTGATGCCCAATATGTAAGCAGCTTCACCGAGGTCTTTCATTGAAATTTTTTTATTCAAGTATCCCTTTATGCTATCTAGAAATTCTATATCATTTCCGATCAACATATGTCATCCACATATAATATCAGAAGTGCTACAGAGCTCCCACTCACTTTCTTGTAAATACAGGCTTCTCCAAAAGTCTGTATAAAACCATATGCTTTGATCACACTATCAAAACGTTTATTCCAACTCCGAGATGCTTGCACCAGTCCATAAATGGATCGCTGGAGCTTGCACAATTTGTTAGCACCTTTTGGATCGACAAAACCTTCTGGTTGCATCATATACAACTCTTCTTCTAGAAATCCATTCAGGAATGCAGTTTTGACATCCATTTGCCAAATTTCATAATCATAAAATGCGGCAATTGCTAACATGATTCGGACGGACTTCAGCATCGCTACGGGTGAGAAAGTCTCATCGTAGTCAACTCCTTGAACTTGTCGAAAACCTTTCGCAACAAGTCGAGCTTTATAGACAGTTACATTACCATCAGCGTCAGTCTTCTTCTTGAAGATCCATTTATTCTTAATGGCTTGCCGATCATCGAGCAAGTCAACCAAAGTCCATACTTTGTTCTCATACATGGATCCCATCTCAGATTTCATGGCTTCAAGCCATTTTGCGGAATCTGGGCTCATCATCGCTTCCTCATAGTTCGTAGGTTTGTCATGGTCAAGCAACATGACTTCCAGAATAGGATTACCGTAGCACTCTAGTGCGGATCTTACTCTGGTAGACCTACGAGGTTCAGTAGTAACTTGATCTGAAGTTTCATGATCAATATCATTAGCTTCATCACTAATTGGTGTAGTTGTCACAGGAACTGGTTCTTGTGATGAACTACTTTCCAATAAGGGAGCAGGTACAGTTACCTCATCAAGTTCTACTTTCCTCCCATTCACTTCTTTCGAGATAAACTCCTTCTCTAGAAAGGATCCGAATTTAGCAACGAAAATCTTGCCCTCAGATCTGTGATAGAAGGTGTACCCAATAGTCTCTTTTGGGTATCCTATGAAGACACATTTCTCCGATTTGGGTTCGAGCTTATATAGTTGAAGTTTCTTCACATAAGCATCACAACCCCAAACTTTAAGCAACAGCAACTTTGGTTTCTTGCCAAACCACAGTTCATAAGGCGTCGTCTCAACAGATTTTGATGGTGCCCTATTTAACGTGAATGCAGCCGTCTCTAAAGCATAACCCCAAAACGATAGCGGTAAATCAGTAAGAGACATCATAGATCGCACCATATCCAGTAAAGTATGATTACGACGTTCGGACACACCATTTCGTTGTGGTGTTTCGGGTGGCGTGAGTTGCGAAACTATTCCGCATTGCTTCAAATGTGAACCAAACTCGTAACTCAAATATTCTCCTCTACGATTAGATCGTAGAAATTTTATTTTCTTGTTACGATGATTTTCCACTTCACTCTGAAATTCTTTGAACTTTTCAAATGTTTCAGACTTGTGTTTCATTAAGTAGATATACCCATATCTGCTCAAATCATCTGTGAAGGTGAGAAAATAACGATACCCGCCGCGAGCCTCAATATTTATTGGACCACATACATCAGTATGTATGATTTCCAATAAATCAGTTGCTCGCTCCATAGTTTCGGAGAACAGCGTTTTAGTCATCTTGCCCATGAGGCATGGTTCGCAAGTACCAAGTGATTCATAATCAAGTGATTCCAAAAGTCCATCAGTATGGAGTTTCTTCATGTGCTTTACACCGATATGACCTAAACGATAGTGCCACAAATAAGTTGCAATATCATTATCAACTCTGCATCTTTTGGCTTCAACATTATGAATATGTGTATCACTACTATCGAGATTCAATAAAAATAGACCACTCTTCAAGGGTGCGTGACCATAAAAGATATTATTCATATAAATAGAACAACCATTATTCTCTGACTTAAATGAATAACCGTCTCGCATCAAACAAGATCTAGATATAATGTTCATGCTCAACGCTGGCACCAAATAACAATTATTTAGGTCTAAAACTAATCCCGATGGTAGATGTAGAGGTAGCGTGCCGACCGCGATCACATCGACTTTGGAACCATTTCCCACGCGCATCGTCACCTCATCCTTAGCCAATCTTCGCTTAATCCGTAGTCCCTGTTTCGAGTTGCAAATATTAGCAACAGAACCAGTATCAAATACCCAGGTACTACTGCGAGCATTAGTAAGGTACACATCAATAACATGTATATCACATATACCTTTGTTCACTTTTCCATCCTTCTTATCCGCCAAATACTTGGGGCAGTTCCGCTTCCAGTGTCCAGTCTGCTTGCAGTAGAAGCACTCAGTCTCAGGCTTAGGTCCAGACTTGGGTTTCTTCTCTTGAGCGGCAACTTTTTTGTTGTTCTTCTTGAAGTTCCCCTTCTTCTTCCCTTTGCCCTTTTTCTTGAAACTTGTGGTCTTGTTAACCATCAACACTTGATGCTCCTTCTTGATTTCTACCTCCACAGCTTTTAGCATTGCGAAGAGCTCGGGAATAGTCTTGTCCATCCCTTGCATATTATAGTTCATCACGAAGCTCTTGTAGCTTGGTGGCAGTGATTGAAGAATTCTGTCAATGACACTGTCATCAGGAAGATTAACTCCCAGTTGAATCAAGTGATTATTATACCCAGACATTTTGAGTATGTGTTCACTGACAGAACTATTCTCCTCCATCTTACAGCTATAGAACTTATAGGAGACTTCGTATCTCTCAATCTGGGCATTTGCTTGAAATATTAACTTCAACTCCTGGAACATGTCATATGCTCCATGACGTTTAAAACGTCGTTGAAGACCCAGTTCCAAGCCGTAAAGCATGGCACACTGAACTATCGAGTAGTCATCAGCTTTGCTCTGCCAGACGTTCTTAATGTCGTCAGTTGCATCAGCAGCAGGCCTGGCACCCAGCGGTGCTTCTAGGACGTAATTCTTCTGTGCGGCAATGAGGATAATCCTCAGGTTACGGACCCAGTCCGTGTAATTGCTACCATCATCTTTCAACTTAGCTTTCTCAAGGAACCCATTAAAATTCAACGGAACAACAACATGAGCCATCTATCTACAACAAACATAGACAAGCAAAATACTATCAGGTACTAAGTTCATGATAAATTTAAGTTCAATTAATCATATTACTAAAGAACTCCCACTTAGACAGAATCTCTCTAGTCATCTAAGTGATCACGTGATCCAAATCAACTAAACCATGTCCGATCATCATGTGAGATGGAGTAGTTTCAATGGTGAACATCACTATGTTGATCATATCTACTATATGATTCACATTTGATCTTTCGGTCTCCGTGTTACGAGGCCGTATATGTATATGCTAGGCTCGTCAAGTTTAACCTGAGTATTCCGCGTGTGCAACTGTTTTGCACACGTTGTCTTTGAATGTACAGCCTATCACACCCGATCATCACGTGGTGTCTCAGCACGGAGAACTTTCGCAACGATGCATACTCAGGGAGAACACTTCTTGATAATTTAGTGAGAGATCATCTTAAAATGCTACCGTCAATCAAAGCAAGATAAGATGCATAAAGGATAAACATCACATGCAATCAATATAAGTGATATGTTATGGCCATCATCATCTTGTGTTTGTGATCTCCATCTCTGAAGCACCGTCATGATCACCATCGTCACCAGTGCGACACCTTGATCTCCATCGTAGCATCGTTGTCATTATGCCATCTATTGCTTCTACGACTATCTCTACCGCTTAGTGATAAAGTAAAGCAATTATAGGGTGTTTGCATTTCATACAATAAAGCGACAACCATATGGCTCCTGCCAGTTGCCGATAAATTCGGTTACAAAACATGCCCTGCAAAAACATGCCCTGCAAAAATATAGCATCACGTCTTGACCATATCACATCACAACATGCCCTGCAAAAACAAGTTAGACGTCCTCTACTTTGTTGTTGCAAATTTTACGTGGCTGCTATGGGCTGAGCAAGAACCTTTCTTACCTACGCATCAAAACCACAACGATAGTTCGTCAAGTTAGTGCTGTTTTAACCTTCGCAAGGACCGGGCGTAGCCATACTCGGTTCAAATAAAGTGAGAGAGACAGACACCCGCCAGTCACCTTTAAGCACGAGTGCTCGTAACAGTGAAACCAGTCTCGCGTAAGCGTACGCGTAATGTCGGTCCAGGCCGCTTCATCTCACAATACCGCTGAACCAAAGTATGACATGCTGGTAAGCAGTATGACTTGTATCACCCACAACTCACTTGTGCTCTACTCGTGCATATGACATCTACGCATAAAACAAGGCTCGGATGCCACTGTTGGGGAACATAGTAGTTTCAAAAAAATTCCTATGCACACGCAAGATCATGGTGATGCATAGCAATGAGAGGGGAAAGTGATGTCCATGTACCCTCGTAGACTGTAAGCGTAAGTGTTATGACAACGCGGTTGATGTAGTCGTACGTCTTCACGATCCGATCGATCCAAGTACCGAACGTACGGCACCTCCGAGTTCAACACACGTTCAGCTCGATGACGATCCCCGGACTCCGATCCAGCAGGGTGTCGGGGATGAGTTCTGTCAGCACGACGGCGTGGTGATGATGATGATGTTCTACCGACGCAGTGCTTCGCCTAAGCACCGCAACGATATGACCGAGGTGGAATATGGTGGAGGGGGGCACCGCACACGGCTAAGGAACGATCACGAAGATCAACTTGTGTGTCGTGGGGTGCCCCCTTCCCCCGTATATAAAGGAGGAAGGGGGGACGACGGCCGGCCCTTGGGGCGCGCCAAGGAGGGGGGATTCCTCATCCTAGTGGGAGTAGGACTCCCCTTTCCTACTCCCACTAGGAAGGAGGAAGGGGGAAGGAAAGAGAGGGAGAGGGAGAAGGAAAGAGGGGCCGCGCCCCCCTCCCCTAGTCTAATTCAGACTCCCCATGGGGGGGGCCACCTCCTGGGCTGCTGCGCTCTCTCTCCCCTCAGGCCCACTAAGGCCCAATACTTCCCTGGGGGGTTCCAGTAACCCCTCCGGCACTCCGGTTTTCTCCGAAATCACCCGGAACACTTCCGGTGTCCGAATATAGTCGTCCAATATATAAATCTTTATGTCCTGACCATTTCGAGACTCCTCGTCATGTCCGTGATAATATTCATGACTCTGAACAACCTTCGGTACATCAAAACTTATAAACTCATAAAAAAACTGTCATCGTAACGTTAAGCATGCGGACCCTACGGGTTCGAGAACTATGTAGACATGACCTAGAACTGTTCCCGGTCAATAACCAATAGCGGAACCTGGATCCTCATATTGGCTCCAACATATTCTACGAAGATCTTTATCGGTCAAACCGCATAGCAACATACGTTGTTCCCTTTGTCATCGGTATGTTTACTTGCCCGAGATTTGATCGTCGGTATCCAATACCTAGTTCAATCTCGTTATCGGCAAGTCTCTTTACTCGTTACGTAATGCATCATTCCATAAGTAACTCATTAGCTACATTGCTTGCAAGGCTTATAGTGATGTGCATTACTGAGAGGGCCCAGAGATACCTCTCCGACAATCGGAGTGACAAATCCTAATCTCGAAATATGCCAACTCAACATGTACCTCCGGAGACACCTGTAGAACTCCTTTATAATCACCTAGTTACGTTGTGATGTTTGGTAGCACACAAAGTGTTCCTCTGGTAAACGGGAGTTGCATAATCTCATAGTCATAGGAACATGTATAAGTCATGAAGAAAGCAATAGCAACATACTAAACGATCAAGTGCTAGGCTAACGGAATGGGTCATGTCAATCACACCATTTTCCTAATGATATGATCCCGTTAATCAAATGACAACACATGTGTATGGTTAAGAAACATAACCATCTTTGATTAATGAGCTAGTCAAGTAGAGGCATACTAGTGACATTATGTTTGTCTATGTATTCACACATGTATCATGTTTCCGGGTAATACAATTCTAGCATGAATAATAAACATTTATCATGATATGAGGAAATAAATAATAACTTTATTATTGCCTCTAGGGCATATTTCCTTCAAAACTCCTTTGAATTTTTTGAGCCGAGGTGATCTATGACACCTCGGATACAGTCTGGCATTGGAGCTCGGCTACAAAAAGACACCTCGGCTGCAGTCCGATGTTTGAGCTCGGACGCAAAAGGATATCGCTGCACGGGAGACACTTCAAACCCGAGGTATGGCATAAAAAATAATAAGGCATTGATAAAGGCCGAAGACTTAAAGAGCTCCTCAGATGCCCGACGTGTGAACTCTTTGGATTTAGCTCGGCAATCCTCAAAATCAAAGATGAAACTATTTGTTGAACCAGTTTTCAAGACTGACGACTGAGGATGAAGAACAGTTCGGAAGAACCGAGGAGTGTCAACGACTTGAACAACGGTTCAGGAGGCTACTAACGAAGTCCTGGATTAGGGGGTTCTCACCACGTCGTCCCCCAAGTAGGTGGATCGGGCCGAGGACCCCCATGGCAGTTCACTATTGGGCCAGTTCGGACAACCCATGCCGCATACTAGAGATATTCCACAAGACTTGGCGCCCAAGACGAGGACTCTCCTAAACCCTTGGCCTCTGGTGCATTATATAAACCGAGGATGGCTAGTCAATAAATCAATCTAATATCCATTAGAACAACCTCGTGGTAGATACATGTACTCGGTACTACACCCCATATGAATACAATCAAAAGCAGGACATAGGGTATTATATCTTCGAGAGAGCTTGAACCTGGGTAAAATCATGTGTCCATGTTAGCATCATTCCAAGACGCCTAGCTTAGGACCCCTACTACGAGATATGCTGGATTTGACACCGACAGCCGCCGCCCCACTATATAGCCGCGGCGACAAGGAGGAGCTGGTCGCGGTCATGCCCACCTTCAACGAGTGGGGGCTTGAGCCGCGCGACCACGCCAGTTCGCCCGTGGTGCTGTCCCTCGGTGAGAGTGACGACAACGAGGACTCAGAGGAAATGGAGGAGGATGACTCGGGAGGGCGTCTCGACCGTTGGGTCGCTGGACCCTCCTTAGCCTTGAGGATGATGATGACGCCAACAAGCCTTCGCCCACCGCTTCTCGAGGCCCCACCTAGGCATCCAGTAGGGCGGAGTCTGCTCCTCCCACTGTGCGGGAGTTGGGCGGGACGGCCTTAGGCAAGGGGTTGGTCAAGGCCCCTCCTGCAGGCTCCCCGCACCCCACCGAGGCGGTCGAGGAAACGGGTCTTCCCCACCAGCCACGTAGCCGACAACCACGGAGGCCTCCACAGGGGTGGCTGAGCTTTCATCGACTAAGGCCTCTCGGGAGAATCCTCACGCCTCCCGGGGAAGTTGTGACATAGCGGTGCTTGCCGAGGGTCATCCTGACGGGCCCCGGGATGGAGCCAGGGCGGCGCCAGGGAAGGATGGTGGCACGTCGGCCTCCATAGAAGTGGACCGCGCCAGACGAGTAAGTACCCTTACCTTGCCTTTTGATTGCACGCTTATAGTCCATATGTTCATACTGTCTCCCCATCGTGCTGAACTAGAAGTGGCGGCACAGAGAAGAAGAAGAAGAAGCAGAAGGCGACCGTTGTGGTGAAGGTGCCCTTTGTCCTAAGGGCAGCCTAGCTGGCCGAGGTGGCAGTCACCCTAGCTGAGCCGTGGAAGCCGAGAACGGGGAAGGACTTAGAGCCCCCTATGCCTCAAGGAGAGCATGTTAAGTCCTCTTTGGCCGCAGCATTAACAAGTGCGTCGGCGCTGCTCCCTCGTCCGAGCCTCGCGCTCACAAACTACGGTACCCTGATCAGGCGCGGGGCCTTGGCTGACACCCGGGACGCACTCGACCGGCTCGGGGATGACCTCCAGGATACCGATAAATGGGTCACCAGGGAGCGCCTGGGCTCAGCTCAGGGTGGCCCTAGCTTGAGATGCCTATGAAGGAGGCCCAGAGCCAGGCTGAGGCCACCGCTGTGGAGAACAGGAAGGAAGCCACTGAGGAAAGAGCGACTCGTAACAATGCGCTTGCTGGCGGAAGCGGCCGCCAAGCGCTACGTCGAGGTGAAGGCACGCCTAAAGGCACTTCAGGAAGAATAGGCCGCGCGCGTGCGGCAACTCCAGCAGCGGGAGCAGGACCTCAAGGCTCGTGAGGCAAAGCTTGTGGACCGTGACTCCGAGATGACGAAGGTGGGTGCCGGGCAGACCACAGAGTGCGGGCGCCTGGAAACGCTGCAGCGCGAGGTGGCCCAAGGCCAAGCAGCCTATGCCAAGCATGTTTCCAGGTGAGAGCTCAGCTGGATGCTAGGGAGAAGAAGATCCAAGACGACACCGATGCAAAGCCAACGGCAGACCACACCGCCTTCTCTTCCCTCGAACTCAGGGCCCGCCAAGCATTGAAGTCTATATACAGGGAAGGGTTCGAAGCTTTGCTTGCAACCCCCAACGCTGGCTATGCCGTTGTCTCTTACAAACTCACGGTGGAGCTCGAAGGTGCTGCCCAGAAGGTGGACGACATCCTGGAGGAGGAGTGCCGTTGCCTCTTCTCCGTGGCAGCGACATGCATCTTCAGCCACCTTGGCCTTCACGACTCCGGCTTTGATGTCGGCGTGGTGATAGGCCCCGTCCCCGAAGAGTCTCGTGGCGTCATGGCGGAAGCTATGGAGGGGCACATGGCCGCGCTGGTTGGAAAGTTCTCCTGTAGCAGGGACGGGGCACCTGGAGACGGCATCGACCCTTCCTCTTGAGATTCCCTTTATCACCCTACATTAGACTGGTTCTGCCTCGCGGAGGCGTGAGACTCTGGTTTAATTTGAGATACACTTTATGCTTGTAATATCTGTTTGAACTCTGTAGTTTCCTTCCCATGCTTGGTTTCTTTCTTGCTTGCCTTTGTGCTCTGCGTCGGCAGGGCCCAGCCCCGTGCATACCTCAGCCGCCACTGTGATGTCAGGTTGTGATGCCTGGACAAGGCCAGGGGGTAAGGGACTTAGGAACTAGTGAAGACTCCTGAGTCGTGATGCTCAGGCGCCCCCCATTGACGCACAAGCGGCCCGCATGAAGGAGTTTCTCATACCTGGCTCTCATCGGCTTGAACCTGGTGTCATGAAAGGAGACTAGACACCAAGAACCCTAGCTTGTTTGTACGCGTGGTTGGCACGGTAGAACTTCAGGAGGTGTTCAGACGCTTGTGAGCCAGTGCGGGGCTCATGAGGTCCTACCTCTGGCGGGTTGTGCCTAGCTCCTGGCGCAGTTGCGCGCTTGTGTAACCAGGGTTATGGGGCCGACATGCGCAGAATGACCATCCAGAGGCCATTACATCAGAAGGGTAGACACCAAGGACCCATAGGAGGTGATGTGTACGGGTCCGGCCTACTAGACAGAGCTCGGTCACTTGGGTTTATCAATGCTACAGGGACGGACCCGAGCACAGACACCGTTTCATGCCTTCCTATGTAACAATATGAGGAAGAACACCCGGCGCGCGGCTCCCATGGTGGCGAAGCACAATGATCGCGGTTGTATGAACCGGGCCACTCCCCTACTTGCCTACTCGCAATGAGCTCATGAGAGGACAAGACACCAAGGACCCTAGGAGGTGACATGCACGAGAGCTGGCCCGCGACCTGAGCACAGACGTTGTGCCATCCCTTGGTCATGAGGTGGTCGAGAGCGGATTCGCAAGGGCGCGGCGACTTACATGGTGACGAAGCACGGATCATGCAATTTAAACCACCCGGAAGAATTCATCAAAGCATAGCTAAATCCGATACATGAGAAAAAACAACATGGCTTTAGGGGTGGAACCTAACCAGGCTGAGGATGATGCAGCCCGCAGGGCGCCCTCAATTGAACAAACCAAAAAATCACCTGGCAATGTTGTTGTGGAAGCATCGAGGTAGTCAATGAAGCGTGCCGCGGAGTTCGCTCCTCACGAGCCGGACGACTCCTGAGGCTCGGGAGACTCGCGAGGGGCTGCGGGCTCGTTAGACACCAGCGACAAGTGTCGGACCTCATGAGATGCCAACGCGGGCTACACGAACCGCTGGTACATGGCACCCACATTGAGCAGGCCGAAGGTCATGCAGATGTAGCTGCAGGGGAAAC
This sequence comes from Triticum dicoccoides, assembly GCF_002162155.2. Lineage (NCBI taxonomy): Eukaryota > Viridiplantae > Streptophyta > Magnoliopsida > Poales > Poaceae > Triticum > Triticum dicoccoides. Next base: position 345,173,380 of record NC_041391.1, read on the forward strand.
CCCCGCTCTGGACGACGTGTCGTGAACAGAAGAGGTCCTGAGAAGCAGCTCTGTTGATGCCCGGGATGTTGACTCAGACGCGTAGCTCGCCGCCCGCATCGGGAGCGGCAGCTGAGCCGGTGGGGCATGTGGGCTGACGCTCGCCGTGCATGGCCCGCGCTTCATGAAGCTCGCAGATCACCTTTGTGATGAACTCTTGTGCTCCTGGTGCCTCGTGCTGTGTTCCTTGCTTGCGGGGGCGTGCATCAAAGCATGCCTCCAAGTGGCGCCTAAGCACCTCCCTCGTCGCACCGGTCAGGTCAGATGCTCTCCAGGTGGAAAGCCTCGAGCATGTCCTTAGGGAGGTGCCGGGTGCGCCTTCCTATGCAGGAGGGAGGAATGCCCCAGCGCCTGGTGAGGCAGCTGAGGCATCACCGACAAGTGCCTTCTTTCTCTTGGGATGACTCTTGGGGAGGAGCTACTTCTTCTTTGCAGGGCAGCCTCGGTGGCGCGGCGTCACCCTTGCCGTCAGAATTCTTGGGCGCTGCGTCCTGGTAGGCGTGCTCGAGGTTGCGGACCACATCCTTCTCATCACAAGTGATAGTGGTGACGCTGCTGCACCCTGGCATCTTGAGGACTCTGTAGCCATGGTGGGTAGCCACCATGAACTTGGAGAGGGCAGGATATCCCAGGATGGCATTGTAGGGGAGGCCAATGTGGGCCACGTCGAAGTCGATGAGCTCGGTGTGGTAGTTATTGCAAGTACCGAAGGTGACTAGGAGGCGCACCTGCCCTAGGGGGTGGTGGAGTTTTCGGTCACCCCGGAGAACGGCCTGGTGGGAATGAGTTGATCATAAGGTACTTGAAGCGTCTCGAAGGTCTCGACTGAGAGGACGTTGAGGCCAGTGCCGCCATCAATGAGGGTATTGGTGACAGAGACGTTGCTGATGGTAGGCGTCCACAACATGGGGAACGCACCGGCAATTGCTAAACACCTGAGGTGGTCCTTGGGATTGAAGGTGATGGCGTACTACGATGACTTGAGTGGACGCACAGCCTCAAGCCTCGGGAGGGCTGCGTTCACCTCACGATAGAACTACTTGAAGAGGTGGTTTAACGTGGGGGCCTGAGATCCTTTGAGGATGTAGGCTATCACGTGAGGCTCCTGGTAGCCCCTAGCCCCCTTGTTTGGCTGGTTGTTGTCGTTCCTCCTGGGGAGCGGCAGTGGCGGAAGGCTCGCGTTGCCCTGATGGACCTCACAAGGCTGATCGCGCCAGGCGCCGTCTTGAGGCTGATCGTGCCAGCCATCCTCACGAGGATGGTCATGCCAGCCCTGGTGGGGGTTGCGCTTGTCCCATCGGCCTCCACCACAGCCTCCTCCACAGCTGAACAACGATCGCTGCGCTCGGGGCGGCGGCCCAATTGCTCGTCATGGAGCGTCCTGAGCTCCTGACAATCGTTGATGTTGTCGGTGCGCACGTTGTGAACGACGCAAAAATGGCGACCATCCTTGGCGGGCTCATCGCAGTCACGACCGCGCTTCAGCTCGGGCTCTGCTGCCAGCACGGCGGGGCCCTTGCGATTCACTTCCTTGGCCTTGGCCTTCTTGTCTTCATGCTCGACGTCGGGGTTGTTGAGGAGAGAGAGGCGGCCTTCCTCTACCCTGGTGCACTTGTCAACCACGTTGAAAAGCTCCAGTGCCATGCACGGGTCATCGTTGATGGCAAGCTTCTCAATTATCATGACGTCCCTGATGCCTTCGGTGAATGCCGAGATGATGGCTTCGTCCGAGGCCTTCAGGATCTTGAGGCAGACTTGGGTGAAGCACTGAATGTACTTGCGAAGGGCCTCGCCAGGGCGCTGCTTCATGCGCTGTAGATCGCTGATGGTTAGGGCGCGGTCGCAGGTGCCTTGGAAGTTGGCAATGAAACGCTTGTGAAGCTCGTCCCACGAGGAGATTAACCCCTCAGGCAGGTTCATGAGTTGGGAATGCGCACCATCCTTGAGTGCCATGGGGAACCGGTTTGCCATGACCCTTGCCGTCACCGTTCGCTGCGTTGATGCTTAGGGCGTAGAGGTGGGGGAACTCCATGCGGTTGGGGATGCCGTCATAGCCCGGGGCCAGCTCCTGCTTGAACTTGACCAACTGGACCACCCGACACAGCTCACGGGTAAAGGCGCGGTAGCTTGCAGTGCTCACGAGCGCACCTCGCACGGGAGCGGCACGGTAACGAGCGGTGCGATCCTGATGCCCATGCACCGCAGATTTCTGGGCAGCTCGGTCTTGGATTTGACACGGCGGCGCGGTAGGCGCATGCGCGTCGCGCAACGGTTGATGGACAATCTGGCAACTAGCCTTGCCTTGAGCCGGCAGCGGTGCTCCACGCAGTGGGTTGCGCGGTGATGCATCATGCCAGGGCTCGGCATTGTCGTCGTGGAGGGAGGAGGCGGGGGCGCACCATGCGCCATATCGAAGTGGCGAAGGACAGAGCGGTTGGGAGGGCATCAGGGCCTCATCCGTGGCGTTGACGAGCTCAGTGATGCGGCCAAGCCAGGCCTCGTAGCCTTTGTTGGCGGGGTAGGAACGCAACAGCTCACGTGCCATGAGTAGTGCATCCTGCATGTTTGCTGGCACGTGGCGAGCATGGGAGGACGAAGCCATGTCCGGAGTGAGAGAAGGCGTGGCAATGTGGCCATCGCGCTGCACAGACGATGGCAGGGAAGAGTCCTGCTGCTCGTGAGCAGCTGGGTCAGTGGCGGCATTGGCTGCGACAGATAGGGAGAGGCGACGGCTGCCGCGGCCCGCCAGTTCCGTCTGGGCGACACGAGCCGCACGGCACTCGACACGAACATGACGAGCATCGATTATGGGTCGGTGGAGCGGGAGAGGAAGAAAGCAAAGGAACTCTAGCACATGCCTACATGGCATGCCAAATGTCAAAATAGGGGCTCCGGGGACCCAAGGAAAGGTTCGAACTCTTGGGTGTTCGTGGAGAAAACCACTAGGCTACAGCTCACTACTCGCTGTCTTACGGCGATGCTCCAACGTGCTCGAGCGAGAGGTAAGAAGGGAGGAGCACGGTAATTTACCCAGGTTCGGGCCACCTTACAGTGGAAGACCCTACTCCTGCTTTGTGGGTGGATTGCCTTGCGAGGAGGATGAGTATGAGTGTACAAGGATGAACTGCCTCAGGAGGGCACAAGGGTCGACCCTCTCTATGGTGGAGACTAACCTATACTTATATTGGCCTTGGTCCTCTTCCCTTGAAAAATCTAGGCAGGAAGGGATGCCACAACCGCCAATTTGAAAGGGGACATGAGTACATCCTATCCTGACAAAAGGTGGTCTTCACTTGCAAAGCTTCTGGGCATGAAACGCCAGTAGGATCGATGATGACCTCCGTCATGGCGTGCCCGTGGTCCTGGTCTTGTTGCACCTAAGAGGTAACCTTCGGGGCTGCCCTGGGAACCCCCGCGCTGGCTTTGCTCCTTTAGAACTAAAGAGGAAAGCCTCACCATCCGAGCCCGCTGGCGCAGGTCCTGGCGATGCTCGTCGTGGCTCATGTCACCCACGTGCAATGCACAGTAGGGTGGCGAGCCTAGAGATGTCCACCCTGCAAGGGCATCGGGAGGCAGCCTCGGGAGACCACCCTGTGGGAGGCCCTCGAGGGGCCTTGATGATCCTCGCTGACGCTCACCTCGGGAGGCTAGGGTACTCACGAGGGTCTTGCTCGTGAAGTCTTGACGTTGGGCCATGCTGGGCCTTCTGGCGATGGCACGCGATGGGTCACAGGGAGACGGGCTAGGTACCCCCAGTCCCAAAGCCTCGACAATCCCCCCTTTTTGGTGATTGATGACAAACTAGTTGAAGTTTTGAACAGGGATAAAATATGTGGAAGTTAAGGAACATGGTCATTTACTTCATGAAATAGAAAGGGGCTCCCCTTGAAGGTGTGCATATAAGTAATTTGCTTTTGAATGCAAATGCACATGGCATGTTTCACTTTGTGGAGATCTCCCTATTTTCAAGAAGTCAGATCACAGTGCATACAAGGAATACATTGAAGATAAATGTCATGCACAATGAGAAATGGGCATATGCAGAATGACTTCGAGTGCACAAAGTTTAATTTAGGCAACACGCAAGAAACAGAAGTGGTAAATGTAGCAGACGTCCATCAGGACTTAAGTTTACAACCCAAAGTAGCAAATGTTCATGAACGGGAGCTGCAAACTTAACAAAAATAAGCCAGGCCCATCCCAATATGCCCGCATGAATACTATCAACTCGTATGCTTCTCCCCCTTTCTCATCGAATGACCAAAAAGGTTTGAAGACATAGAGCATCTAAGCATTCCCGAAAAGTGGTGCTGAAGATGTTTGTGCAGCCGGGTCGATGTTGGGTGGTGCAGAAGGGACTGACGCGACATCTTGATGCAGTGAAGTTATCGGAGGAGAAGTGGCATCATCTTCTTCAATAATAACCTGAGCATGAAGTGTGGGTGCTGAAGAAGAGTAATCTGAGTCTTTAATGGATGGCATAGCACGCCACTTCTCAGTTGCTGGGGGCTTGGAGCCAAACTTGAAGCTTCCTTGAAGCCATCAGCAAAAAGGTCATCTGCAGAGCATAGTAATGTGAGGCTCTTCCAAGCACGACGATTAGCTTCATGAGCAACAAATGCATTCTTGGTGGAGAGGTTCCTAATGCGATTGACGTTAGTGAGAAGACTTTGCGTTTGACACTTCATCTGGTCCTGATGCTTATCCTGTTTCTGGTGAAGAGAAATAACAAGTTCCCTGTCACTCATAGTGCATGCACGCTTCTGAGTCCTTTGGGGTATGGTGTTTGCGGTTGCATCAGTATTAGCTCGAAGAGGCTGATGAATTTGACTAATAAGTAAACCAGAAGCAACAATATTGGGAACACGAATAGCTTCAAGATGGCCTGAGAATCTTTGATGTGTAGCATTGTCATCAGCAATTGGAGTCTTATCTGCCTAAGGATAAATAACTTCATGAGGAGCATCAACTTCAGGCGGGAAGAAATGATGGTTGCGGATGATGGTTGATATTGCGCAGCCGAGTGAAGCTTAATCAGCCGCATAATCCCTGGCGCATATAATTTAAGGCCAAGGAGATCAATGCCAGAATTAGCCAGTTGTCTAATGAAGAAGTCATGCGTGTTCAACCTAATGTTGTTGAGGACATAGTAGACCAATGTCTTCATCGTGCCTTCAAGCTTGGTTGAAGATGAATGCCCTTTGATTGGGTAGAGAGTATGCCTAAGTATGTGATATATGATGTGAGGTAAATAATCAAGGTCCTTAACCAGAAAGTGTGTTGGGCAATCAGCTTCAGCAGGTGATACGTCTCCAACGTATCTACTTTTCCAAACACTTTGAATGAAACTAACCCTTGTTTTGTACTCTAACTTGCATGATTTGAATGAAACTAACCCGGACTAACGCTGTTTTCAGCAGAACTATCATGGTGTTGTTTATTGTGTAGAAAACAAAAGTTCTCAGAATGACCTGAAAATCCACGGAGATAACTTTTGGAAAATATAAAAAATACTGGCAAAAGAATAAAGGCTAGGGGGCCCACACCCTGTCAACGAGGGTAGGGGGCGCGCCCTCCCCCCTGGGCGCGCCCCCCTGTCTCGTGGGCCCCCTGATGTTCCACAGACCTCAACTCCAACTCTATATATTCCGTTTCGCGGAGAAAAAATCGGAGAGAAAGTTTCATCGTGTTTTACGATATGGAGCCGCCGCCAAGCCCTAATCTCTCTCAGGAGGACTGATCTGGAGTCCGTTTGGGGCTCCAGAGAGGGGGATTCATCGCCATTGTCATCATCAACCATCCTCCATCACCAATTTCATGATGCTCACCGTCGTGCGTGAGTAATTCCATCGTAGGCTTGCTGGACGGTGATGGGTTGGATGAGATTTACCATCTAATCAAGTTAGTTTTGTTAGGGTTTGATCCCTAGTATCCACTATGTTCTGAGATTCATGTTGCTATGACTTTGCTATGCTTAATGCTTGTCACTAGGGCCCGAGTGCCATGATTTCAGATCTGAACCTATTATGTTTTCATGAATAAATGTGAGTTCTTGATCCTATCTTGCAAGTCTATAGTCACCTATTATGTGTTATGATCCGACAACCCCGAAGTGACAATAATCAGGATACTTCTCGGTGATGACCATAGTTTGAGGAGTTCATGTATTCACTATGTGTTAATGCTTTGTTCTGGTTCTCTATTAAAAGGAGGCCTTAATATTCCTTAGTTTCCACTAGGACCCGGCTGCCATGGGAGGGTAGGACAAAAGATGTCATGCAAGTTCTTTTCCATAAGCACGTATGACTATATTCGAAATAAATGCCTACATTACATTGATGAACTAGAGCTAGTTCTGTGTCACCCTATGTTATAGCTATTACATGAGGAATCACATCTGACATAATTACCCATCACTGATCCAATGCCTATGAGCTTTTTAAATATTGTGCTTCGCTTATTTACTTTTCCGTTGCTACTATTACAACTACTACAAAACTGCTATCTTTACTTTTGCCACTGTTACCATTACTATCATACTACTTTGCTACTTTGCCACTTCGACCTGATGCGCCATTAGTATGTATGGAAAAATGAAAAAAAAAATTAATACTAGTGGTGCATCACGTCTCTGGTGCGCCATTAGTGTCTTCCACACTAATGGCGCATCAGCAACTGGTGCGCCATTAGTATATAGTAGTGGCGCACTGCTTCCATGGTGCGCCATTAGTATCAATCCTATCTATAGCCCTTTTCCTATTAGTGTAAGTTATCCAGGTGTGGTTGAATTGACAACTCAACTGCTAATACTTAAGAATAATCTTTGGCTCCCCTTGTTTAGAATCAATAAATTTGGGTTGAATACTCTACCCTCGAAAGCTATTGTGATCCCCTACACCTGTGGGTTATCAAGACTAATTTCTGGTGCCGTTGCCGGGGAGCATAGCTCTATTCTTTGAGTCACTTGGGATTTATATATGTTGATCAATATGAGGAACTTGAAAGATGAAAGAACAAAGATTTTTCCCTCAACTACGAGGGGAGGTAAGGAACTGCCATCTAGCTCTGCACTAGATTCTCCTTCTGTTTTGAGTAAGCTTGCGACACCTAAACCTGCTACTGCTATGAATTCTAATATGTCGCATGTTATTGATGATGCCACTTCTGCTAAGCATGATACTTATGATGAAACTAATTCAGTGCATGATACTACTTTGCCATTAGGTGAATTTCTTGATGAACAACTTGCTAGGGTTAGAGAGAATGAAATTATTGAAGATGCTATTATTGATGATAGTGATGATGAAAGTTCTCCCCCTGATTATGAATTACCTGTTGTTCCTGAGGGTCATGTTATGGATGAGGAAGCTGGTAGAGCTATTTTTGCTTGCAAAGATAGATATGATCTTAAGAAGTTATTAGCTAAATGGAAGCAGCAATCTCTTAATGCTAGAATGAAACCTGACCCCGCTTTTGCTACTTCACCTATCCGTGTTACTGATAACGATTATGAATTCTCTATTGATCCTAAAATAATTACTTTGGTTGAATCTGATCCTTTTTATGGCCTTGAATCTGAAACTGTTGTGGCACATCCTACCAAGTTAAATGATATAGCCACCCTGTTTACTAATGATGAGAAGTCTCGCTATTATTATATCCTTAAGATATTTCCGTTCTCATTAAAGGGTGATGCTAAGACTTGGTTTAATTCTCTTGATCCTGGTTGTGTGCGTAGTGCCCAGGATATGATTTATTACTTCTCTGCTAAATATTTCCCTGCTCATAAGAAACAAGCTGCCTTACTTCTCTGCTAAATATTTCCCTGCTCATAAGAGAGTCTCCCACAAGCTTGGGGGAGGCTTCTCCGATTACTTAATGCTTTCCCTGATCATTCTCTTAAGAAAAATGAAATACTTGATATCTTTTATAATGGACTAACCGATGCTTCCAAGGACTACTTGGATAGTTGTGCTGGTTGTGTTTTCAGGGAAACAACAGTCGACCAAGCTAAATTACTATTTAAAAATATGTTGACTAATGAAAATAATTGGACTCTTCCTAAGCCAATTCCTGAGCCAATTGAGCAAACTCCTAAGCCTATTCCTAAACCAACTCTGAAGAAGAGGGGAGTTCTATTTCTCAGTCTTGAAGATATGCAAGAGGCAAAGAAATCAATGAAAGAAAAAGGTATTAAAGTTGAAGATTTTAAGAATTTACCACCTATTGAAGATATACATGGTCTTAATATACCGCCTGTTGAAGAACCACATTGTCTTGATAACCCGACACAGGTAGTAAAGGTAAATTCTCTCTATAGATATGATAAAGCTGAAATTCCTTGCACTAAATTTCATAGCCCATGCTTAGATGAATTTGATGACTTTATGGCTAGACAAGGAATTTTTAATGCTTATGTTGGTAGAGAATTAAAGAATAATGCTTTCGAAATAGGACGCTTGAGTGATTATATGGCTAGAGTTAAAGGTGAACTTAAACTCATTAGCAAATATGCTTCTATGGTTACCACTCAAGCTGAGCAAGTACTTAAAGCTCAAAGTGTTTGCTCGATGAATTAAATAATAAACATGCTTTTGCTGTTAGAGTGGATACTAGAAATGGTAGAATGACTCAGGAACCTTTGTATCCTGAAGGCCACCCTAAGAGAATCGAGTAGGATTCTTAGAGAAATAATTTAGAGGCACCTAGTTCTTCCAAAAAGAAGAAAAAGAAAAACAATAGGACTTTTCATGCTTCTAGTGAACCTATTGTAGACACACCTGAGAATCCCAATGATATTTCTATTTCTGATGCTGAAACACAATCAGGTGATGAACATGAACCTAGTGATAATGTTAGTGATAATGTTCATGTTGATGCTCAACCTAGCAAAAAAAATGAGGTTGAAATTGAACCTGCTATTGATCTTGATAACCCACAATCAAAGAATCAACATTATGATAAGAGAGACTTTGTTGCTAGGAAGCACGGTAGAGAAAGAGAACCATGGGTTCAGAAACCCATGCAATTTCCTCCTAAACCATCCAAGACAAAGGATGATGAGGATTTTGAGCCTTTGCTGAAATGATTAGACCTATCTTCTTACGTATGCGCTTAACTGATATGCTTAAATTAAATCATTATGCTAAGTACATGAAGGATATCATTACAAACAAAAGAAAGATACCGGAAGCTGAATTTTCCACCATGCTGTCTAATTACACTTTTAAGGGTGGAATACCAAAGAAACTTGGAGATCTAGGGGTACCAACTATACCATGCGCCATTAAAAGAAATTATGTTAGAACTGCTTTATGTGATCTTGGAGCCGGTGTTAGTGTTATGCCTCTCTCTTTATATCGTAGACTTGAATTGAATAAGTTGACACCTACTGAAATATCTCTGCAAATGGCCGATAAATCAACTGCTATACCTGTCGGTATTTGTGAGGATGTGCCTGTTGTGGTTGCAAATGTCACTATCTTAACGGACTTTGTTATTCTTGATATTCCCGAGGACGATAGTATATCGATTATCCTTGGTAGACCCTTTTTGAATACTGCAGGGGCTGTTATTGATTGCAACAAAGGCAATGTCACTTTTCATGTTAATGGTAATGAGCATACGGTACACTTTCCAAGGAAACAACCTCAAGTTCATAGAATCAATTCTATTGGGAAAGTTCCAACTATCATTATTGGAGGTTTTGAATTTCCTCTTCCTACTGTCAAGAAAAAGTATGATATTCTTATTGTTGGGGATGTTCATATCCCCGTTGAGATAACTTACTGTTATTCGAAATTTCTCCGGTTCCATGTTATTCGGAATGAGTTTGTTAACAAGACTTGATCAACCTTGTTAGTGGATTCATTTTGATGATCATGAGATGGGTGAAACTAGAAGGCACAACCTTCTGTACCCTCTTTTTACTTTCTATTATTTAGAATAAATAAAGCAAAAATAGTATTATCTGTTTGTTTTCTGAATTATCCATGCAATAAAAAATATCCCGAAAATAAAAGTGCTCCAAATGCCCTGCAAATTTAGTATGATTTTTTATGGAATATTTGAGGATTTTAGGCACTGAAAACACTGCAGGGGGGCAAGCACCTGGCCACGAGGGTGGAGGGCGCGCCCACACCCCCTGGGTGCGCCCCCCTGTCTTGTGGGCCCATGGTGGCCCCCTCCACTTATTCCTGCACCCACACAGTCCATCTTCTTCCCAAAAAAATCCCCATCCAGCTCAAGCACGAGTTCTAGCTCATTTTGCTTCAATTTTCAATCTCCTTGCTCAAAGCTCCATTCACAAAACTGCTTTGGGAGATTGTTGCTTGGTATGTAACTCCTCCATTGGTCCAATTAGTTTTTGTTCTAGTGCTTTATTCATTACAAATTTTTGCTGCATACGTGACCCTGTTCTTGAGCTTGCATGTCAAATTTATGAGGTCCCAAGTAATTCTAATGCATGGTATAAGCTCTAGGCACTTGTAAGAGTAGTTGCTACCAATCTTGTTTAGTTTTATTCACTTTTATTTTGAAGGTACTAAAATTTCAGAAATTTTTCAGAAAAAGAAATATGTATAGGAGAATGTACCAAAGTGGTTCCTGAACAAAGAAAGGACCCAGACGTGCTATGCGTGCAGAAATTTTTCAGAAAAAGAAATATGTATAGGAGAATGTACCAAAGTGGTTCCTGAACAAAGAAAGGACCCAGACGTGCTATGCGTGCGCAAGACGATGAACCACCAAGGGACGCAGAAGTGCGAGCTTGTGAGTGGCCATCAGATGAGTTTATGGTCAAAGGAGGCATTAAGGATGAATTTTACGCATATGTGCGTAATGCCGATCTGGAGGACTTCTTACAAGATAAGTGTCCTCAGTACTATCAATTGACTGATTCATTCGTAAGAAGGTTTAAATATAAATCTTCGTGTAATTCTCAGAGTGTCCTGTTTGATATTTATGATAAATCTTATACCATGGACTTAGAAGATTTTACAACTGCTTGCAAACTCCCGTGGTGGGGCGATGTTAATGACCCCCACAGATCTGGATATAAAGACTTTCTTGCTAGTGTTACTATGGGAGAATCTAGGGATATAGCACAAGCTATCATAGGGAGCATTCATTTTCCTGCTATACATTATTTTGCTCCCTTCATTGGTAGATGCGTTAACGGTAAAGATGAAGCATGTCACATGTGTGTCCCTGATCTTTGTGTCCTCCAGAGTTCTGTGTTAGGTAATAAAGATTACAACTTGGGGGCAATAGTTGCACGTAAGTTACATAATAATGGTATATCCGGAGATTTATTTGGAGGGATTTATGCGACCCGTGTTGCTAACTATCTTGGTATAGCCCCACGAGAGGGGGATATGGAGTTTCTTCCTGCTTATTTAGATTATGTCGCGATAGTCAAACATCGTTTTCTTTTGAGGAATGAACAATTCTTAAAGTATCGACTAATATTTGACAGACGTAGCGCTGTCCATGTTACTCTCCCTCCTCCTTCCCCTTCTGATTACCAGGCAAAACAAAGATATGTTGTTACCAGGGAGGAGGCAGTTGAACACGAAGGGAGAGCGGAGGCGGCTTGCCAACATGCTGCAGCTCAGGATGCATTTGCTGCTGCATCTCAGTACGACCCCAGTTATAACTACGGATATCAGCCAGGCTATCCTTGGCGTTAGACCAACTTAGGCCAAAAGCCTAAGCTTGGGGGGTACGTATTTCTCACCGACTTTACATTCATGTTCACACATTATTCTAGTTGTCAGTGCTCATACTCTTTCATTGTATTATCCATGCTAGTATAATTTATTTTTCTAGCTTTCTACTTGTGTGTTTGATAAACCTTAAGAAAAACCCAAAAAATAGTTAGTTTAATTTCCATGCTCGTAGTAGAAATTAAAATGAAAACCCAAAAAGATTTCTCGTTCTTCTTCTTGCTTGTTGGGAGCTTTCCCGTGTAAATAGTTTTATTTCTTTTCTTTCCTTTGGGGGTCGAGAGTAGAAGACCATATTGAAAATGTTTAGTGGCTCTCATATGGATGATTGTTTATTTAACTTAGAGCCCATATTACTTTGTCTTCTCTCTTCAGTTGAATGCTTGCATATTCTAGCTTAGTCCAATGCACGTGCACTATTATTATTATACACACCATTCGGTCGTGCAAGTGAAAGGCAATAATGACGATATATGATGGACTGATTGAGATGAGAAAAGCTGGTATGAACTCGACCACTCTGGTTTTTGTAAATATGATGAGTTCATCGTTCCTGATTCAGCTTAATATGAAGTAAACATACTTGCAATGACATTTATAGATTATAGTTGCTTGTGCCATGCTTAATTAGCTATGAGTTATAATGGTTTGTCTTGCGTGCCAACATGCTATTAAAATGATTATGATGTGGTGTGATGGGATGGTATCCTCCTTTGAAAGAATTGAGTGACTCGACTTAGCACATGTTCACGCATGTAGTTAAAAAAATCAACATATCCTTCACGATATTTATGTTCACGGTAGATTATATCCTACTCATGCTTGTACTCGGTGTAAATTAATTTTAGTGCATGTTCATGACTGTTGTCGCTCTCTTAGTTGGTCGCTTCCCAGTCTTTTGCTAGCCTTCACCTGTACTAAGAGGGAATACTGCATGTGCATCCAAACTCCCTAAACCCCAAAGTTGTTCCATATGAGTCCACCATACCTTCCTATATGCGGTATCTACCTGCCGTTCCAAGTAAATTTGTATGTGCCAAACTCCAAACCTTCAAATGAAATTCTGTTTTGTATGCTCGAGCAGCTCATGTTTCAACTAGGGCTGTCTGTATCTTCCATGCTAGGTGGGTTACTCTCAAGATGAGTGGACTCCGCTCCTCATTCACGAGAAAATGGCCGGTAACCAGGATGCCCAGTCCCATGATCCAAAAGATCAAAGCAAATCAATATTATTAAACAAAACTCCACCAGGGCTGTTGTTAGTTGGAGGCACTCGTTGTTTCGAGTAAGCCATGGATTGATGCTTGTTGGTGGGGCGGGGGGTATAAACTTTTACCATTCTGTTTGGGAACCGCCTATAATGCATGTAGTATGGAAGATATCGCCATCTCATAGTTGTTGATTGACAGTGAAAGTATGCCGCTCAAAATATTATTCATCTCTATTTTAAAATCAAGCTCTGGCACCTCTACAAATCCCTGCTTCCCTCTGCGACGGGCCTATCTATATACTTTTATGTTGAGTCATCACCTTCTTACACTACAAAAAAAAGACACATCCGTGACATTTTGGGCCGAACGAATTTTTTTTCTGTCATACATATGACACTTCTATGACAATAATTGTGACAAAACCCGGTATCATCATAGATGTGGTGGGATCCTACTTCTATGACAAAAAATCATGACAGAAAATGGGCTTTTCGTCCTGGGCGGGTCGGAGAAGCAGCTGCATGACATTCTTTGGGCCGTCCATGACGGGAAAAACCGTGGTAGAAGCGAGGGGGAGGAAAATTTTGGGGAGTTCCCGGTTACGGTGGGAGGTCGGGGGCCGAGCGATGTGCGTTTCTCTCGTACACGTATGCGCGTGTGTGCGAGGCGTTGGCTCTAACTGAACCCGAGTGAGGCGTTGGGCTCTAACTGAACCCGAGCGATTGCACTGCAGGCTACGCGTTACTGAACCCGAGTGATCGATCGATGGCTGTTAACTGAACCCGATCGAGCGATTACTTCGCTACTGCTACTAACCGAAGCTGATCGATTAGATGAACAGTGAGTGTTGCAGGAGGGGGGGTTGGATGAACAGTGAGCGGTGGCGTTGCCTCTGGATGAACATGACCCCATGGTGTGGAGGGTTGGATGAATAGTAGACGGTGGAGGGGTGCCCGTGGAGGGGTGGTTGAACAGGCCCCCGTGGTGTGGAGGGCTGGATGAACAGTAGACGGTGGAGAGGTGCCCGTGGAGGGGTGGTTGAACAGTAGCCGGTGGAGTAGCACGCGGTGGAGGCCGGATGAACAGGAGCCCATGGAGGCTAGAGGAGGTCGACGGTAGCCCGTGGAGGCTGGAGGAGGTCAATGGTGGAGATGAACAGTATCTCGTGGAGTCCCGTTTTGCGGTACGCCACACCCCTCCTGATGAACAGGACCCCCGTTCCGACCGTAGGAGGTCCGTTTTGTCCGTTTTGCGGTACGCCACACCCCTCCCGATCAACAGGACCCCCGTTTCGACCGTAGGAGGTCCGTTTTCGCCGTTTTGGGGTACGCCACACCCCTCTCGATTAACAGGACCCCCGTTTCGACCGTAGGAGGTCTGTTTCCTCCGTTTTGCGGTACGTCAGACCCCTCCCGATGAACAGGATCCCGTTTTGAATGTGGCCGGTCGAACACAAGGCCGTTTCCTCTGTTTTGCAGTACGCCAGGCCTCATTTCCATCGCTTGTTCCATCCAAGCCCTCCCGATGAACACGACAACGCATTCCGTTCCGACCGAGCCAGTTGGCTCCCATGCGTTGCGTGGCCTCCTGATGAACACGACGCATTCCGTTGCCTCCCCCTGAACACGACGTATTCCATTGCCTCCCCATGAACACGACGACGACGATGTTTCTCCGTTCCGACCCAGCCATGTACACAAGCCCTGGCCATACGTATGCGCGAGTAGGCGTTTGAGACCCTGCTCGTATGTACACATACGTGGCCGCATTTTATTTCTTGCACCCTGGCCGCTGTATGTACGTGTACATGCTACGTGCGCGCCTCTACTACGACACGTGCGTGCCTTTACATCCACCAATATATATGTACGTACACGTTCGGGACTAGAATGACAACGCTACGTACGCTTCGACCAGGTGGGTCCCGACTCTCAGGCACTTCCTTGCGTGCGAAGATGTAGCTGGTGCGTCCCAGCAGTCAGGGGGCGAATTGTTTTTTTTTGCCCGGATGCACTTCCTTTCATGCGAAGATGTAGCTGGTGGGTCCCAGCAGTCAGGGGGAATCCTTTTGTTTTTTTTGCCCCGACGCACTTCCTTGCGTGCGAAGAGTAGCTGGTGGGTCCCAGCAGTCAGGGG
>NC_041391.1:345189089-345233408 GCF_002162155.2 Triticum dicoccoides
GGTGGGTCCCAGCATTCAGGGGGCGAATCGTTTTTTTGCCCAGACGCCCTTCCTTGCGTGCGAAGGTGTAGCTGGTGGGTCCCAGCAGTCAGGGGGGCGAATCGTTTTTTTTTGCCCGGACGCACTTCCTTGCGTGCGAAGATGAAGCTGGTGGGTCCCAGCAGTCAGGGGGAAACGTTTTTTCCGTGAAATATAGTGGCCCGTCCGGTGGGTCCCAGCTGTCAGGTGGAGGAATCATTATTTTCCGCATAATAAGGAGGCACTTCCTTGTTGCGGCCGTGGACCCAACTGTCAGCCTCTCCACGTATAGTCCACGTCCGATGGAAGTCGTTCCTTGACCACGTTGACGAGGCCGCGCCGAGAGCACCATGGCGGTGGATGACGGGGCCTAGGAAGGGGACGACGCGGAGCCAGGGAAGACGCGGCAGTGGAAGCCCGCGCAGAGAGGAGTACGAGGGTTCACTGGTTCGGCTGCGGCGTGAGGCTGCCGTCACCGCAGGGCCTGGCCAATGGTGGGAATAGTAGGGGGCGGTGAGGCCTCCGTGGCAGCACAGCCGGCCACGGGAGGCAGGAGCATGCGGCATGATCGGCGCTGCTTTGGGCGGCTGGAGCAAGAAGACCAGAGGTTGAAGAAGCACTACGGCCGTTGGATGGACATCGTATGGTCATTAGAGCTAGAATCGTTCATATTGACTAAGTTGACAAAGCCCTCCGTCCCCGTCAACTTAGTTGGCCCACAAGTCATCCTCCCACTATGGTGGGTCCCACCTAGCCGGGGGGTATTCATTTTTTTGTGCGTAATAAGGAGGCACTTCCTTGCGTGCGAAGATATAGCTGGTGGGTCCGACATGTCAGTGGGGGGAACTTTTTTTTCACGAAATACAGAGGCCCTTCCGGTGGGTCCCAGATGTCAGGTGGAGGAATCATTATTTGCGCTTACAGTCCACGGCCGATGAATGTCGTTCGTTGACCACGTTGACCAGGCCGCGCCGAGAGCACCATCGCGGTGGACGACGGCGAGGCCTAGGAAGGGAACGGCACGGAGCCGGGGAAGACTCGGCAATGGTTG
Source organism: Triticum dicoccoides (assembly GCF_002162155.2). Classification (NCBI taxonomy): domain Eukaryota; kingdom Viridiplantae; phylum Streptophyta; class Magnoliopsida; order Poales; family Poaceae; genus Triticum; species Triticum dicoccoides. The sequence goes on from NC_041391.1 coordinate 345,190,159, forward strand.
CCCATGCGGTGGGGAGTACGAGGGTTTACTGGTCTAGCTGCCGTCGCCAGAAAATAACAGGAGGTGTGAGTGAGTAGAGGAATGGCCTGGCCAGCAATGAAGTAGGGTGGGGCGGTGCGGCCTGTGCGACAGCACAGCCGGCCATGGGAGGCGGGAGCAAGCAGTCCCACCGGAGCTGGTTTGGGCGGCTGGAGCAAGAAGATCAGATATTGAAGAAGCAGCACGGCCGTTGGATTAACATCCAACAGTCACTGCTGCTAGAATCATTTGTGGACTAAGTTGACAAAGCCAAAGTACACGTCAACCTAGTAGACCCACAAGTCAGCCTCCAAATCTGTCCCAAACAGCATACAGCCCGAAATTTCTAGCCAGATTCAAATTAATTTTAAATCTAAATATACCTTAATTTAAATTCAATGAAATTTTACCCGCACAAAAACAATGAAATTTAAAATATCAAAATCCAAAAGAAAACAATATTTTGGAACTAATTGCCTATTTGCTGTATTTTTTCATTTTTATAGCCCATTTATTATTACTTATAGCCCATTTTCTGGGCAAAATGCATCCCTCCTCATCTTGAAAGATTTTCGGCCCATCAAGGCGTAGAAAAGCAAGTAGGCCTATGTTGGTTATTCTGCAAAAAACAAAATATCTGGCTAGCCATTTTTTAGAAAGTAAAAAAACAAACTGGGTTGGTCATGTGCTAAACATATGAAATAAAAGCCTGGGCTAGACGGGCCACGGGTCCCGCACAACCCAGTTGATACCCTTCTTCGTCCCGAAAAAACGAATTTATTGCACGCGCCGTTGGGTCCCTACTGTCATCCTCACCATGTACAGTCATCTCCTTATTCCTCTCGGTTGTTGACCATGTTGACAACACCGGAGGGCGGTGCTGCAGCGAGGAAACCAAGGCGGAGGACGATGGTGAGGCCTTGGACGGGAACGAACAGGAGTCGGGGAAGATCACTGCCAGCCGTGGGAGCCAGGAGCAGGCGGTCCCGCCAGCGCTGGTTTGGCTTTGGCGGCTTTAGGAAGAAGAGACTGAAGAAACGTGACAGACGTTGAATGTCAATCCAACGGTCAAGGTTGGCACAATCGTTTGTTGACTAAGCGGACAGCAAGTAGCATACTTTTTTATATATAGGAAGAAAACTGCGAGGAAAATGCGTTCGTCTGTCGTCCTCCTCACAAGGAATGTTCACCACATAAGTGACTAGCACCCTTGGTTTTCAACCGAGAGGTCTTGGGTTCGAGTCCCAGGAACTCTCAATTTTGTCCTCCTTCCTTCCTCGCAAAAAAGGTAAAGAAAATCAAAGACTTGGGAAGGCGTATAGAACAAGCTAGTGTACCAGTAAAGAGACGTTGCCGAGTTTTAGAAAAAAGAAAGATGTGCTCCTGTAGCTGGTTCGAATCCAAACCTAGACTATGACTATATATGGTGCTATGCTACTCTACAAGTAATGAAATTGACATATCCAACGTTCGCTTCTCCTCTTCTCTACTTACTCTGCCTAGCATCAGAAGCTCTGGCCACAGCAACCATGTCCGTTGGCTGCTCGTCCACCTGCTCTTCAGCAGGCAACAACCAGATATGCGCCAAGTCGCCACCCGTACCATCTCCTGTGGGTCTCATCACACCCCCGCCGGCACGCGCACCGCAGCCGATTGCTCATCGCAACCCACTGTCGTTCGTGTGGCGCCACTGCTGCAAATCATGCAGAGTCATCCGTAGCATCTCAACCACAATCCGCAACCCTGGCCGAGTCTTCTACAAATGCCCGAATCATGGGGTAATAATATGTTTAAGTGTTGTTCTGCTGCTTTCAGTTGCTGGATTTTTTAGATAGTTTGGTTGATGATCTTCCAATTTGATTCATGCAGAAAAGGGAAGATTCGTGTGATTTGTATTTCTGGGAAGTTGCTGATGTGGGGGAATGCAACTACGCTGATTATTTGGTTAGCCGAGGAATCCCAATAACGGTAGGTTGGGGTGTTGGACAAGTAACTGAAGGAACGACAGAAGAGGAAGATGCAGAGCAGAAGGTTAAAGATGCAGTTCCTCTGATCATGGCCAAGCAACAGATGCTGAACGGCCTTGACAGCAATGAGGAGATGAAAGAGCTTGTGAAGATAATGGGCAAAATCAATGTGCTCTGTAGGATGATTGTCTCTTTATTTGAAGTGTATGTAGCACTCGTGATCTATTCAGTGGCTACGACATGAGCACTTTGCTGAAACTAGTAGTGAATGAAACTTGTGTAGCAGGATAGGCGTAGTGTTGTGAACATCTAATGATTTCTATTAACGGAAATCAGGGGGTATCCCCTTTTGCTCATAAAAATAAATAAATAGCAGAGGCCCTGTCAAGTCAGCTTTGTTCTCATTCGAAGACGTCGAGAAAATTGCAGTCCAACGGCAAACTATGTTATCAAATTCAAGTTTTACAGCCAAATATGAGTACAACTAAACAACAATGTCATCATGTTTTAGTTGTCATACAATCACCAAACACAAATCAGCATACATAACAAGTGATGTTCTCACAGCAAAATACTAAACAACATGTTCATCAGGTTACAGTTGTCATAGCAAACACAATTTCACATAGTAGATAAAAACGTCTTCTGACAGGCAAATACGACAAAAGCAATGTAATCATCATCCGCAGCAGCAGCGTCAACATCTTCGCCATGTGTATCAGTCTAAATCGTAATTCCCCATCGTGTCATCTTCTTCTTCGTCCTCAATGTCCTCGAACGTTGGCTTCTTCTTCATCAACTCTTGTATGTCCACATCACGACATGCAATCTTTTCGCTGGCGTCATTGACGTGATGGTTCTCAAAGATATTAGGAACATCTGTGTTATCTTGTACATCAGGAGCAGTGTAAGCATCATCTTGTTATGCAACTTCATTAAACGAATTCCTCTACTCAAACCTTTGCAATACTCTCCAGTCAGCACTACGTGCAAATGTGTCTTCCAAGAAAAATATCTGTGTTGCTTGATTTGCCAAAATAAAAGGCTTGTTGGTCTGGTATGCCGCCTTGACATTGATGGATTTGAAATATCATCAGCTCTGGGTTTTGCGATCCTGGAAAACAGGTTATACCAACGACAGCACAACAGAACCACACACCGATGATCCTTGAAACTGGAGATATACTGCAACTGAACAATGCCTATTATGTTAGCATACATTTCAGTTGTCTCTTTGTCATACGTATACGTGCTCATGATGGCACTGTTTTGTGTCTTCCTGCCTTCGTCTCGTGCAAGGGTGTTGTAGTGCACATCTCCAACAACGCAAGATTCATAATGTCTTACCCGAGTATCAGGACCCATTGCTAGTGAGTAAAGGGCATCATCAACTGCCTGCCCATCCTCCCGCATCTTCTTAACCTATGGTTAGAAAATAGACAAGCTGATCATCTTATGTACTCAATATATTAAAAAAGCTGACAGTGCACTTCAAAAGCTTACATGGTTCTTGAACCATTTCGCAAATCCTACCATAACCAGTTTGTCAATGTTTCTTCGATTTTGCGGTAGTAACTCCTCTTTGTAGATGTTGTACATCATAGTGATCGCATCAAACATCTAAATATATAAGAATGTGCTGCAAGTTTAGTAGATTACAATGTATAAGCTGCAGTATTGCACTTACTCTATATAAGGTAGTATCTCAGGACAGTTATCCAACACATACCAAACCATTTTGTCCAAATCTTTAGGTTTGTCCTCTTGTCGACTCTTCCCTATAACTCGAACAGAATAATCAAAAACATTGAGCCCGGGATTGTCTTCACCCACCTCTTTGCTAAGCTGATCAGCTGTTTCAATGTATTTTAAGAAGAATGTCAACGCTTCTATAGCAATGTAGGCCTCTGCAATGGAACCCTCGGGTCTAGCTCTGTTCCTAACATAGCCCTTGAAAGTGCCTAGCTGGCTTTCAATAGGGTACATCCAGCCATACTGTACTGGACCTCTAAGTAGTGCCTCATCAGGTAGAAGAACAGCCAAATGCACCATCACATCAAAGAAGGCTGGAGGATATATCTTCTCAAGGTCGCATAGGATAGTTGGTATCTTGTCTCTAAGATGCTCCAAAGCATCTATCCTTATATTTCTTGTACCTTGTTTTCAACCCTTGTACCTTGTTTCCATCTGCACTGACTCTCCTTTCAGGGTTGGAAGCAAATCCATGTGGGAATCTCACACGTGACAGGACCTCGCAGAATTCTTTTCTTTTTACCTTGTCCAAGACATACACAGCTGGTGCCATATCCCGTGGTTTACCTTCATCTTGCACCTGCAAATCCTTTCTGATACCCAGGTGAGTCAAATCAATCCTAGATTTTAAGGTATCTTTCGTCTAATTTGTGTATGTATAGACCCTATGTGTTTATTTTACTTCGCATGTTAGATTTGTCTTGGTTCAATAAAAAGCAGACTTGGTGATGATGGTGTGCCTGTCATCCTGCAATATAGGCCGTCCGATCTATATCTAACGGATAGGAAGGAAACTACGACAATTTACCCGCACTCCTCTCCACATTTGCAGATAAGGCTTTCCCTCGTTCATCCTTTTCTCCCACAAGATCTTGATCTTCCGTGCAACGCACAGGCATCTTGCTAGTACTCCTAAAATATGTATATTATTGTGAAAGTTCATATACACCGGCCGAGATTAATGCAAACACGGCAGATTTTCATTACATTTCGAACTTTTATAGGAAAGAAAAATAAAAGAAACCCGACCCTAAACCTATTCTACGGCGGCGACAGATGTCCTCCATCTGCGATCTCTATGTATGGGGGTGGGGTTCAAGACCCGTCAAGTGAAGGTGCGGTCTCCGGCGGGGAAGAGTAGAACACGGGATACGGACCGGCCAGTTGGCACACCATGCCCTGCCGCCTCCCATGCCCTACTCATCCTCGGAGGATTCCCCAACCTCGGCGGTGCCGGACGTTGGACGGCGCCAAGTAGGCCCCATGGCTGACGGTGCTCCCGTCGTCGGCCGCCAGCGTGGTCACCGCTTGTGCGGTCGCGTCCGCATCCGACTACGCCGCTATTGCGTCGCGAGAGGCGACTTGAGCAAGGGCGGCGACCTCAAGCTTCATCCTCGAAGACAAGCTCTCGCGCGGAGTGTTCGCACTTGCGGTCATGGCGGATGTGGTGCCAGGTAGGAGGACGATGCGCTATGGTGTGGAGGTTAGCTGGGCGTTGCCGCTTTAAGTAGCGCATTCTGGTGAGGCCAAGCATCCGAGTGCGTCATTAAGTCGCCGAAGTTGGTTCCTCGGGCACCGAGCCTCTTAACGACGACATACGAATGGATGGCATGAATGCGGGCAGCCGGCGCCGGCTGGGAACGCACCGCGCGACAGCGTGAGGGACTAGGGTTTTGGTGTGCCAGGGTAGTCAGCTGCGGTCGTGGCAACGTTGGAGATGCCCTTTGCTCACATGCGATCCCCGCAGGTCATTGAAAAAGCAAGATGACCTTGCATGGTCTCAGGTCCAGAGGATGCAGTTGGCCACGCTACACCACTCCGCGGACGCGTCGCGGCGCCCCGTGCATCCTCGACGAGCCGGGTGTTGGGTTGTGTTTGGATTGTGGCCAAAGTGCACCTTACCAAAATTTTGGTCATGACCCAAAGATTGGTCTTTGTTTGATGGTTGCCATTTTTTTGGCATGCCAATGAACTCTAGCCAACTCTAGTTAATTTTTCTTGCCAATGTTGGACAAATCATGGGCAACCAATACCTCAACCAAAATTTTGGTCATGACCCAAAGATTGGTATTTGTTTGGATGGTTGCCATTTCTTTGGCATGGCAATGAACTCTAGCCAACTCTAGTTCATTTTTCTTGCCAATGTCGGCCAAATCATGGGCAACCAATACCTCAACCAAATTTTTGGCTACCCAATGCTTTGATGGAGCAACCTTGGGCACAAACGAAACATACCGTTGGTCATGGCACAGCACTAACGCCACCCTCGGCACACTGAAATGGGCCGTTTCTAGCGACGATATGAGCATGTCGCTCACCGCGGTCACCGTGTCCAGAGGCGGTGCTGGAGTTGCGCCCCGTTGTTGGCCCCAATGATCCACATGAACGGTTGTCGGTGGCGAGGAGGTCGTGGGCCAGCTCCTCCATTGGACTAGTCTGCACTACGTCGTCCCGAAGGGTGTGCCCCACATGTCGGTTTCCCTGTTTTCCCGGCCATATTCGAGCGTCAGTGCTCTGCGTTGTGCATTAGGCCTTTCACTATGTAGGCCAAGCGAGACAACTTATTGTTTATTTGAGTCGTTCAAGTATAATCATGTGCCATTTGCTTATTTCTCATTCCTCTCCAACCCTCTTCTCCATCGATCATGTCACCCTCCAGTCGAGTCCATCCTCCCGCATGCCTCATTTGAACATTCCGCCGAGTATCATTCGCATGTACACACCCTAGTCCTCTTTCAATAGATCTCTGGACCCCGAGATGAAATCGAGAGGGAACGAGTGGCGGCGCGTGATACCTAAGGCGGATTCAAAATTTTGAACCGGTGATCATAGCATCCGCAAATCATATATAAAGGGTATTCAATGTTCGTTTCGTTTTTGAACGTACAATATACTCCCTCCTATCCTTTCTAGTTTACATATAAGTTTTATGTGTAGTCAAAGTATCTCTACTTTGATCAAAAAGGTATCAACATTCAATAACGCCCAATCAATATTCTTAGATTCGTACGTACTCCTAGATTTGTACTCAAGATGGTTTGCAATTTGACTATTGACAAGATTAATAGTACATGAGATGTATAATGTGAAAATTATATCATAGGAAACTCCTTTCACATATGAATTTGACCGTATGCTTTGTGTAAGTTGCATGTCATATATTATTACTCAAACATTTGGTGAAAGTTAGCCTCGAAAAACTCATTAGACCTTGTATGCTTTGTGTAAGTTGCATGTCATATATTATTACTCTAACATTTGTGTAAGTTGCATGTCATATATTATTACTCTAACATTTGGTCAAAGTAGTATAGTGGAAGTGGATCCTCTGACGTAGTTATCCCTGCCTTACCCTCCCTTTCGGTCACTTACTGGCGGACCCCATGCTTGCTAGGCCCCGCATGTCAGTTAATCAATGGGTTCGGCCACGTCAGGGGATCCTCATCGGTAGTATACTCCCTCTGTTTTTATTTACTCCGCATAAAACGGAGGGAGTGGTGGTATAATAAATGACGCGGGCGGGGGAGGGGGAGGGACGTCGGTTTGCTCTCAACTACAGTCCCACAAGCGAGCGAAAACGCAAGACGAAGCGTGTTCCATTCGGTGAGCAACATGGAGGGTCCAGCGAGTCGGGTTGCAACACGAACGCGACAAGAGCGATGTACAGTCAAAACCGATTGACCGGTCATCACCGGAACCACTATTCACACCAGAACCTTCACTGCTTGGCCTACGCCAGCCACTGCCTTAAAACCACACCAAATCTCCAGCCCATTCCCCCACCTTTCGATCCCCTAGCCCGCATCAAGCATCCCCTAGTTCGTTGGAAAGCCATGGTGCGTCGCAGGATCACTTACTACAGGATGTTGACGCCGGAGCGCCGCGCAGAAATCGCGGCGGCAGTCGGTACCACAGACCTCCGTTCCCAAGCTCGCTTTGCGGCGAGCCAATCCCCGAGTTCTCTAGAGCCAAGCTACGAGGAGGAGGAAGCCGATCCAATTGTCATGGCGGGGGTCGTGACGCAGAAGGCCCCCGATGGGTATGAGATGATGAACATCGACTTCATGTCGGCGTCCGAGTCCCCCATGGTGCAGGCGGACCAGCGGTTCAACATGGCGATACTAAAGGAGGACCGAGAGGCAGAGGCTCAACTCGACGCGGAGCGCGCGCATGCTGCTGCCATTGAGGCTCTCCTGCAGGCGGAACCGGATGTCGTGGATGTGAATCGGGCGGTGGAGGCTCAACTTGAGGCGGAGCACGCGGAGCCACTGCCATCGAGGCCCTCCTGCAGGCGGAACCGGACGTCCCAGACTTGAACCGATCGACAGAGGCTCGACTAGACGCAGAGCGCGCGGATGCCGCTCTCATCGATGCCCTCCTGCAGGCGGAACTAGACGTCCTCGACTTGAACCGGGCGGCGGAGACTCGACTCGACGCGGAGCGCGCGGATGCCGCTGCCATCGAGGCCCTCCTGCAGGCGTAACCGGACATCCTCGACTTGAATTGGGCTGTGCTCTCATCCGTGCAGAGCGCCCGCACGCTCCGCTTGAACGAGTAGCTGGAGGCTGAGGACAACCACGGTGCGGAGACACACGTCGACAGCGATGGCTGGTTCGCACCGGGAGCCAAAGACGATGAGGCCGTGTCTTTCCGCGAGCAGTGATAGTCTTTCCGCGAGCAGTGATAGTTTGTTATGCAAGTCGCCTGACTTGGGTCAGTCTACCATTTCAGGCGGTTGGATGAATATACTACATCTCTTCTTCTTCCCCAATAGACCACCGCACGGGCCGTACGGATACTCCCCAACATGCGGTTGGATAAAAACTCTATGAACGAAAATTATGTGTCAGCGATAGGATGGCTGAGTTTGGTTTGTTCACATGCGACATCACGTGTCAGTGAGGGTGCGTTCCCTTGGTTGGGTTTGCAGCATGCAGGAGCGACTGTGTGAGGGTGCGGTGCGATCACGGCGTGCAGGAGCGACCATGTGAGGGTACGGTGCGACCGCGACAGCCGAGCGCAAGTGTACCTCCTTCTCATTTTGCAAACTTTAGGCAAGCTTGGCAAAAATGTGTGGCAAAGTTTGGCAATCCAAGGCCTAGACCCAAACAGGATAAGTACGTATGTACTAGGAGTACTAGTGTTAAAAAAGAAAGGCGGGGTTTTCCTTCGCGGGATTTAATCGATACAAATCCTCGTTTCACGTGTCAATTAATGCGTATTTTTTCTCCAAAGACCAAAGAGATAACCATCTCACTCTTCATCGCTTGATTAATGCACCGCCATGCAAACCAACCTTCTCACTTCCGCATTCATGCAGGGGATATTAATATCCTTGGTTGCTAACCCCATCAATTTTGCCTCGATTAGTGTTAGTGGCCCTTTGCAAATTGTAATTTTGATATACTAGCCTTGTGTACAAAAAAATGGAGGTAGTAAATATATTTGACTTCCTTCCCCATTGCGGTGACGTCTACGATATCTTTTTTTTGTGGTTTGGCGAAGTGCGTTCGACGGAGAACACCATTGAGGGAGACCACGGTAAGTCATTCGCAAGTGCCGCCTGCAAGCCGAGACAACCGCCTTATTTGCATCCAGGAAGTCCTTTACTAGTACTACTAGGAGTACTAGTGCGGTGAGATGGTCTCTCAAAGAAGACGATGGAGAAGCGGAGTCAGCGAAGAGTGAAATGATGGTCGCTTCATCCGTGCTTTTGTGATTTGATGCCTCACTGCTTTGTGATTTGTGATAGAAGGGACAGGGGAGTAGACTCTGTGCTCTATACTATACTACATGCGTCCAAGCATGGGAGAAAGAGGAGAGACGTTGCATTTTCTATTCCTTCAATCAATAAATCAGGGAGCTCCGGTTTCCATCTTTTTGGCTTTGGCAACACCGCCCACAATGGTTCCCACGATGCCAAAAGCTATTTTCACATTTGGCTACACATTGTTGATGCCCTTAACCGTACCACTTGGTTTTGCTCCTGTGTGCTATCTATACAAATCTCAATTATATTGATCTAAAAAATTATAGAATCAAGATTAGTAAAAAGGAGATGATTTTGCCGCGCGGATGGCGGGGGAGGTTTCTTATTTGAGCAATGATACATCCACGTAATGGTTTACGTAAAGTTACGAACTGATGTGATGTGGGACTATTTGATTGGATTAAAGGAGAGGATTAGGCCCCACTTGAAAATCAGGGGGGCATATATAGATTAGATGGAAAGTATACATTGCAGCTACGTGGCCCTTTGTAAGTCTAGGATTAGGCTTCTTATTTTCGGAGGACGTTGTCCTGGCGGTTTGCTAACATGTGGTCCCACGTGTCAGTGCTTTACCAAGCCGATCCGCGTCCCACATGAGGCAGAACAACGGCAGAAGCAACACGTGGTTAAGTTGAAGAAGATGAGGGAGAAGCGGATTCAGCAACGAGTGAAATGATGGTTGCTTCGTCCCTCCAACTTCTTTTTTTAGCACTATTACTTCGTCCCTCCAACTTAACTGCGGGAAAGGTGCAGCTTTGTGATTTGACGCCTCATTACTTATTACTACGCCGGTGCCATGACTGGGGGCTTCACCCCGGCTGCTCTGCACTGTATTCCGGTATGGCACGTGGACCCGGTAGCTTGATGTCCCACATGTCGGCGAAAGGGACTAGAAGATTTTTGAAAGCAAGCGCTCCACTCTTACGACGGAGGAGTAGAAGACACGATGGCCTAGTGAGCTGTCACTTGTACTGTATAGTACTATAGTTTTGTTGTTTCGCACGATCCATCGATACAAACCCGATTAAACAGGAAAGGGTGGGATTTTTCCTGCGCGGTAGATGATACTGGCCATACATTTCAAAGGCAATTTTAATGTATGCAAACTGAATAATTATAAGTAACAATATGATATCTATTAAAACTAAAAACACATATGATTTATTGTGTTAGAGTGTAGTAATAGTGCTGTATTGCATAGTTGTTAGATGTAACATGCGAGAATGTGTAGAGATGTAGTTTTGGAGGGCCTACAGAGAGAAAAGCGTAATACGGTCACCGAACTTCAGAATAAGCTGATTACGGTCACTATATATGTTTTGCGGTGATTATACGGTCACATGCTCATAGTTCAGCATCGGATTGCACTTTGTTGACCGGCCAAATAGTTTGCGTGGCGCCATGTTGACTAGTTAAATTGACCATGTTCCTTGTGGGTCCCACTTGTCAGTTCGCATAGGGAAAAAGTCAGATGAAAACAAATTTACGCAGGCGCCACAAGGCTCCAACCCATGCGCGGGAATCACCTGGTTGTGTATGTGTCTGTCAGGGCCTAATGTCTGCACATGCACGTATAGGTTCAGCACTTGAGCGTGAGTGTTTGTGTTGGTCGTGTGGTGTACTGGTGTGTGCATGCATGCGTGCGAGTGTGCGTGTGAGTGTTGCGTGCATGCGTGGTTGTGTGTGTATGTATGAGTGTTGCGTGCATGCGTGGGTGCATGTGTTTGTGTGAGTGTTGCGTGCATGCAGTTCATGTGCCTATGTGCGTGTGTGTATAATCACCACACCAGCTCATGTGTGTTAAAACAGACGGCTCAGCATACCAATACAAGGCCACCTTGTCCGCTGTGCCCGCGCATGATTCGAACCACCGTCCAAATATTTTTTTGTCGTTTGTTTTCATTCTTACTAGCAAGATGCCCGTGCGTTGCACCTAACATCAGATGCATTTGTATGACTTGTTTATCTTGTGAGAGAAAAGGATGAACGAGGGAGGGCCTTATTTGCAAATGTGGAGAGGTGTGTGGGTACCTTTTTGCAAAATTGCCATAGTTTCTTTCCTATCCGTCAGATATAAATCGGACGGCCTATATTGCAGGATGGCAGGCACACCATCATCACCAACTCCGTTTTTATAAGAGTGTATTTTATGTATTTTATAAGAGTGTAGATGTAGAGTAGATACAAGTCAACAGGTGGGCACGATGGTAGTGAGATAATGTTATGCAACACTAGAGGTGCCACGTGGAGCGTTTAACTGGTCAACTAGTCATGTCATGAGCAAATAAAGAGTTGTACGGTGAGCCCGTGACTGTATAATAACCACTAAACGTAAATGGTGATCGTAATGAGTGGATTCTGAAGTCCAATGTATGTATCGTGCTTTCGCTTCAAATACAATGATCGTCATTGCATATATCTCGAGAGAAAGATGAAACATGCGTGAATTTTCTGGGGGCTTACTTTTAGAGGATCTGGAGATAGTTTTGTGTGCATACGTGAAAGGGGCATACAAGGGGGTGTTGGGGAACGTAGTAATTTCAAAAAAAATCCTACGCACATGCAAGGATCATGGTGATGCATAGAAACGAGAGGGGAGAGTGTTGTCCACGTACCCTCGTAGACCGAAAGAGGAAGCGTTAGAATAACGCGGGTGATGTAGTCGTACGTCTTCACGATCCGACCGATCCAAGTAGTGAACGTACAGCACCTCCGAGTTCAGCACACGTTCAGCTCGATACGATCCCCGGACTCCAATCCAGCAGGGTGTCGGGGATCAGTTCCGTCAGCACGATGGCATGGTGACGATGATGATGTTCTACCGACGCAGGGCTTCGCCTAAGCACCGTAACGATATGACCGAGGTGGAATATGGTGGAGGGGGCACCGCACACGGCTAAGGAACGATCACGAAGATCAACTTGTGTGTCTAGAGGAGCCCCCTTGCCCCCGTATATAAAGGAGCCAAGGGGGAGGGGGCAGCCGGCCAAGGAGGGCGCGCCAAGGGGGAGTCGTACTCCCACCGGGAGTAGGACTCCCTTCTTTCCTAGTTGGAGAAGGAGAAGGGGGGAAGGAGGAGGAAGAGGGGAAGGAAAGGGGGGCGCCGCCCCCCTCTCCTTGTACTATTCGGACTAGGGAGGGGAGGGGCGCAGCCCATGTCTTGCCTCCTCTCTTCCTCTCCACTAGGGCCCATGTAGGCCCATTAAGCCCCCGGGGGGTTCCGGTAACCTCTCGGTACTCCGGTAAAATCCCGATTTCACCCGGACCACTTCCATATCCAAATATAGGCTTCCAATATATCAATCTTTATGTCTCGACCATTTCGAGACTCTTCGTCATGTCCGTGATCACATCCGAGACTCCTCGTCATGTCTGTGATCACATCCGGGACTCCGAACAACCTTCGGTACATCAAAACTTATAAACTCATAATAAAACTGTCATCGTAATGTTAAGCGTGCGGACCCTACGGGTTTGAGAACTATGTAGACATGACCTAGAACTGTTTCTGGTCAATGACCAATAGCGGAACCTGGATGCTCATATTGGCTCCTACATATTCTATGAAGATCTTTATCGGTCAAACTGCATAACAACATACGTTGTTCCCTTTGTCATTGGTATGTTACTTGCCCGAGATTCGATCGTCGGCATCCAATACCTAGTTCAATCTCGTTACCGGCAAGTCTCTTTACTCGTTACATAATGAATCATTCCGTAACCAACTCATTGGCCACATTGCTTGCAAGGCTTATAGTGATGTGCATTACCGAGAGGGCCCAGAGATACCTCTCCGACAATCGGAGTGACAAAACCTAATATCGAAATATGCCAACTCAACATGTACCATTGGAGACACCTGTAGAGATCCTTTATAATCACCCAGTTACGTTGTGACGTTTGGTAGCACACAAAGTGTTTCTCCGGTAAACGGGAGTTGCATAATCTCACAGTTGTAGGAACTTGTATAAGTCATGAAGAAAGCAAATGCAACATACTAAACGATCAAGTGCTAAGCTAACGGAATGGGTCAAGTCAATCACATCATTCTCCTAATGATGTGATCCAGTTAATCAAATGACAACACATGTCTATGGTTAGGAAACATAACCATCTTTGATTAATGAGCTAGTCAAGTAGAGGCATACTAGTGACACTATGTTTCTCTATGTATTCACACATGTATTATGTTTCCGATTAGTTCAATTCTAGCATGAATAATAAACATTTATCATGAAATAAGGAAATAAATAATAACTTTATTATTGCCTCTATTGCATATTTCCTTCAGTCTCCCACTTGCACTAGAGTCAATAAGCTAGTTCACGTCGCCATGTGATTTAACACCAATATTCATATCTGTATATGAGTAACACCCATAGTTCACATCGTCATGTGACCAACACCCAAAGGGTTTACTAGAGTCAATAATCTAGTTCACATCGCTATGTGATTAACACCCAAAGAGTACTAAGGTGTGATCATGTTTTGCTCGTGAAAGAAGCTTAGTCAACGGATCTGTCACATTCGGAGCCGTATGTATTTGCAAATATTCTATGTCTACAATGCTCTGCACGGAGCTACTCTAGCTAATTGCTCCCACTTTCAATATGTATCCAGATTGAGACTTAGAGTCATCTGGATCGGTGTGAAAGTTTGCACCGATGTAACTCTTTACGATGGGCTCTTTTATCACCTCCATAATCCAGAAATATTTCCTTAGTCCTCACTAAGGATATTCTTGACCAATGTCCAGTGATCTACTCCTAGATCACTATTGTACTCCCTTGACAAATACAGAGAAAGGTATACAATAGGTCTGGTACATAGCATAGCATACTTTATAGAACCTATGACTGAGGCGTAGGGAATGACTTTCATTTTCTTTTCTATTTTCTGCCGTGGTCGGGATTTGAGTCTTACTCAATTTCACACCTTTGCAACACAGGCAAGAACTCTTTCTTTGACTGTTTCATTTTGAACTATTTCAAAATCTTGTAAAGGTATGTACTCATTGAAAATCTTATCAAGCGTCTTGATCTATCACAATAGATCTTGATGCTCAATATGTAAGTAGCTTTACTGAGGTCTTTCTTTTAAAGAACTCCTTTCAAACACTCCTTTATGATTTCCAGAAAAATTCTACATCATTTCTGATCGAAAATATGTCACTCACATATACTAATCAGAAAGGCTGTAGTGCTCCCACTCACTTTATTGTAAATACAGGCTTCACCGTAAGTCTGTATAAAACTATATGCTTTGATCAACTTATCAAAGTGTATATTCCAACTCCGAGATGCTTGCACCAGTCCATGGATGGATCACTGGAACTTGCACACTTTGTTAGCACCTTTAGGATTGAAAAACCCTTCTGGTTGCATCATATGCAACTCTTCATTAATAAATCCATTAAGGAATGCAGTTTTGATATCCATTTGCCAGATTTCATAAAATGTGGCAATTGCTAACATGATTCGGACAGACTTAAGCATCGCTACAGTTGAGAAAATCTCATTGTAGTCAACACCTTGAACTTGTCGAAAACCCTTTTGCGACAAGTCGAGCTTTGTAGATAGTAACACTACTATCAGCATCTGTCTTCCTCTTGAAGATCGATTTATACAATATGGCTTGCCGACCATCGGGCAACTCCACCAAAGTCCACACTTTGTTCTCATACATGGATCCCATCTCAGATTTGATGGCCTCAAGCCATTTTTCGGAATCTGGGCTCATCATCGCTTCCTCATGGTTCGTAGGTTCATCATGGTCTAGTAACATGACTTCCAGAACAGGATTACCCTACCACTCTGGTGCGGACTGTACTTTGGAAGACTTACGAGGTTTTGTAGTAACTTGATATGAAGTTTCATGATCATCATCATTAGCTTCCTCACTAATTGGTGTAGGAATCACTGGAACTAATTTATGTGATGAACTACTTTCCAATTTGGGAGAAGGTACAAATTATCTTATCAAGCTCTACTTTCCTCCCACTCACTTCTTTCGAGAGAAACTCCTTCTCTAGAAAGGATCCATTCTTAGCAACGAATATTTTGCCTTTGGATCTGTGATTAGAAGGTGTACCCAATAGTTTCCTTTGGGTATTCTATGAAGATGCACTTCTCGGATTTGGGTTCGAGCTTATTAGGTTGAAACTTTTTCACATAAGTATCACAACCCCAAACTTTAAGAAACGACAACTTTGGTTTCTTGCCAAACCACAGTTCATAAGGCGTCGTCTCAACGGATTTTGATGGTGCCGTATTTAAAGTGAATGTAGTTGTCTCTAATGCATAACCCCAAAATAATAGTGGTAAATCAATAAGAAACATCATAGATCGCACAATATCCAATAAAGTGCGGTTACGACGTTCAGAGTGTTCCAGGTGGCGTGAAGTGTGAAACTATTCCAGATTGCTTTATATGAAGGCCAAACTCGTAACTCAAATATTCTCCTCCAAGATCAGATCATAGAAACTTTATTTTCTTGTTACGATGATTCTCCACTTCACTCTGAAATTCTTTGAACTTTTCAAATGTTTCAGACTTGTGTTTCATTAACCAGATATACTCATATCTGCTCAAATCATTTGTGAAGGTTAAAAAATAATGATACTTGCCACGAGCATCAACACTCATTGCACCGCATACATCATATGTATTATTTCCAACAAGTCATTAGCTCGTTCCATTGTTCCGGAGAACGGGGTTTTAGTCATCTTGCCCAAAAGGCACGGTTCGTAAGCATCAAATGATTCATAACCAAGTGATTCCGAAAATCCATCTTTATGGAGTTTCTTCATGCGCTTTACACCGATATGACCCAAACGGCAGTGCCACAAATAAGTTGCACTATTATTATTAACTTTGCATCTTTTGGCATCAATATTATGAATATGTGTATCACTACGATCGAGATCCAACAAACTATTTTCATTGGGTGTATGACCAATTGAAGGTTTTATTCATGTAGACAGAACAACAATTATTCTTTGACTTCAAATGAATAACCGTATTGCAATAAACATGATCAAATCATATTCATGCTCAACGCAAACGCCAAATAACATTTATTTAGGTTTAACACTAATCCCAAAAGTATAGGGAGTGTGCGATGATGATCATATCAATCTTGGAACCAGTTCCAACACACATCGTCACTTCACCCTCAACTAGTCTCTGTTTATTCTCTAACTCCTGTTTCGAGTTACTAATTTTTAGCAACCGAACAAGTATCATATACCCAGGGGCTACTATAAACACTAGTAAGGCACACATCAATAACCTGTATATCAAATATACCCTTGTTCACTTTGTCGTCCTTCTTATCCACCAAATATTCAGGGCATTTCCGCTTCCAGTGATCATTTTCTTTGCAGTGTAAGCACTCAGTTTCAGGCTTTGGTCTAGCTTTGGGCTTCTTCGCGGGAGTGAAAACTTGCTTGCCATTCTACTTGAAGTTCCCTTTCTTTCCCTTTGCCCTTTTCTTGAAATTAGTGGTCTTGTCAATCATCAACACTTGATGCTCTTTCTTGATTTCTACCTTCGTCGATTTCAACATCACAAAGAGCTTGGGAATCATTTTTGTCACCCCTTGCATACTATAGTTCATCACGAAGTTCTAGTTCTAGTAACTTAGTGATGGTGACTAGAGAATTCTGTCAATCACTATCTTATCTGGAAGATTAACTCCCACTTGATTCAAGCGATTGAAGTACCCAGACAATCTGAGCACATGCTCACTAGTTGAGTAATTCTCCTCCATCTTTTAGCTATAGAACTTGTTGGAGACTTCACATCTCTCAACTCGGGTATTTGCTGGAAATATTAACTTCAACTCCTGGAACATCTCATATGGTCCATGACGTTCAAAATGTCTTTGAATTCCCGATTCTAAGCCGTTTAAGCATGGTGCACTAAACTATCAAGTAGTCATCTTTTTGATCTAGTCAAATGTTCATAACGTCTGCATCTGCTCCTGCAATAGGTTTGTCACCTAGCAGTGCATCAAGGACATAATTCTTCTGTGCAGCAATGAGGATAAACCTCAGATCACGGATCCAATCCGCATCATTGCTACTAACATCTTTCAACACAGTTTTCTCTAGGATCATATCAAAATAAACATATGAAAGCAACAATGCGAGATATTGATCTACAACATAATTTGCAAAATACTACCAGGACTAAGTTCATGATAAATTTAAGTTCAATTAATCATATTACTTAAGAACTCCCACTTAGACAGACATCTCTCTAGTCATCTAAGTGATCACATGATCCAAATCAACTAAACCATGTCCGATCATCACGTGAGATGGAGTAGTTTTCAATGGTGAACATCACTATGTTGATCATATCTACTATATGATTCACGTTCGACCTTTCGGTCTCCGTGTTTCAGGACATATCTGTATATGCTAGGCTCGTCAACTTTAACCTGAGTATTCCACGTGTGCAACTGTTTTGCACCCGTTGTATTTGAACGTAGAGCCTATCACACCCGATCATCACGTGGTGTCTCAGCACGAAGAACTGTCACAACAGTGCATACTCAGGGAGAACACCTCTTGATAATTTAGTGAGAGATCATCTTAAAATGCTACCGTCAATCAAAGCAAGATAAGATGCATAAAGGATAAACATCACATGCAATCAATATAAGTGATATGATATGGCCATCATCATCTTGTGCCTGTGATCTCCATCTCCGAAGCACCGTCGTGATCACCATCGTTGTCGTTTAGTGCTTCTACGACTATCGCTACCGCTTAGTGATAAAGTAAAGCAATTACAGGGGGTTTGCATTTCATACAATAAAGCAACAACCATATGGCTCCTGCCAGTTGCCGATAACTAGGTTACAAAACATGATCATCTCATACAATAAAATATAGCATCACGTCTTGACCATATCACATCACAACATTCCCTGCAAAAACAAGTTAGACGTCCTCTAGTTTGTTGTTGCAAATTTTACGTGGCTGCTACGGGCTGAGCAAGAACTGTTCTTACCTACGCATCAAAACCACAACGATAGTTCGTCAAGTTAGTACTGTTTTAACCTTCGCAAGGACCGGGCGTAGCCACACTCGGTTCAACTAAAATGAGAGAGATAGACACCCGCCAGTCACCTTTAAGCAACGAGTGCTCGTAGCGATGAAACCAGTCTCGCGTAAGCGTACGCGTAATGTCGGTCCGGGCCGCTTCATCTCACAATACCGATGAACCAAAGTATGACATGCTGGTAAGTAGTATGACTTGTACCGCCCACAACTCACTTGTATTCTACTCGTGCATATGACATCTACGCATAAAACCAGGCTCAGATGCCACTGTTGGGGAACGTAGTAATTTCAAAAAAATTCCTACGCACACGCAAGGATCATGGTGATGCATAGCAACGAGAGGGGAGAGTGTTTTCAACGTACCCTCGTAGACCAAAAGCGGAAGCGTTAGAACAACGCGGTTGATGTATTCGTACGTCTTCACGGTCCGACCAATCCAGGTATCGAACGTACGACACCTCCGAGTTCAGCACACGTTCAGCTCGATGACGATCCTCGGACTCCGATCCAGCAGGGTGTCGGGGATGAGTTCCATCAGCACGACGGCGTGGTGATGATGATGATGTTCTACCGACGCAGGGCTTCGCCTAAGCACCGCAACGATATGACCCAGGTGGAATATGGTGGACGGGGGCACCGCACACTGCTAAGGAACGATCACTAAGATCAACTTGTGTGTCCAGAGGTGCCCCCTTGCCCCCATATATAAAGGAGCCAAAGGGGAGGGGGCAGCCCGCCAAGGAGGGCGCGCCAAGGGGGGGTCCTACTCCCACCGGGAGTAGGACTCCCTTCTTTCCTAGTTGGAGAAGGAGAAGGAGGGAAGGAGGAGGAAGAGGGGAAGGTAAGGGGGGGGCGCCGCCCCCCTCTCCTTGTCCTATTCGGACTAGGGAGGGGAGGGGGCACAGCCCACCTCTTGCCTCCTCTCTTCCTCTCCACTAGGGCCCATGTAGGTCCATTAAGCCCCCGGGGGGTTCCGGTAACCTCTCGGTACTCCGGTAAAATCCCGATTTCACCCGGAACACTTCCAATATCCAAATATAGGCTTCCAATATATCAATCTTTATGTCTCGACCATTTCGAGACTTCTCGTCATGTCCATGATCACATCCGGGACTCCGAACAACCTTCGGTAAATCAAAACTTATAAGCTCATAATAAAACTGTCATCGTAACGTTAAGCGTGCGGTCCCTACGGGTTCGAGAACTATGTAGACATGACCTAGAACTGTTTCTGGTCAATAATCAATAGCGGAACCTGGATGCTCATATTGGCTCCTACATATTCTACGAAGATCTTTATCGGTCAAACCGCATAACAACATACGTTGTTCCCTTTGTCATCGGTATGTTACTTGCCCGAGATTTGATCATCGGTATCCAATACCTAGTTCAATCTCGTTACGGGCAAGTCTCTTTACTCGTTACGTAATGCATCATTCCGTAACCAACTCATTGTCCACATTGCTTGCAAGGCTTATAGTGATGTGCACTACCGAGAGGGCCTAGAGATACCTCTCCAATAATCGGAGTGACAAAACCTAATCTCAAAATATGCCAACTCAACATGTACCATTGGATACACCTGTAGAGCTCCTTTATAATCACCCAGTTATGTTGTGACGTTTGGTAGCACACAAAGTGTTCCTCCGGTAGACGGGAGTTGCATAATCTCATAGTTGTAGGAACTTGTATAAGTCATGAAGAAAGCAATAGCAACATACTAAACGATCAAGTGCTAAGCTAACGGAATGGGTCAAGTCAATCACATCATTCTCCTAATGATGTGATCCCGTTAATCAAATGACAACACATGTCTATGGTTAGGAAACATAACCATCTTTGATTAATGAGCTAGTCAAGTAGAGGCATACTAGTGACACTATGTTTGTCTATGTATTCACACATGTATTATGTTTCCGGTTAATACAATTCTAGAATGAATAAAAAACATTTATCATGAAATAAGGAAATAAATAAAAACTTTATTATTGCCTCTAGGGCATATTTCCTTTAGGGGGGTATGCGATGGAGAGAGAGATGCTCTTCGTTTCTCTTTATTATGACTAACTTTGTATATAGTATAAAAATATACAAATTCACAGTTCGGAATAAATATCATGTTGGGCACCATGCAATGCAAATTAGCGTTCGTACTCCTCCATATAACTTTGTAATGTTGTATATATGTAGAAACTCTAAAATAATTTTTTGGCCACACTTTATTCAAAAGGAATGTTGCATGCGAAATAAACGTGAAGAGAGGGCTTTTTAGATCAATGGGGTACGTGATGTAACATGTATGAATGTGTAGTTGATGCATTTGGCGGGGCCTAGAGAGGTATGTGTGTGTATTACGTATTCGAGAGAGGCATGGATAGAGGGGCCGACGGGGGGGCGTGGGAGAGATAGCACGAGAAATGAGAGTGGTCTAGAGAGAGAGAGAGACGAATGTGACGTCACGACAAGAGATTCCATTCCCTTGAGTGTGTATATGCAAGGGGGAGGGAACAGAGGCACCAAGAGAAATTTTCTATGTGTGTGGTGTTTGTGTTGATATGTGTGGGTGTGAGAAGATAATGAGACGTGGGGGCAGAGGGTGTGTCACCGCGTGAGGTCCGGTGGGTCGAGGTGAGGCCCTTCGTGAGGTCCACATTTGTTAGCCCGTGAGGAATTTAAGAAGACCCATGGATGACTAGTCGTACAAGACAAAGATATCAGAATTGTGAAGGACTCTGTGTCCACTGACAAAGCCAGCTAGGATTTGTAACCCTAGGTTCTCGGAGTGAGGGAACCCCTTTATCTCTGATATTACTATTCATCCAACCTAACTTCAAGGGGCATCCTACAGAATGCTTTGCTAGAATCATACTCGTCGATTAGGAAGAGAGGTGTGAGACACAGAGTCTACGTGTCTCATGAGAGACATGCGTAAAGATAATGTGCGTACATGAGACACGTAGGCAGGTCCATGTATATAGAAAGGGTCGATGAGGATTGTTCGTGTGTATGTTTGCGAGAGGAAGAGTTCTTGTGATAAAGGTTAGTGAAAACAGTTTTAAATGGTTACGAGAGAGAGCGAGGGTTATATCTAGAGCATGTGTGAGAGAAAGACACGTCGGGAGAGAGTGTGTGAGCATGTGTGAGAGGCCACCGATGGAGAGTGAAACTACACATAAAAGACTGCTCTACACATTGATTAAAGATATAAATTGTATCCAAATATTAGGATGGGATCATGATATTTGCAATTCGCGTAAGGAGCGGTCATTGATCGATCAGACATCTAGATTCTATCGAATTTGAGCATGTCTATGTTATTATTCGACACAATTGATCCACATAGTTACTATTTTAAACTCCAGACAATGCATCACTTTAGCAATCGAATATAAACGTGAGTATAGTTCATGTTTCGTGTGTAAAGCACATTATACATACGAAAGTTACACAATGGACATTATAAATAGCTACCTATGAACTAGCATACATTTGAATTCAACTTAAGGTGGTTTAAAAAAATGGAATTCAACATGAAGTCCATTCAATTATTTGAATTTGATATCATGGCATTTGTAAACCATACCTAAATTATGGGGGCACCAATTTTGCTCTGATTTTGTACATAATAGCATATGTAGTCGTGTACAAAATAGATTCAAATTTAGCTCCTCCATACCAAAATAATCGTAGTTATAGGATTTTCAAGTGTCAAAATTTCAAAAAGAAGCAGATAATTTAATGAGGTTTTCAAACATACAAGGTCAAATATAACATTGTCTATTTAGGTCAATCCTCATAGTTCAAGAGTACACTAAACGTGAATGCTTGTGTTTCAAAATTTCAAACGAAGCGCCAAAAGAGCCTCTACTCGCCCGAAACCGCGTGAGACCAATGTTTGGTAGTACAAGGAAATTACTTTTCTAATAACTCTGACCCGTGAAACCTACCGGCCCGACGTCCAAAGGTCTAAACCGGGGTAGGTTTGTAGCTTCATCTAGACGCCACGCAACCGCCTCCGAAAAACACTCATACACAATGGCCGCCTAAGCACACATGCACGCGGCCGAAATCGCTCCCGCCCACTATTTGGGACACTTGGGATTACCATCCTACCCCCGACCTGCAGTAGGTCCGTAATTTAAGAGGGGGGCAAAGTTTGTACTTTCCCCAAATTTCAAACAAGCGCGTCCCATCTTCTGTTCAAAAAAGCCAAAAACAAGCGCGTCCCAGACAGAAACATGGTTCCCCCCACCCATCCGATTTCCCATTCGTACTCCGCGGGCGCCAAAACTACCTCTCCACCAGCCACGAAACCCCGGCGTCATCCGTCCGCCACCCCATCCCACCCATCAACCGCCGCCCTCCTCCATCATGCCAGAGCCGATACCCCAACATCATCGTCCACCACAACCTCGACCACGACGCCCTCCATGGCTAGTAGGTGAAGCTGAGGTCGAGCCGTCCGTACCTGAGCCAGTTGAACCACGCCATCCTGCGCCTCACCGATGCCGCTCCAATTTCGCCACCCTCCACTGCACCGAAGTTGTTCCTGCTACGCCGTCCTTCGCCGCCTCGGGTCTGCTTCCCCTCCGCCGACATACGGCCATAGCAACACAGTGAACAATTTGACCATGGGTTCATCCAAGCCTGCACCCTCTAGAACATTGGTTTCCCCAGTAAAAAGAAGAATATCAGTGCGACATGTGGAGGTGACCATACCGGCAACCGAAAAAGGTACTCCTGTTCCCTTATTCGTGCAAATCTTACGTCTTTGCTTGCACAGTATTCATCCCACAGAAGACATTAGTTGAACGCTTCTTCTTGATACTAGATGTTCCTAGTAACTCGCGACGCACAAGGTTTCTCCTCATGTACTATTTCACCTTAGCTAGAGGTCCGTCGCCCCCCTGAATTTCAATTTCTGGCCAGTTGATTCCCAATTAACGGAAGCATTCCCCAGCGTAACAGGCGCTAGTACACCTATTACGCCGGGGAAGCAGCGCCTTGGTGTTTATCTTAGGGGCGTGTACGGCCTAGAGCTATTGGCGCCCGATCTGGAGGTCGGCCGGGATTAAAGGGATGGCCTGGGGGCGCTTCGAAGCACGACGGTGGTGTGAGGTCGATGGGAGGGCGGGGCGGCGGAGGCAGGGGTCTGGGCCGGTGGTCACTGGCGGTTCGAGAAAGATCGTCAACAGTGACTGGCGGGAGGCAGATGAAGGCCATCTGCCCATTCCTTATAGATCGGATGGTTCATTAAAAAAATCGACTTACCTATTTATTTTCAGTCGACTGTTATCTTAGATATGACCACATGTGGTGGTGTGCTAGAGGAGTATCTGCATTTCCTGTGCTCATATACTACAAAATCATACAGAGTAGAATCTAATTTTGTTTGCCATGCAATGTTGTAGAGCTATCATATGTCTCATGTCATTTATTTTTCAGCCACCTGCTATCTGCTACTTTTACAGTGCACTAGTTCTGCACACACTTCACCCATACTCTCACTATTGTGTTTTTATGCAAGGGTATTTCAGACTCTGCCTTGAGAGAAGCAGAAAAGAAAAGAGAGAAGTCGCTCCAGCTTCGTATGCGGGTAGGCAAGACACGTTACAGCGCTATAAAGGGTGCAGTGTCAGCACATGGAGACGGTAAACGTAGCTCTAGAGTTGATGACCTCGCTCGCAATGAACCACCATCCCAGGTGCTTGCTTTAACTTCGTGGTGTCATATGTGGTTGCATGTTCCATATGGTGTCTATCTTGTATTCGAAAGGCCGAAGTCGGTAAGATAAGGAAAGATATATTTTTTACATGAACCACCATCCCGTGAGCACCAGAAGACAAATAGCTAGTCAGGGCACTGGCCGAGCCAGTGACAAGCCCAGCAAAGATAGGCATCACCTGGAAGCCAACTAAAAAGCTGCGATGGTGGCCAAGCAGCCCGCCTCCCACCAGGCTCTCAGGTCCTAGATGATCATGCTCACCACTCTAGCCGGATGTCTTGCTTGTATTGCTGCCAATTTGGTTAAATTGCGTCTGCTTAGCTTACACATTATACCTTTGAATATGACATGCCTTTCTGTTTTTGGTACATACTAGTACATCTGTGTATTAACCATGTTCTTACATCAAACTAATGTTCTTGTGTATCCCTCATCAATCACTTATGACGAGGCAGGCAGGCAAGGGGACTACTCATTTAAAGAATGCAGCGTCAGCCTCCCGACATGATTCTCAAGAAACAGAAATGCTAGATGAAGATATTGAACGTAGCTCTATAGTTGATTACAGCATTTCCCCTACACTAGCATCACAGGTGCTTGCTCTAACTTGGCAACGTGATATGTTGTTGCATGTTGCATATGGTGTCTAGATTGTAATTCTTCCAATCTGGTTAAACTGCATGTGCTAGTCTGCTTAGCTTATACATTATACCTGTTAATGTGACATGCCTTCCTGTATTTAGTACATAGTACATCTGTCTATTAAGCATGTCCTTGCATAAAACTATTGTTTTTTTGTATCCCGCATCAATCAATATGACGAGACACCTTTAGTATATGCAGTGCGATATTAGTTGCATCTTTCATATGATTTATAGCATGCGCTGCATCTAATTTGTTGAAATTCCATTTATGATGGGGCACTTTTAACTTGGCAGAGTCATATTGGTTGCATCTTTCATGTGGTGTCTAGCTTGCATTGCTTCTTATTTGCTGGATTGGTTTCTGCTTAGTTTACACAAACAGTGGTGAACATGCCATGCCGTCCTGTTTTTCGTACATATTCCATCATGGTATCATGTGTTTGCCTTACATTAAAGTAGTGATTGTCAGTATCATGGATGAATGAGTTCTGAAGAGAGAATTTTATTGCTTTTTCTTGTCGGTTTTACTTGACAATTTAAAATCAATAAAGCAGAAGGAAGTTAGCAAGGCAGCGGATAAAGGTGCTCCTTCCGAACGGAGGGCCTCTACAGTTTCTACTCCTCCACACCCCAAGAAGATTTCCAAGACAACACATGCATAGACACTCAACAAAGTTGTGTTTATGATGAGCACGTCTCCCCTAGTGCAGCATCACCGATGCTCCCTCTAACTTGGCATTGTTATATATGGTTGCATGTTATGTGTGATGTCTAGCTTGTATTGCTTCTAATTTTGTTGAATTCCATCTTCTTACTTTACACATTATACTTGAATAAGACACGTGTTCCTGTTTCTAGAACATACAATATCTGTCTATCACACCATGTTCTTACATCAAATTACTACTGTTGTGTAACCTGCAACAATCACTTATCATAAGACACGTTTGACTTTGGAGTGTGATATAGGTTACATCTCACATTCTTTTCTAGCTTGTACTACTAATTTGTTGAAATGGCACTTATGACGACACAATTTTAACTTGGTAGAGTGATATTCGTTGCATCTTTCATACGGTGTCTAGCTTTCATTGCTTCTAATTTGTTGAAATGCCTTCTCCTTAGTTTACACATCATAAGCTGTGAATATGCAATGCTGTGAATATGCAATGGCACTAATGACGGGAGACCTCTAACATGGTAGTGTGATGTTGTTTGCATCTTGCATATGATTTATTTCTTGTACGGCTTCACATTTTTTTAAACACCATTTATGATGAGACACTGTTAACTTGGCAGAGCGATATTTGTAGCATATTTCATATGGTGTCTACCTTCCATTGCATTGCTTCTAATTTGGTGAAACGTCTTCTTCTTATTAGTTTACACATCATAGTTCTGGTTATCTCTTCTATCCTGTTTTTCATACATATTACATCCTCCTATCATGTGGTTGTCTAACATCAAAGTTCAGTTCGTCTGCATCACACATCAATTTGTTCTGAATAACTAAATTGTTATTCGTTTTCTTGTCGGCTTGACTTAACATGGCACAGAGAAAGAGAAGAAACACAGAATGGCAGGGAATGAGAAGCGGATGAATCATGCAGATTCTGCTGGTACTGATGGTGCAATGGAAGGTCAAAGTCCAGCGGAAAATTCTACAAACATGGCATCCCATGCTACATGAGTTGCAAAAGAAGCCAAACAGAAACAAATAGCTGCCACCAAACAAGCAGCGACAGCCCTAGTTCTTGCAACACCTACCACAGTACTACCAGCTGCATGACTTACTCATGCATCAACTGAGCTGGCAGCACGTTCCCAAGCTCCCTTGCCACCTGACACTACTTCCCAAGCACTCTTGACACAAGACGAGTTGGAAATATCAGATGAACCTTGTGAGCTTCAACAGCAAGAAGGTAGTTGCTAGAGTCAAGTTACAGTTGCATGCTTCTTATATGTAGTCTCACAGTTTGATGTACACTAACAGTTCCTATGTTCGTTGTTGGACTAGCACCTAGGCGCAAGAGGAAACAAACATCAGGGATAATGCTCGATAGGTTAACCAAATCTAGAGGAAGAATGGAGATCCATTTTGAGGCAGGTTTAAAAAGGCCACATGATGCTACAGAGTGAGCCAAGTTAGTATCAGAGGCAGCGGTTGCCGTTAGGTGTCATGTATGTATCCTCCCAACATGGATTCAGTACATGAATGACAAAGACAAAACCCAATTCAACACCTTCCTCGACCATTTATCTGTAAGTATGGTTATGTATAGAAACTAGTAATATCATCTTGCTTTGTCCCATACTTTCTAGGTTGCTGATAATGAGACTCCCATAATTTTCAACAGATGAGGTTCAAGTTGGATAGCCAAGATGATGCAACCAGACAAGCTTGCACCCATGTTTTCAAGTCTGCTCTACGACAGTATCGGTATAACTTGAGGAAAACTCACTTTGAAGGCAAGGCTAACAGTGAACTTTCCCAAACATCTCCAGTGGAAAATATATCGGATGAAAAACTGGAGGGGCCTTGTTAAATACTGGTCTGATCCAAAGTATCAGGTACATTATATATATGTGATCAGATCACATGTTGAAGTCCTATTTACGCATTGCCACACAAATCTATCTTCTTGTAGGTGAACTGTTCAAAGAACAAGGCCAACCGTACGAAAGTGAAATTCCAACAGACGACAGGATCTCGTAGCTATATTGCACACTACAAGGCTCTTGGAATTAGCTGCTGTTTCACTCTTTTCGCTGTACCATATTATCAGATCTATATTGACTTGTTCGAAATGCAGAGGAAAGCCCGCAAGGACCAAAAAGTACCTGAACCAAATGTTGTGGAAATCTTCAAGGACTGTCACACCATCAAGAAGATGGGCATGACTACACCAGTCAAAGCCGTTGTTGTAAGTCCTTAATCCTCATGCCTTTTAATTACTACTTACTCTGACTTGTGCCTTGAGCTGCATGGTTTGCAGCCAATGTCTATTACTCTTTTCAATTTTATACACAGTTGTCTTAGCGTATCATTGCACATTACAAGGTTTAAAAGAGAGGAGTGATGTTCCTTTGATCTTGACCCGTAATCTAGTTCCGTGCTGGAGTTACCCACACAATGTTACAATTGCATGTTTGTCTGTTCTCAGTTGTTTTGTGATATGAATGATGTCATACTATGCTTACCGTATTATAAACTTCGCCTCTTTATCCTTAGCCCTCAATACAATGTGAAGAAATAGACAATACATTAGCGATGGTACATGGTCATATGTTTGGAACCTGGTTTTATTATGTACTTTGCAATAAAATACAACTAATATTTTACATGGGTTCACCGGAATAAGTTCTATATATAGACCAAAGCTATTTTGTTTGGTTTTGGTGCCTCCTTAATATCTTCTGTTCTGGTACTACTAATGTGAAACCTCAACTTTTTAGCAAGCTAAGGAAAAAATGGTGGAACCGCCACCTTCTAAAGGTGGCGAGGCAACTATAACCGCAATGTCAGCTCTTGCTACAGTGGGTCAGTACCTGTCCACTAACAGTGCCAAAAGCACGTTCCTGCATAATACTAGGTTGGTTGTTAAGGAAATATCATCCAAACTGCCTCATGATCAAGATATGCAATCTCAAAGCAATGTTGTATCTGCGCTCCAGACACAAGTCCATTCCCTAACAGATACCCTTTGTGAAACAAGGAGAAACAATGCTCAATGTCGTCAAGATATGCATGGTTTTGAAACCATACTATCAGACATTTGCTATGTTGTTCAGGAGCCTAGGGGATATGAAGGCGACAGTTATGGTGCTCCATCGGACAATATAGCATGAAAACATAGCAGTCAGGTCAAATGAACTGAGCTTCTGAACTTCTGGTGGTGCATTTATCTGCTGGACTGTTAAGTTTATGCCAACCTTTCTTTTGTTATATAGTTGTAATTTGTTTTGGTGTGATACAAAATTTATTCTTAACATGCAGCCACCGGTTGAAGAAAATAGGAAGCCATTTTTGTATAGTGTAGGGTGTTCCCTATATTTGCACTGGTGGCGATCTTTGATGCCGAGTGGATGTAATCTGTGCAATTGCCTTAATAGCCTAGAGTTAGTTTCGGCCTTATTTATTTCCTAGTCTTCTTTTTCCCTGGTTTGCTAGTGGCCGCAACTACCATGGGCCATATACGGGACGTAGGATCCATGAGTCTCCTATGGGCCGTCGATAAATGGGCCTGTTATCGGTGGGCCTCGGGCCATCGATAAATGGGCCTGTAATCGGTGGGCCTCAGGCCGTCGGATAAATGGGTCTACATGGGTCGTAATAGGGCGTAATTGGTATCATCCCAGCACGGTAATGGGCCGTTAACAGGCTGTAGGACAGCAAAGGCTTAATTCTATCACAGGCATAACGGGTCGTTAATGGGCCAGAATATAGGACGGGCTGGAAACGGCGCAATGGGTTAACAGGCCAGAAATGGGCCGACTCGTGCCATGGGCCGAATTTGGCCCATTAGGGTAACAGGCCAGTAATGGGCTGACTCTTGCCATGGGCTTAATTTGGCCCATTTGGGGAACAGGCCAGTAACGGGCCGACTCTTGCCATGGGCCGAATTTGGCCCATTAGGGGAACATGCCAGTAACACGCCGGAAGTAATCGAGGGACGAAAAGGAGCCCAAGAACGTATGGCTGTCAATAGGCCGAAAGCTAACACGGGCTGGAAACGGCCCATGTAAATCACGGGCCGTTAACGGGTACAAAGAAAATTACTGTTCATTATGGGCTAGAGTCACTGTGCGCCTGTAAAGGGCCGAAAGATACGAAGGCCTCAGATGGGCCGAAAGACGTCGTGGGCCATACATGGGCCGAAAGTGTAATGGGCTGGTGTTATATTCGACGGCCCACATGACGTTGTTGGGCCGATTTCCTTTAGGGCCTAACGGGCCGTGAGTTAACGGGCCGCAAAATGGGCTATTTGCGAAGAGACCGTTAACAGGCTTTTCATGGGCCGGCCCGTTAACTTTTGACCAAGTCAAAGGGGCCAGCTTTGTAAGCTAAATGGGCCAGTGGTGGGCCGTGGCACGTGTCGACATATCATAGGCGCCTATCTGACCCACTGACGAGCTGACACGTGTTTCGTCCGGCCAATAAGAATTTTACACGTGGAAATTTCCCATTGGTCGGGGCTGTTAACGGGTTATCGGATCCAAAACCCGACCCGATAGCTTAACGGCGTTCCGTTACGGTGGATGCCACGTGTTGGTCACCCTTGATGAAAGCACTTCTGTGACGCGCGATTTATCATCAGGGAAGTGGACACTTCCGTGATGATAATTTTGGTAGTGTCATGGAACACTTCTACGATAGCATAGGTATGACTATCTTGATTCTGTCATAAAATCGTCATGGATGTACCTGCATGACAAAAAACGTAACCTACTGTGACAAACATGTATCATCACAAAAGTGTATTTTTTTGTAGTGTTATTAAAAAGCACCCGCTGGAGAGCACACCGTCATTTGCATTAATTACTATTAGTTTATATTGGGTATGACTTGACTGGATCTCTTTTACCATGAATTACAATGTCTAGTCAGTCCTTGATCTTTAAAGGTGCTCTGCAGTTATGTTTTGTGATCTCAGAAAGGGCTAGCGATATACCATCTTGTTATATCATATTATGATTGTTTTGAGAAAGTGTTGTCATCCGAGTTTTATTATTATCGCTCGCTAGCCGATTATGCCATTGATATGAGTAAATGTGAGACCTAAGTATTATTGTGAGTATGGTTAGTTCATAATCTTTGCTGAAAACTTGAATGTTGGTTTTACATATTTACAACAATAAGAGCAAATAGAGTTTGTAAATGTTTTTCTTTATCACTTTCATTTTATCAACTCAACTGCTTCAGGACAAGCAAAGGTTTAAGCTTGGGGGAGTTGATACGTCTCCAACGTATCTACTTTTCCAAACAGTTTTGCCCTTGTTTTGGACTCTAACTTGCATGATTTGAATGAAACTAACCCGGACTGACGCTGTTTTCAGAAGAACTGCCATGGTGTTGTTTATTGTGCAGAAAAGAAAAGTTCTCGGAATGACCTGAAAATCCACGGAGATAACTTTTGGAAAATATAAAAAATATTGGCGAAAGAATCAAGGCCAGGGTGCCCACACCCTGTCCACGAGGGTGGGGGCGCGCCCTCCCCCTGGGCGCGCCCCCTGTCTCGTGGGCCCCTAATGCTCCACCGACCTCAACTCCAACTCTATATATTCCGTTTCGCGGAGAGAAAAATCGGAGAGAAAGTTTCATCACATTTTACGATACGGAGCCACCGCCAAGCCCTAATCTCTCTCGGGAGGGCTGATGTGGAGTCCGTTCGGGGCTCTGGAGAGGGGTATTCGTTGCCATCGTCATCATCAACCATCCTCCATCACCAATTTCATGATGCTCACCGCCGTGTGTGAGTAATTCCATCATTGGCTTGCTGGACGATGATGGGTTGGATGAGATTTACCATGTAATCAAGTTAGTTTTGTTAGGGTTTGATCCCTAGTATCCACTATGTTCTGAGATTGATGTTGCTATGACTTTGCTGTGCTTAATGCTTGTCACTAGGGCCCGAGTGCCATGATTTCAGAGCTGAACCTATTATGTTCTCATGAATATATGTGAGTTCTTGATCCTATCTTGCAAGTCTATAGTCACCTATTATGTGTTATGATCCGACAACCCTAAAGTGACAATAATCAGGATACTTCTCGGTGATGACCATAGTTTGAGGAGTTCATGTATTCACTATGTGTTAATGCTTTGTTCCAGTTCTCTATTAAAAGGATGCCTTAATATCCCTTAGTTTCCACTAGGACCCCGCTGCCACGGGAAGGTAGGACAAAAGATGTCATGCAAGTTCTTTTCGATAAGCACGTATGACTATGTTCGGAATACATGCCTACATTATATTGATGACTGGAGCTAGTTCTGTGTCACCCTATGTTATAGCTATTACATGAGGAATCACATTCGACATAATTATCCATCACTGATCCAATGCCTACGAGCTTTTTACATATCGTGCTTCGCTTATTTACTTTTCTGTTGCTACTGTTACAACTACTACAAAACTGCTATCTTTACTTTTGCCACTGTTACCATTTCTATCATACTACTTTGCTACTAAATACTTTGCTACAGATACTAAGTTATCCAGGTGTGGTTGAATTGACAACTCAAGTGCTAATACTTAAGAATATTCTTTGGCCCCCTTGTGTCGAATCAATAAATTTGGGTTGAATACTCTACCCTCGAAAGCTGTTGCGATCGCCTACACTTGTGGGTTATTAGCAGGCATTAGCTTCGTCATCATGAGCATTTCTGTCTTATTGGGCTCTGGCTTTAGGAAGATGCTCTCAACCTCTTTTTCATAGACTTCACAACCTAGTTCATAGAACCCACCAGGAGTGGGTACGTTTGTGAGCTCAAGAAGATCTTGAGTTGTAGCTTCATGATGCGTGTCACCTGTCATCCACTCGAGGACCCAAGTTATAGGATCCCTGTTGTAGCCTGAGATGTGCAGAGTTGCATAAAATTGGAGAATTAACTCTTCATTCCAATGTTCCTTGTCGATGCCAAAGGGTAACAATCCAACATCCTTCAAGCAGTCAAGGGCTTGTTCAAGGCACGACAGGCCAGTCATGGCTTCAATACTAAGCCATTTCTGAGGATGAATCCTTTCTTGATTATAGAGCACACACACATGTAATAGCTTCACTCTAGGTGGCTCGAGGCCCTATCAGAAGATATACACGGCTTCTTGTAGGGGTTCTTGGCATGGTCAAAGAAGGTGTTGTGCTCTCTGAAGCTTAAGTTGTCTGTCTAGTTTGTGGAAGCAGCACTACAAAGCCTTGGCAGTCTAGGCATTGGCTTCTGAATCTGGAGCCTACTTGTGGGCATTGAACACATACTGGGGTCCATGCATTTCTGGAGGAGTAAGATTTGTCCATTGGACACAAACTAGTTGAACTTCAGGCCCAAATTTGTCTTCAACCAAGACCACACCATCATTGACTTCAGGCTGAGCAATGTCTTCAGCCACACTAGCTTCACTTGCTTCAGCTTCATTGGTTTCAGCATCATTGGCTTTAGCCACCGTGGTGTCACTCGCTGTGGCTTCTTCAATGGTGACGACAGCCTCAGGTACCTTAGTGTCAGAAATGGTTTTATAGGTGGGAGCTTGACTGGTTGCGGCTGATGCAGCCGGAATGTCTTCAGTTAGTTTGGTTTCAAGCCTAGATGTGGTGCTACTAGGTTAACTTCTTGAATGACTTCATGTGCAATAGAAGTCGCAGGTCGCACTTCCTCTTCAGGAATGCTTGACATGGAGGATGAGGGCCTTGGACCTTTGCGGAACCTTAAGAATGAGGGTGACGCTTGTGAGGATGTCAAATACTCCTCCATGGTTTTGGGTGGTGTCTGTGATGACTCAAGTATAGAAGTGGTAACTTGAGCCGGTGGACTTGTGGGAATCACTTCATGGAGTGGTGAATTGGGGTGTTGCTCTTCCCAAAACTCGTTAGTAATGATTGGCGTCGGTGGATCGCCAATGCTATTCATAGGAACATGCGATGATACCACGGTGGGTTCAGCCTAGAGCTGAGGAAGAACTGCAGCATCTTGATGAACATTGTCTTCATGACGAATGTCTTCAGCTGCGATGAAGTCAACACCTGGAATATCTTCAGTTTCCTTTTGCCAAGCCTCCGTGGGAGCAGGCTCATATATCACAACATGTCTCTCAGTGTTGGTTGAGGCAGGTGCCACAACAGAAATGGATTGCACAAAGATAGGTTCCTTTTGTGCTTGTTGCTGAGGAATGGGAGGCACTTGGGCCCTGCGTGAATCCTTTACAGACTTTTTTCTTGCGATGAGTTTGAGTGGGGGAGGGTGCAGTGGCTTCAACATCCTTGTACTTGCGAGCTTTGGCTTCAACAATCTTTGTTTTCTGCCTCTCTTGAGAAACAAACGAGCCAGACTGCTTCCTGCCAACAAAGTTGGGAGGAAATATAATTTTAGGCATTTCTTGCCTTTAAGCCTCAGTAGCAGGAGTCACTGGCTTCTTCTTCTTCTTCTTGATTAGCTTTGGATCAAGTGTTGGATGTCCAACTGCTTTTCTCTTCAAGCCTTCATTGTAAGCTTGCATTCTTCTCAGCATATTCCTTCAGACGATCTCAAGCACCTTTAGCT
The DNA here is from genome assembly GCF_002162155.2 of Triticum dicoccoides. Lineage (NCBI taxonomy): Eukaryota > Viridiplantae > Streptophyta > Magnoliopsida > Poales > Poaceae > Triticum > Triticum dicoccoides. The sequence goes on from NC_041391.1 coordinate 345,224,362, forward strand.
TCTTCATGGCACTTATGAAATTCTTCTTTCATATGTGCCATCATCTTCTTGGAGCCCTTGATTTCCTTGGATCCAACCTTGTCAACATGCTTATTGAAAACAACCTTTTCATGATTGATCTTGTTCTTTTTCTCAAAAACCTTTTGCCCAACTCCCAGTTCTTTGGCAATGAACACTTGAAATGTGGCATTTATGTCAAGGGGCAGTTGAACATCATCAATGGAAAGGGAGGGATCACGAAATCAATCATTAATGAAGTTGTTGAGAATGGCATGATCAAACAAAGGCAAGTCCTTCAAGATAGCGACCTCTTCCTGCTTGTTGTTGATCAACTTCTCAAGAGCATCATCATCAGACAGATCAATGATGTCATCATCATCTCGAAGTGTGCTTGTTGGTTTGGAGCCTCACCCACCAGATGCCTTTGTCTTCAGAGAAGTCCTAGACACAATTTCGGACTGCACACTTGTTTCGGGAGGTGCAGGTTTCAATGGCTTCACTCCTGAAGCTTTTGGGGCAGCAGCAACAACAACAGTCTTTGAGACCTTTGAGGCCTTTGGCTCTTTAGCTTTAGAAGCCTTTGCCTTCTTCACAAGCTTTGGTGATTCAGCAGCAACATCTTGTTAAACTCCTTGTGTAGCTTTAGCATTAGCTTTGGGCTCAGCATAATGTGCGAGATATGCTTCAAAGTTGTTGAAGGGGACAGTCAAGTTAGGTTCAGCTTGATGTGTCCCATCTAGCCTTGGCACTACGGCAACAGGATTGAAGTCAATTCCATAGTCCTTATTGTTCTGCTCACTTGAAGCCTTTCCATACAGATACTTAGCTTCAAATAAATCATCTTCACGACACCAACAAATGCAAGTTGGGTTGGGATCTTATGGCATAGCATATCGCAGTATGCATGGATAGAAGCCTAAATAAAGGGTGTCTGCCTCAGTCTTTGGGATAAGCTTCCTATAAACAATATCTGCCCATGGTGGCCTGACAACACCCATTGCAGCATATATAAGGCAGAAATCATCTCAAACAGCCATACTAACAAAGGGTTCCCTAGTGGCTATAACCCTAGCCGCCCCCAGGAGAGGCTAGTCTTCCAGCGCCGTCCTCCGGCAGCTCCCCTCCGCCGACGACTACGGTCGTCAGTGGTGAGGGGGTCGCGGGACCCACACATGTGAATCATTTCTACTTCTTCGTTGTCTAGGTTTTTAGGCTGTTCATTATCTTTGCTTCGGCGGTGACGACGACGACGCTGAATAAATTTTTTTCAGATCCTTCCCTGACGAGGCCATTCTATGGTTGGGGATGAATTTGAAAACCGGTCTGTTCAAGCAAGGATGGCATGGAGGAGGCGGCATCCTCATGGTGGACCTGTGTCCTCGGGCTCCGCCATTGCGATGACATTTGCTCCAGTGCTAGTGCGCAGCTTGGGAGGTAGTCCAGGAGCAGATGTAGATTGTGGTATGGATCAAAGAAATCTGGAAGATGGAACATGTGTTGGGCTCTTGGTTCGTGGATGGCAGGTATGGTTTGCTCCTTCGGCATCTTAGTCATGAGGGGTGCCAGATCTAGATTTCAACGGCGTGTCCAGGGTGTTGCCCCGGTCTGATTTGTTCAACGGCAAGGGCTTCACTTTTGGTGAGCCACCTTGGAGGTCCGCGAAGCTGCATATCAGCGATGGAGCCACGTCGAGCTCGGGCGAGGAGGTGCTTCATCATTATTTTCTTTGATGGCAGTTATGGTGGTGCCGGAGGTAGGTGACAGATGTTGGTGTCAACCTTAGAGATGTTCTGCTATCTTTTCAGTTTTGTCATGTCGGTGTTTACGCGACTTGTACTTTGATCTTTATAATATGAATGAGACACATATTACCATGAAAAAAATTACTTTTTCATATATATTCCTTTCTCTAATTCGCTAAAGTTTAAGAGCAGTTTCAAACTTACTAAATCGCAGAATTCTGTTTTTCAAATTTTCTGTACGGTTTTCGCTCCAGTTTTTTAACCATTTGTCAAAATGATGCATCTAATACGCCTTTGGAAAGCTATGGACGAGGCGCAACTTTCATATGTAGATTTTTTTTGAGATTCCTTATGGTTTTAAATTATTTTCGAAAAAGGTGCGGTGGAGATGAGTGGTAGTGGCCGTTTTTCATGATTTTTTACAAACCGTTTATCGGAATGATCCAAATTATACACCGTTGGAAAGATATCAACAAGACTCAACTTTTTCATGTAGAACACTCTCTCTAATTCTTTATGGTTTAGGAGCAGGTTTACAATTATCGAAATGCAGACATTCTGTTTTTCGCGATAGCCAAATCGATGTGTGAACTTCATCCGACAGAACCGCACTGCGTCAAACTGAAAACTGCACTGCAGCACACGGGCAACTAAACTTCATGGTTTTTTTGTCAGACGTAAATTTTCCAAGACGACGAAGTGGAGTGTGCTTCTCATCGGGTGCAAGTGAACTGCAACACGATCATGAAGTGAACCGCATTACTTTTTAGTATTTCCATAACAATTTCCTGCACTTCATCTTTTGGGAGTAAGTGAACGGCAACGCTACTGAAAGTGAACCACATAAATTTTTTGTCATCTTCTCATACATAATATCTTTTACATGCATAGACCGGGAAGTGGACCCCATGGACTAAGCGAGTGGACTACATAATTTTGTATTTGTTTTTTGTTTTTAATGCATACACAAACTTAGTGTACTGCTCCGTGAGGGATGATATGTCTCCAACGTATCTATAATTTTTGATTGTTCCATGCTATTATATTACCCGTTTTGGATGTTTATGGGCTTTACTTTACACATTTATATCATTTTTGGGACTAACCTACTAACTGGAGGCCCAGCCCGTATTGCTGTTTTTTGCCTATTTCAGTGTTTCGAAGAAAAGGAATATCAAACGGAGTCCAAACGGAATGAACCCTTGAGTAGCATGATTTTTGGAACGAAGGTGATCTAGAGGACTTGGAGTGGAAGTCAAGAAACAATCGAGGCGGCCATGAGGGTGGAGGGCGCGCCCCCCTATCTCGTGGGCCCCTCGGGCGTCCACCGACCTACTTCTTCCTCCTATATATACCCATGTACATCGAAAACATCAGTAGCGACCACGTAGAACTCTTTCCACCGCCATAACCTTCTGTATCCACGAGATCCCATCTTGGAGCCTTCGCCGGCGCTCCACCGGAGGGGGAATCAATCACTGAGGGCCTCTACATCATCGCCAAGGCCTCTCCGATGAGTTGTGAGTAGTTCTAAGTCTGACAGTAGAAAGAGGGGGTGGGTATGAAGAGGCAAGATCTTAGCTATGGCGAAGATGTACACATGATGTTTACGAGTTCAGGCCCTTCTCGGAGGAAGTAATAGCCCTATGTCTCGGTGCCCGGAGGCGGTCGATTGGATTATGTGTGTTGAATTATAGAGGGTGCGAACCCTTGTGCCAGAGGAGGGGGGTGGCTTATATAGAGTGCGCTAGGACCCTAGCCCCTCTCCATTACAAGGGAATTAATGTACATAAAGTAAGTGCGTTACTGGTAACGCCAACATTTAGTGCTCTTAACGCTCATGAAGACTAAGGAGTAAATATCTGGCCGTTGTGCGCTCTTCTGACTTCTGGTTTTCGATGTGGTCGAGTGATTTTCCTTGTGGTCGAGTGACGACAGGTTATGATCGTCGAGTGGTGTGAGTGTCGAGTGGATTGCACTCGACGTATGAGACTGGTGCTTTTATGTTGACTCTTGGTCTTTCCATCGTCCAGGGTAGTGACCTTGGGTAGGGAGTATAGGTCGAGCCTATGACCCTACCTCGGGTCTGTATCCTCGTCAGTAGCCCCCGAATGGATTAAGGTGTGAGAGGAAAGTAAGACAACGTTGGACCTGTCCTGTGCTTCGTGTCTCCGTGAGTGTTTCCTCTTAGACTGAACGCCTATGTTGATACTTCGGAGTCGACTCGGTTGCCTTGATCCATTCAGGAAGTCGTCGACTGAACTGGTGGCCTCATGCGTCGAGTGTCCTGTGGGAGCGTGAGATCTCGGGTGAGATTGTCTGCGGGGAATCCCGGATTCTGCGGGATATGAAATTTCGGAGGTGCGCGCGGGTAGGAGGGCACCGAAAAAAGGGGGACCCGGCCGAGCCGAGACGCCTCGATTATCTTGCCGCCTTTTTTGCCACGTTCGCTACTCGCAATTGTAGCAGGATTTGACGGGATTGCCCGGCCCCACGCGTCAGTCACTCGGAAGTGAGCCTTTATAAGGCGACGGGGGCGGGGTGCTTGCACTGTGCATGCTTGCTTCTTCTTCTCCCTTCTCTGCTCCTCCGTCGTTCCAAGCGCCTCCGCCTCCGACGTCGTCGCTTTCCCACCATGGTGAAGGACAAGACGGCGGCGCTAGAGCGTGCCAAGAAGGCGACGGGGGCGGCGAAGGGCAAGAAACCAAGACATGGATCGTCATCACGCTCGGGGTTGCCGCCAGGCTGGATCCAAGGCGATTGGATCCGGTCTTCGATCCGGCAGGAGGATCTGACCGAGCTGGAGGAGACCGGGCTGATTGCAGAGGGAGCGGCAAGACTGCCGAAGGGAGAGACGGAGCTGCAACCTCGACTGGGTGAGTGTGTCTTGCTCGCCACCCATGTCGACCGGTGCTTCTCGCTTCCTCCGCACCCTTTCTTCCTAGGGTTTTTGAACTTTTTCGGGGCACAGCTCCATCACTTTTCCCCCAACACCATCACGTATCTAGCCGCGTTCGTGTCGATGTGCGAGAACTTCTTAGGGTGTCGACCGACTGGGGTCTCTTCAAACACATCTTCACCATTCGCTCCCAGTCGGTTAAGAAGGCGAAGTCGAGCGACTCGAAAACCCACATTATCCAAATGTGCGGGGGTTTAGGTATCCAAAAGAGGAATAGGAGTGCCTTCCACGCAATGATCCTCCTTGAATCCGTCAGGGGCTGGTAATCGACCTGGTTCTATTGCCAGGACATGGTGACTCCAGGCCAATCGACCGGTCTTCCTCCTTTTTCATTAGACCGTGTCCAGACTCCTGCTCCACTGAAGGTTACCGCTGCTGAGACCATGGAGACGAGGATGTTAGTGGACCGAGTGGTCCAGCTCATTAATGATGGTGTCACAGGCATGGACTTGCTGGAGGTGTTCCTTGGTCGGCGTATCCAGCCTCTCCAGTCCCGTGATCACCCGATGTGGTTGTACTCTGGGCTGGGCGACACCACTCGGGTCCATCCGGAAGAAGTGTCGCTTGGCACCGTGGCCTTGTAGTTGAAGGGTATCATGGGCAATCAAGATAACCCTAGAGGATCCAGGTGAGTCACCCCTTTCGGAAGTGACAACCCACCCGACAAGGTACCTTCTCTGTTCTGACTATTTTCCGCTTGCATTCCGACTGTGCTTGGTGTTGGCTGACTCTTGTTTTGGCCAACTTGTTTTGCCGGTATTCACAGAGATGTACTCAATGCCAAACGGCAAACAGGCTTTGGCTCAGGACCAGGAGGGGGAGGACAGCATGGAGGAGCGTGGCGAATGGGAGTCCCCGGGAGAGGAGGAGGAGGAGGAGAGTGAGGAGTCGGACGAGGAGGATGAGGTCGACTCGCCGCCGCGCTCTAAGTGTCGATCCAAATAGCAACACGATCCATCCGGCGGTCGAGTGAAGAGTGTGGCTCCAAGCGCCACCACCCTGAAGTGCACTCGGACTTCGACTCCGGAGCCGACGGAGAAGGCGGCTAAGCAGCCTAAAGTCGCCCCTTCCAAGACCCGAAAGACGCTGTCGTGCATCAAGATGGACGTCCCCGTTGCCTCAGGGTGGGTATCTTGTTTGCGTTTCTGTAAGTCGACTGAGGGTTTTCCCGATCCGACTGACTAGTTCTTGTGTCCTTTCAGCCCCACCTCCGCTGCCACTGACATGGACGTTGACAAGGCACCATAAGATGAAGAAGCCACCTCACGGGCTGGTAAGTTCATTCAACTCAGTCCTGTTCAACCGACTGAGTGGTCGATTGACTGAAAATTTGGTGCTTCTCTTCTTATGTAGCTCCGCAAGATATCGTTGTGCTTCCTGATGACGAGGAGGAAGAAGTGCCCCCACAAGAGAGGAAGAAGAAGAGTGGAGGCTCGAGCAGAAGGAGACTTGAAGTCCAAATCCCTCAGTCGATGCTGACACCTGATGCGACAACTTGGGCTAACGTCACATTTGCCGACCCGTTGACGACTGATCGTTCGTCGGGGTCGACTGCACAGACGCCTGCTACACCGGTGCAACTCCATTCTTCTGACCTGGCCGCTACTTTGACCCCTCTGGAGTCATCCCTTTTTTCTACATATCAAACTCCGGATGATTCACCAGGTGCCGCTAGGGAAGCTCTTCGCCAGGCAAATCTTGTCATGGAGCAGGTGAAGGTGATGCATGAGGCTAGTCAGATAGCCTACAATGCCAGCACTGCCCTTTAGACCAATGTTCAGGTTAGTAAACTTCTGACTGAACTTTTGAACGTTGCTTTATATCTAATCATCCACCGGGTGTTCCTTCATTTAGAACCCAAGAAATCTGTGATTTTGCACTTTCCGAATCAGTGGGGGCACGTCGAGTGCACCCACTGAGTGTAGTCCCCGAGACCACGGTTGGCTGCTGGCAGTCGACTGAGGTCTGATGAGTGTTGAACATTCTGCCTCTGCCCTTTTTTACTGAGTATTGATCTGATCCAGTGGGGGCACGCTGAGTGCACCCACTGGGTGTAGTCCCCGAGACTACTGTTGAATATTTTATTCGGCAGTAGTCTTAGAGTAAACCTTCTCTTTTACTGTTGTTCGTATGTGTCGATTGATATGTCTGCCTTTCTGTCTACAGAGGTCTTGTGATCTTGGAGCTCGGCTCACCGAATTAAAGAAGAAGCATATCAGTGTGGAACTTGATCTCGAACTTGCGAAGAAGAATCTGAAGAAAGCTCAAGAAGAAATAGCCATCATGGGAGGTAATCACTCGGCCATTTTGTCTGCTTTTTAGCTTTACACTTGGCACTGGCTTTTCTTTCAGTCTCTTTGAACCGAGTGAATTCGCATAAGCAGATGTGCATAGTGAAAATCGCCAACTCCAGTCTCGTCTGAAGAGTGTTGTTTCTTTAGAGAGGATGAAGGAAGCTCTGGAGCAGAAGGGCCTGGACCTTGCAGCCACTCAAAAGGAAGCGCGCGAGAAGACGAAGCTTGGAGGATGAGAATGCGACGTTGAAGACGACTGTCTTGGACGCTAATCGTGAGGTTGAGCAACTGCGGAAGGACAACGAGAACTTGACCACTGAAGTCGAAGGCCTCAGGACCAAGACTGGCAAGCTAGAGTCTCATTTAGAGCTACTCGCGGCAAAGCTTGTCCTAAAGCTTGAGGGTACGTCTGTCTCGTTAAATAACTGTCGTCGACTGAGATTTGCAATAATGTTTACTCATTGTTTGTTGTGATGAAACAAAACTCTGTCAGGACTTCGAGGCCGAAACTGGATGGGTCGAGACAGGTCTCGACCCTATCAACTGCCCCATGAAGGATGAAGCCGCGATGAAATTGCTCTGACTGGAATCGTGCTTGGATGATGCAGTTGACTATCTGGCTCGCCTGAAGGCGGTGATGACCCGAGTGAATGCTGAGCTCTGGGCTCGAGAGGAACTGTCGCAAGACCTCGAGTCCTTGATGGCTCGGCTAAACAAGATTCCTAGTCCAGTCGAAGAGTGGAAGAAGTCCTCTGCCCGCTGTGGTGCTGGTGTCGCTTTGTCTCTGGTCCGAGTGCACTGCAAGGAAGCTAAAGAAGACAAGTTGGTAGATCTCAAAGTGGTGAACACTAAGAAGCACTCCTTCCAGGATTTTATGGACACTTTCCTCGAGGCAGACACTCGCATCACCGACAACATCGACCTCGACAGCTTCTGCGACCAGGCCAGTCCTTCTCCCGCCGAGTAATCAAAAGAAAAACATTATGCTATCACTTTTATTTGCCTCGGAATGCCGAGTGAATTTGTAACCGTTAAAACTCCTTCGGGCCTGATGCCCAAGCACTTTATTCTGCAGTTAAGAAACTTTGGATTTGTCACCTCATAAACTGCGTCTGTCTTTGAACAAAAACCGTTTTTTCCGAGTTGTTGTCTGTTTGCTTGATGCAGCTGCTAGAGAAGGTTGGCCAGTCGACTGATCAGGTGACCCTTGGGCAACCTTGATCAGTTTATCAGTGAGGCGTTCCAGTCGACTAATCGGACGATCCTTGAGCGACATTGATCAGTTCATCAGCAAGGCATTCAACAATGGTGTCGTCGTTCCAGTCGACCAATCGGGTGCATTGATCAGTTCAACGGCAAGGCACTCAGCAATGGTCTTGACATTCCAGTCAACCGGTTGGGTGATCCTTGAGTAGCATTGATCAGCTCATCAGCAAGGTACTCAGCTTCTGGAGAAGGACGACCAGTTGCCTGATCGAGCAACCTTTGGATAGCATTGATCAGCTCATCAGCAAGGCACTCAGCAATGGTCTTGACATTCCAGTCGATCGGTTGGGTGATCCTTGAGTAGCATTGATCAGCTCATCAGCAAGGTACTCAGCTTCTGGAGAAGGACGGTCAGTCGCCTGATCGAGCAACCTTTGAATAGCATTGATCAGCTCATCAGCAAGGCACTCAGCAATGGTCTTGACGTCCCAGTCGACCGGTTGGGTAAGGTTTTCGAACCTTAGGCGAGTACGAGACTGCGGCTAAGCCTCACGAGTGAGAGGATTGCTCTTCACTCGATGAGATTTTTCAAACTTAGGCGAGTACGAGACTGCAGCTAAGCCCCCGAGTGGGAGGATCGCTCTCCACTTGGTAGGATTTTTCATTACTTAGGCGGGCACTGGGCTGTAGCTAAGCCTCCCGAGTGAGAGTACTGCTCTTTACTTGATAGGATTTTTTCGAACTTAGGCGAGTACGAGACTGCAGCTAAGCCCCCGAGTGGGAGGACCACTCTCCACTTGGTGGGATTTTTTAAAACTTAGGCGACTACGAGACTGCAGCTAAGCC
>NC_041391.1:345233793-345262334 GCF_002162155.2 Triticum dicoccoides
GGATTTTTATCACTTAGGTGAGCACTGGGCTTCAGCTATGCCCCCGAGTGTGAGGCAGACTCATCACTCGTTAGGATTTCTATCACTTAGGCGAGCACTGAGCTGTAGCTAAGCCCCCGAGTGAGAGGCAGGCTCATCACTCGGTAGGATTTTTATAACTTAGGCGAGCACTGGGCTGCAACTAAGCCCCCGAGTGAGAGGCAGACTCATCACTCGGTAGGGTTTTTATCACATAGGCAAGCACTGGGCTGTAGCTAAGCCCCCAAGTGAGAGGCAGACTCATCACTTGGTAGGATTTTTATCACTTAGGTTCATGCAAAATAGATTTGCGGCTAAAGTAGCATACACAAAAGAAATAAACAACAACCACTCGGAAGGAGTAAATTATGTCTTTTGATAATTAAGCTAATAGGTATCTCTTATTACATCCGATCGGTTTAACTATTTAAGAATAGAAACGGAGGAGCAGATCCGCATTCCAGGCGTGCGGCTCATCTCTATTGTGTTCGACATTGAAGAGACGGTATGCTCCATTGTGGAGCACCTTGGTGATGACAAAAGGGCCTTCCCAAGCGGGGGCGAGCTTGTGTGGCCTTTGTTGATGCACTCGGAGGACCAAGTCCCCTTCCTGGAATGCACGACCCCTTACGTTCTTGGCGTGGAATCGACGTAAGTCTTAATGATAAACGGTCGACCGGATCAAAGTCATCTCTCTCTCTTCCTCCAAGAGGTCGACTGCGTCTTGTCGAGCTTGCTCTGCTTCTTCTTCTGAGAAGAGTTCGACCAGGGGAGCGTTGTGGAGATAATCGCTCGGCAAAACGGCTTCGGCTCCGTAGACCAGAAAGAATGGAGTCCATCTAGTCGACTGACTGGGGGTTGTCCTCAGTCCCCAAAGCACCGATGGGAGCTCGTCGACCCAAGCCCCTGCCGCGTGCTTAAGGTCACAAATTAGCCGAGGCTTCAGCCCTTTGAGAATCAATCCATTCGCTCGCTCAGCTTGTCCATTCGACTGGGGATGGGCGAGTGAAGCGTAATCGACACTCGTTCCCTGGGAGGCGCAAAAAGCTTTGAACTCTTCAGAATCGAAGTTCGAGCCGTTGTCCGTGATGATGCTGTGTGGGACGCCGTATCTGAATTTAAGTTCTCTGATGAAACTCACGGCTGTGCTCGCTTCAAGGCTCTTAATTGGCTTGGCTTTGATCCATTTGGTGAACTTGTCAACTGCTACCAGCACATGAGTAAATCCACTCCTGCCTGTCCTCAGAGGTCCTACCATGTCCAATCCCCAAACGGCGAAAGGCCAGACGAGTGGAATAGTCTTCAGAGCTGATGCAGGTTTGTGAGACATGTTGGAATAAAATTGACAACCTTCACACTTGTCCACTATTTCCTTCGCCATCTCATTAGCGTGCGGCGAGTAAAACCCAGCTCGATATGCTTTGGCTACGACGGTCCGACAGGACGCATGGTGACCACAGGTTCCCGAGTGGATATCATTAAGGATCATTCGGCCTTCTTCTGGCGTGATGCACTTCTGGCAAGCTCCAGTTACACTCTCTCTGAACAACTGTCCTCTTATCACAGTAAAGGCTTTAGACCGTCGGACGATCTGTCGAGCTTCTTCTTCATCCGCTGGGAGTTCCTTCCTAAGTATATATGCGATGTATGGTACTGTCCAGTCGGGAGTGATGACCAAAACCTCCATGATTAAGTCGACCACGGCCGGGACTTCGACTTCAATCGGATCTGTGGCACTCTTGGGCTGCGGTGACTCTTTGGTGAAAGGATCTTCTTGAACGGAAGGTGAATGGATATGTTCCAGAAACACGTTTCGGGGAATAGCCTCTCTCTTTGAGCCTATCTTAGCCAACTAATCTGCAGCTTGATTTGTCAGTCGGGGTATATGGTGGAGCTCCAAACCTTTAAACCTCTTCTCCAGCTTTCTCACTGCGTTGCAATAACCGGTCATGGCTGGGCTTCTGACATCCCATTCCTTCATGACTTGGTTAATCACCAAATCAGAATCGCCATGGACCATAAGGCGACGGACGCCGAGTGAAATGGCCATACGCAACCCGTATAGAAGTGCTTCATATTCGGCTTCATTATTGGAGGAATCAAAATGAATCTAGAGAACGTAACTAAGCCTGTCTCCGCGGGGGGATACCAAAACTACTCCAGCACCTGAACCATTCCGCATCTTGGAGCCATCAAAAAACCATAGTCCAATGTTCCGAGTGAACTTGAGTCGGCAATTGCTGTTCAATCCATTCGGCCAGAAAATCTGCAATTGCTTGGGACTTGATGGCCTTCTTTGCCTCGAACTTGATATCTAAAGGGAGGAGTTCAATCGCTCATTTGGCCACTCGACCAGTTGCATCTCTGTTATTCAGAATTTCGGATAGTGGCGCATCGCTGACGACTGTAATGGAGTGGTCATCGAAGTAACGCGCAAGCTTCTTCATGGTCATGTATATTCCATAGACAAGCTTCTGATAATGCGGGTATCGTTGCTTGGATGGAGTCAAAACTTCAGAGAGATAATAGACTGGGCGTTGAACCTTGTAGGCTTTTCCTTCTTCTACCCGCTCGACCATGAGTACTGTACTGATAACTTGTCCAGTGGCTGCAATGTAGAGCAGTAAAGGCTCCTTGTAGATTGGTGCAGCGAGCACCAGCTAGGTGGAAAGCAGGGTTTTGAGTTCTGCGAACACTACTTCAGCTTCATCAGTCCACTCGAACTTATCGGACTTCTTCATCAATCGGTAAAGAGGCAAGGCCTTTTCATCGAGACGAGAAATGAATCGACTCAGAGCGCCCAAACAACCAGTCAACTTCTGAATGTCATGCACTCGCGCGGGGCGTTTCATTCGGAGGATGGTATCAACTTTCTCTGGATTGGCGTTGATCCCTCGTTCGGAAACAAGGAAACCGATTAACTTTCCTCCTGGAACTCCGAACGTGCATTTTGACGGATTAAGCTTGATATCATATCTTCTGAGGCTGGCAAAGGTTTCTGCAAGGTCAGTCAATAGGTCGGAACCTTTGGAAGACTTGACCACAATGTCATCCATGTATGCTTCCACATTCCGACTGATTTGAGTGAGCAGGCACTTCTGAATCATTCTCATGAATGTGGCTCCAGCATTTTTCAAACCAAAAGGCATGGTGACATAGCAAAAGCACCCGAATGGGGTGATGAAGGCTGTTTTTATTTCATCGGGACCATACAGTCGGATACGATGGTATCCGGAATATGCATCTAAGAAAGACAAGCGTTCACACCCTGTAGTCGAATCAACAATCTGATCAATGCGAGGGAGAGGGAAGTGATCTTTCGGGCATGCCCGATTGATATGCTTGAAATCAATGCACATACGAAGCGAATTATCCTTCTTGGGAACCATGACTACATTGGCCAGCCACTCGGAGTGGTAGATTTCATGGATGAACTCTGTTGCCAACAGCCGAGCCACTTCTTCGCCGATTGCTTTCTTCTTCTACATGGAGGACCGCCGAAGATGATCTTTGACGGGTTTTATTTTGGGGTCGACAGGCAAACGGTGCTCGACCAGTCCTCTGGGTACACCTGGCATGTCAGAGGGTTTCCATGCAAAGATGTCCCAGTTCTCATGGAGGAACTGGACCAACGTTTCTTCCTATTTGATGTCGAGTGTCGTTGATATGTGGGTCGGTGCGGCACTAGAATCCGTCGAGGTGAATATGAACTGGCTTCGTTCCACCAGTCGATTGGAATGAAGAATCTACAGCAGGTTTCTTGGCTCTGAGCAGATCACTCGGATCCGCGTTCTTTTGATATTCTTGGAGCTCAACTGCTGCCATCTGTTCATCGGCGATTTTGGAGCCTTTCTGGAAACACTCCTCATACTTCGGTCGATTGCCTGTAACTGTGATCACGCCTTTGGGGCCAGGCATCTTCAGTTTGAGGTACACATAACATGGTCGAGCCATAAAGCGTGCATAGGCTGGCCTACCCAAAATGGCATGATAGGCACTCTGGAAATCCACGACTTCAAATGTCAACTTTTCTTTACGAAAATGCTTTGAGTCACCGAAAACCACGTCGAGGGCGATCTATCCGAGTGACTCGGCTTTCTTCCCAAGAATAACACCATGAAAACTCATATTACTCTCGTTAAGCTTGGACATCGGAATGCCCATCCCCTTCAGAGTCTCAGCGTAGAGGATGTTCAAACCGGTGCCACCGTCTATCAGTACCTTAGTCAGACGAGTGCCTCCAACCACGGGGTCGACTACCAAAGCTTGCCTCCCAGGGGTGGCCACACGAGAAGGGTGGTCAGATTGGTCGAACGTAATGGCTGTCTGAGACCATCTCAGGTAGGTGGTCGTCGCCGCGGGAGCGACCATGTTCACCTCCCTGTTGATGACCTTCAATCGACTCTTGCTTTCAACGTCAGCGAATATCATCAGTGTGGAATTGACTTTGGGATAACCATCGTCTTCCTCTTCATCTTCACCTTGGTCCAACTCCTTCTCCCTTTCAGTGGGTTGTTTCTCCCTGAACTGCTGGATTAGGAGTCGACACTGCTGGGTGGTATGCTTCGGGTAAATCAGATTACCTTCCTCATCTTTCTTTGTGTGGATGTGGCACGGCAAATCCATCACGTCATTCCCTTCCTTATCCTTCACCTTCTTAGGGGTCTAGGGACATTTAGGTTTTCCCTTAAACTTTCCTTGATTCACTGCCGCAATCTCTCTGGGCACTGCCGGCTCGGCCTTGCGCTTCTGCTTCTGACTGGAGTTACCTCCACCGGTATCTTGCCCGACTGGTTTGCTCTTCCCTCTACGCCCTCTACGGAGTCGATCATCTTCTTCTCTGTTAGCGTACCGGGTGGCAATTTCCATCATTCGAGCCAGAGTCATATCTCCAGTCCGACCGAATTTCAAGACCAACTCTCTGTATTTGACGCCTTCCTTGAAGGCGCACACGGCTTGATACTCTGAAAGATTCTCGACGGTGTGGTGCAGGGTGGACCATCTCTGGATGAACTCTCTCAAAGTCTCATTCGGCTTCTGCACGCAGTGCTGCAACTCAGGTAATCCTCCAGGTCGCTTGCACGTTCCTTCGAAAGTCCTCGCGAACACTCGGGATAGCTCTTCCCAACTGTGAATGCTTCCCAGAGCCAACTGAGTCAGCCATGCTCGGGCTGACCCTTCCAACATGAGAGGAAGATGCTTCATAGCTATCTCGTCGTTACCGCCCCCGATCTGCACAACCACTCAGTAATCTTCAAGCCAAGTTTCAGGCTTGGATTCACCAGTGAACTTACTGACCCCGGATGCTAGCCTGAAGTTGGGAGGTATCACTGCTGCCCTGATGGCTCTACTAAAACACTTAGGACCAGAAACATGCACTCGACCGTCACTTGGATGGTCTCTGCCAGGGTCTTCTCTGTGTGCTCTGTTCCGGTCGACCAGGCCTTGAACGAGGATAGACCTCGCGTCGAAGCCCGGTTCCCTTGGGTCGACTGAATTCCTCCGCTCATCACTGTGACAAGCCTATCATCATTCCGCCGAGGCACGTATGATGCACTCCTTGGAGGAGGCGTGGGTCCTCGACGATGATTGTCACGGCCGAGTGGATGATCATACTGCCCACGGCCTTCATGCTACGGAGGTGATCTTGGGCTGTGAGCCGACTGAACCGTGTCTGCTGCAACGGATCTGCTATGAATCCTATTCCGCAACTGCGATACTGATGTATTGTGCTCTCCTGCTGCTCTGAGCAGGGTTCAGATCTGCATCAGCCCTCTGCCAGCTTCCGACTGGGAAGGTTGGATCGACTCTGCTATTCGGGCCGCAGCTGTGAGATTCTGAATCGGCGTGCGGTATACCTTAGGTGGAGGCGGGAATAGTTGTCAATGACTGGATTCATGAATCCGCTCCTAGGCACGCTCGTCGAGAGCGCGCTGAAGGTTATCCAGTCGAGTGCGCTCAACCAAGTTGGCTAAGCGCACTTCCTCCAAGTCTCGAGCCTCGGGGGTTTCTCCGGCGATGGACGTGTGACGTGCGTCCATATTGCAACGACGAAGCTCCTCTCTCTGCTGCGAGGAGAGAGGTTCGGTACGATATTCCTCGTGGACCCATGATGGATCGCCACCAGCCTCTTCGCCATCCTCGCGGCGAAAACTAGGTGGGCCACGCGGACCATCGACCATCAAGACTTCAGGCGCAGGATCGCTGCTATCGCACTCGGACGCCATCTCCGGGGAGCCAGTCGACAGATCGAACATGCCGTGGAGAGTTTCGTCGGGCTCGATTGCCGCGACTTGATGGGTGGCCGAACGTCGAGCCAGTGCATGCCTCACCCACCGCTGAAGCCACGACCGACCAGATCGCTTGCGGCGACGGATAGCGGGAAGGGAGGACGCCACAGGAGTCGACTGATACTGGGTCAACGGCTGCTGAAGAAGAATGCCACGAACACACGCGCGAAAGTGCATCTCCTCTCGGATGGGGAGCACCTCGACATCCAGCGGAGCTTCTTGGAGCCACGCCGAGTCGTCGGTGATGAAAATAAGCGTGCCGAGACGGATCTCGCGGCCCTCAGCCATCTCGCCGCCGGAACCCATGATGATGATCGGAAAACAAACTTGGAACTTCACCAATAAGTCGCTAAGACACCTGCCCCATGGTGGGCGCCAACTGTCGTGGTTCTAAGTCTGACAGTAGAAAGAGGGTGTGGGTATGGAGAGGCAAGATCTTAGGTATGGCGAAGATGTACACACGATGTTTACGAGTTCAGGCCCTTCTCGGAGGAAGTAATAGCCCTACGTCTCGGTGCCCGGAGGTGGTCGATTGGATTATGTGTGTTGAATTACAGAGGGTGTGAACCCTTGTGCTAGAGGAGGGGGTGGCTTATATAGAGTGCGCCAGGACCCCAGCCCCTCTCCATTACAAGGGAACAAATGTACATAAAGTAAGGGTGTTACTGGTAACGCCAACATTTAGTGCTCTTAACGCTCATGAAGACTAAGGAGTAAATATCTGGCCATTGTGCGCTCTTCTGACTTCTGGTTTTTGATGTGGTCAAGTGATCTTCCTTGTGGTCGAGTGACGACAGGTAATGATCATCGAGTGGTGTGAGCGTCGAGTGGATTGCACTTGACATACGAGACTGGTGCTTTTCTGTTGACTCTTGGTCTTTCCATCTTCTAGGGTAGTGACCTTGGGTAGGGCGTATAGGTCGAGCCTATGACCCTACCCTGGGTCTGTATCCTCGTCACTTATGGTTTTAAATTATTTTCAAAAAAGGTGTGGCGGAGATGAGTGGTAGTGGCCGTTTTTCACGATATTTTACAAACCGTTTGTCGGAATGATCCAAATGATACACTGTTGGAAAGATATCAACGAGACTCAAATTTTTCATGTAGAACACTCTCTCTAATTCTTTATGGTTTAGGAGCAGATTTACAATTATCGAAATGAAGACATTCTGTTTTTCGCGATAGCCAAATCGATGTGTGAACTTCATCCGACAGAACCGCACTGCTTCAAACTGAAAACTGCACTACAGCACACGGGCAACTAAAGTTGATTTTTTTTTGTCAGACGTAAATTTTCCAAGACGACGAAGTCGAGTGTGCTTCTCATCGGGTGCAAGTGAACTGCAACACGATCATGAAGTGAACCGCATTACTTTTTTAGTTTTTCCGTAACAATTTCCTGCACTTCATCTTTTGGGAGTAAGTGAACGGCAATGCTACTGAAAGTGAACCACATAAATTTTTTGTCATCTTCTCATACATAATATCTTTTACATGCATAGACCGGGAAGTGGACCGCATGGACTAAGCGAGTGGACTACATAATTTTGTATTTGTTTTTTGTTTTTAATGCATGCACAAACTTAGTGTACTGCTCGGTGAGGGATGATACGTCTCCAACGTATCTATAATTCTTGGTTGTTTCATGCTATTATATTACCCGTTTTGGATGTTTATAAGCTTTACTTTACACATTTATATCATTTTTGGTACGAACCTACTAACCGGAGGCCCAGCCCGTATTGCTGTTTTTTTGCCTATTTCAGTGTTTCGAAGAAAAGGAATACCAAACGGAGTCCAAACGGAATGAAACCTTCGGGAGCGTGATTTTTGGAACGAACGTGATCCAGAGGACTTCAAGTGGAAGTCAAGAAACAATCGAGGCGTCCACGTAGGTGGAGGCGCGCCCCTATCTCGTGGGCCCCTCGGGCGTCCACCGACCTACTTCTTCCTCCTATATATACCCATGTACCCCGAAAACATTAGTAGCGACCATGAAGAACTCTTTCCACCATCGTAACCTTCTGTATCCGCGAGATCCCATCTTGGAGCCTTCGCCGGCGCTCCGCCGGAGGGGGAATCAATCACGGAGGGCCTCTACATCATCGCCAAGGCCTCTCCGATGAGTTGTGAGTAGTTTACCAGAGACCTTCGGCTCCATAGTTATTAGCTAGATGGCTTCTCCTCTCTCTTTGAATCTCAATACCATGTTCTCCTTGATCTTCTTGGAGATCTATTCGATGTAAATCTTTTTGCGGTGTGTTTGTCGAGATCCGATGAATTGTGGGTTTATGATCAAGTTTATCTATGAGAAATATTTGAATCTCCTCTGAATTCTTTTATGTGTGATTAAGTTATCTTTGCAAGTCTCGTCGAATTATCAGTTTGGTTTTGCCTACTAGATTGAACTTTCTTGCAATGGGAGAAGGGCTTAGCTTTGGGTTCAATCTTGCAGTGTCCTTTCCCAGTGACAGCAGGGGCAGCAAGGCACATATTGTATTGTTGCCATCGAGGATAAAAAGATGGGGTTTATATCATATTGCATGAGTTTATCCCTCTACATCATGCCATCTTTCTTAATGCGTTACTATGTTCTTTATGAACTTAATACTCTAGATGAATGCTGGATAGCGGTCGATGTGTGGAGTAATAGTAGTAGATGCAAGCAGGAGTGGGTCTACTTGTCATGGATGTGATGCCAATATACATGATCATTCCTAGATAATCTCATAAATATTCGCCTTTCTATCAATTGCTCGATAGTAATTTGTTCACCCACCGTAATACTTATGCTATCTTGAGAGAAGCCACTAGTGAAACCTATGGGCCGGGTCTATCTTTTATCATATAAGCTTTCAATATACTTTTATTTGCATCTTTACTTTTCAATCTATATTATAAAATACCAAAAATATATTTATCTTATCATACTATCTCTATGAGATCTCACTTTCGCAAGTGGCTGTAAAGGGATTGACAACCCCTTTATTGTGTTGGTTGCGAGTTTTGTTTTTTTGTGTAGGTACGTGGGACTTTTGAGGAGCCTCCTACTAGATTGATACCTTGGTTCTAAAAAACTAAGGGAAATACTTACGCTACTATTGCTGCATCACCCTTTCTTCTTCAAGGAAAACCAACGCAAGCTCAAGATGTAGCAAGAAGGATTTCTGGCGCCGTTGCCGGGGAGGTCTTCACTCAAGTCAAGACATACCAAGTACCCATCACAAACTCATCTCCCTCGCATTTACATTATTTGCCATTTGCCTCTCATTTTCCTCTCCCCCACTTCACCCTTGCCGTTTTATTCGCCCTCCCTTTGCCAATCTCCCCTCTCTCTTTCGCTTGCCTTTTGTGTGCTCATCACTATGGCTAGTCCCTTATCCGCTCCTATGTCTCCCGAGTTTGAAGTTCTTCATCTTCAGGCAAAGGCAAGGAGAAAACTTAAAAGATTCTTGGTATAGGATGATGGAATCTTATCGTAATTGCACCCTAGAGGTGAATTTTAGAATTCTTCTTCACAATTTTATGTTGGGATAAATATGTCCCATAGACAACTCTTGGATTGCATTGCCAAAGGAAATTTTATTGAAAATGATCCCAGTATTGTGCATGAAATTATAGAGGGAATAGTGGGAACACTACCTCAAAAAGGCGGATCTCATCCTACCCAAGAAGAAACAGAAGTGTTCGAAAAGATTTGCGAAGTTACAAAAATCTTACAAAAGTCTCTTGAACCTCTCAAGAGTGTTAGCGGAAATCTTCACCACATGTATATGTTGATTACCCTTTGCAATAAGATGTTGGAATCTTTAGATCTAAAAATTTCCGAGTATGAAGGGAAACGTAAAGAACCTCCCGGATTTGAGCATGACTCCGCTAAAAAACTGAAAATTAAAGATGGCACTACTTAGATCTATCCTCGCTTTTATGCCTAGCTAGGGGCGTTAAACGATAGCGCTAGTTGGGAGGCAACCCAATTTTATTTGTGTTTTTTATTTTTTCTTATGTTTACTAATAAACTTTGCATCTGCTTTCTGTTTAGATGTGTTTTCAAGTTTAATTAGTGTTTGTGCCAAGTAGAACCTATAGGATAACCTATGGTGATAGTTAATTTGATTCGGCTGAAAAACAGAAACTTTGCACGCACGAAAATAATTTGAGTAATTCACAGAAACGTGCTTTTGCCTTGATACTTTTTGCTGTAGATTAATAGACAAATTTCCCACGACTTCCTATTTTTGTAGGATTTTTAGAGTTCCATAAGAGTTCGAGAGTTACAGATTGCTACAGACTGTTCTGTTTTTGACAGATTCTGTTTTTCGTGTGTTGTTTGCTTATTTTGATGCATCTATGGCTAGTATGTAAGGTTATGAACCATAGAGAACTTGGAATAAAGTAGGTTTAACACCAATATAAATAAATAATGAGTTCATTACAATACCTTATGTGGTGGTTTTGCTTTCTTTCACTAACGGAGCTTATGAGATTTCATGTTGAGTTTTGTGTTGTGAAGTTTTCAAGTTTTGGGTAAAGATTTGATGGATTATGGAATAAGGAGTGGCAAGAGCCTAAGCTTGGGTATGCCCATGGCACCCCAAGATATTCAAGAATAGCCAAAATCCTAATCTTGGGGATGCCCCGGAAGGCATCCCCTCTTTCATCTTCGTTTATCGGTAACTTTACTTGGAGCTATATTTTTATTCGCCACATGATATGTGTTTTGCTTGGAGCGTCTTGTATGATATTAGTCTTTGATTTTCAGTTTACGACAATCATCCTTGCTGTACACACCTTTTGGGAGAAACCCACTTGATTGGAATTTATTAGAATACTCTATGTGCTTCACTTATATCTTTTGAGCTAGATAGTTTTTGCTCTAGTGCTTCACTTATATCTTTTAGAGCACGGCGGTGGCTTAATTTTGTAGAAATTGTTAGTCTCACATGCTTCAATTATATCATTTTGAGAGTCTCTTAGAACAGCATGGTACTTGCTATGGTTCTAAAATTGGTCCTAGAATGGTGGGCATCCAAGTTGGGTATAATAAAAACTATCATAGGAAACGAATTGGATGCTATGATCAATTTGATACTTGATAATTGTTTTGAGATATGGAGGTAGTGATATGAGAGTCATTCTAGTTGGGTGATTATGAATTTAAATAATGCTTGTGTTGAAGTTAGCAAGTCCCGTAGCATGCATGTATGGTGAAAGTTGTGTAACAAATTTGAAACATGAGGTGTTCTTAAATTGTGCATCCTTATGAGTGGCGGTTGGGGCCGAGCGATGGTCTTTTCCTACCAATCTATCCCCTAGGAGCATGCGCGTAGTGCTTGGTTTTTGATGAGTTGTAGATTTTTGCAATAAGTGTATGAGTTCTTTTGACTAATGTTGAGTCCCTGGATTATACGCACTCTCACGCTTCCATCATTGCTAGCCTCTTCGGTACCTTGCATTGCCCTTTCTCACCTTCAGAGTTGGTGCAAACTTCGCTAGTGCATCCAAACCCCATGATACGATACGCTCAATCACACATAAACCTCCTTATATCCTCCTCAAAACAGCCACCATACCTACCTATTATGGCATTTCCATAGCCATTCCGAGATATATTGTCATGGAACTTTCCACCGTTCCATTTATCATCATGACACACATCATCATTGTCATATTGCCTTGCATGATCATGTAGTTGACATCGTATTTTGGCAAAGCCACCATGCACAATTTTCATACATGTCACTCTTGATTCATTGCCCATCCCAGTACACCGTCGGAGGCATTCATATAGAGTCATATCTTGTTCTAGTTTTGAGTTGTAATTCATGAGTTGTAAATAAATAGAAGTGTGATGATCATCATTATTAGAGCATTGTCCCCCAAAAAAAGAGAGAAAGGCCAAATAAAAAAAGAAAGGCCCAAAAAAATGGGGGACAATGTTACTATGTCTTTTTCCACACTTGTGCTTCAAAGTAGCACCATGTTCTTCATATAGCGAGTCTCATATGTTGTCACTTTCATATACTAGTGGGAATTTTTCATTATAGAACTTGGCTTGTATATTCCTACGATGGGCTTCGTCAAAATGCCCTAGGTCTTCGTGAGCAAGCAAGTTGGATGCACACCCACTAGTTTCTTTTGTTGAGCTTTCATACATTTATAGCTATAGTGCATCCGTTGGATGGCAATCCCTACTCCTCATGTTGACATCAATTGATGGGCATCTCCATAGCCCGTTGATTATCCTCGTCAACGTGAGACTTTCTCTTTTTTTGTCTTCTCCACACAATCCCCATCATCATATTCGATTCCACCCATAGTGCTATATCCATGGCTCACGCTCATGTAGTGCGTGAAAGTTGAAAAAGTTTGAGATTATTTAAGTACGAAACAATTGCTTGGCTTGTCATCGGGGGTGTACAAGATGGCAGCATTTTTGTGTGACAAAAATGAAGCATAGCCTAACTATATGATTTTGTAGGGATGAACTTTATTTAGCCATGTTATTTTGAGAAGACATGATTGCTTTGATTAGTATGCTTGAAGTGTTACTATTTCTTATATCAATATGAACTTTTATTTTGAATCATTTGGATCTGAACATTCATGCCACAATAAAGAAAATTACATTGAGAATTATGCTAGGTAGCATTCCACGTCAAAAATTCTGTTTTTATCATTTACCTACTCAAGGACGAGCAGGAATTAAGCTTGGGGATGCTTGATACGACTCCAACGTATCTATAATTTTTGATTGTTCCATGCTATTATATTACCTGTTTTGGATGTTTATGGGCTTTACTTTACACATTTATATCATTTTTGGGACTAACCTACTAACCGGAGGCCCAGCCCGTATTGCTATTTTTTTGCCTATTTTAGTGTTTCGAAGAAAAGGAATATCAAGTGGAGTCCGAACGGAATGAAACCTTCGGGAGCGTGATTTTTTGGAACGAACGTGATCCACAGGACTTGGAGTGGAAGTCAAGAAACAATCAAGGCAGCCACGAGGGTGGAGGGCGCCCCCCTACTGGGCGCGCCCCCTATCTCGTGGGACCCTCGGGCGTCCACCAACCTACTTCTTCCTCCTATATATACCCATGTACCCCGAAAACATCAGAAGCGACCACGAAAAACTATTTCCACCACCGTAACCTTCTATATCCACGAGATCCCATCTTGGAGCCTTCGCCGGCGCTCCGCCGGAGGGGAATCAATCACGGAGGGCCTCTACATCATCTCCAAGGCCTCTCCGATGAGTTGTGAGTAGTTTACCATAGACCTTCGGGTCCATAGTTATTAGCTAGATGGCTTCTTCTCTCTCATTGAATCTCAATACCATGTTCTCCTTGATCTTCTTGGAGATCTATTTGATGTAACTCTTTTTGCGGTGTGTTTGTCGAGATCCGATGAATTGTGGGTTTGTGATCAAGTTTATCTATGAGAAATATTTGAATCTCCTATGAATTCTTTTATGTGTGATTCAGTTATCTTTGCAAGTCTCTTAGAATTATCAATTTGGTTTGGCCTACTAGATTGATCTTTCTTGCAATGGGAGAAGTGCTTAGCCTTGGGTTCAATCTTGCGGTGTCCTTTCCAAGTCACAGCAGGGGCAGCAAGGCACATATTGTATTATGGCCGCCGAGGATAAAAAAATGGGGTTTGTATCATATTGCATGAGTTTATCCCTCTACATCATGTCATCTTTCTTAATGTGTTACTCTGTTCTTTATGAACTTAATACTCTAGATGCATGATGCATAGCGGCCGATGTGTGGAGTAATAGTAGTAGATGCAGGCAGGAGTCGGTTTACTTGTCACGGATGTGATGCCTATATACATGATCATTCCTAGATAATCTCATAATTATTCGCTTTTCTATCAATTGCTCGACAGTAATTTGTTCACCCACCGTAATACTTATGCTATCTTGAGAGAAGCCACTAGTGAAACCTATGGCCCCCGGGTCTATCTTTTATCATATAAGCTTTCAATCTACTTTTATTTGCATCTTTACTTTCCAATCTATATTATGAAATACCAAAAATATATTTATCTTGTCATACTATCTCTATCAGATCTCACTTTTGCAAGTGGCCGTGATGGGATTGACAACCTCTTTATTGCATTGGTTGTGAGTTCTTGTTTTGTGTAGGTGCGTGGGACTTTTGAGGAGCCTCCTACTGGATTGATACCTTGGTTCTCAAAAACTGAGGGAAATACTTACGCTACTATTGCTACATCACCCTTTCCTCTTCAAGGAAACCAACGCAAGCTCAAGACGTAGCAAGGGATGTTTACAAGGACGAAGAAAGTGAACCGCATGGTCAAGAAAAATGACCCACAACACAGTGTTGGATGCACGGCTTTTAAAACAAAATCATATACATGTGCCTAAAAACAACACAAATCATCCCTGAAAAACAAATTCGATGCGCCCTCAGACCGTACGCATGAGCTAGCCGAACCGTATGCCGACACGTTGTTGAACTATATGCCATTGACCGGGAATTGAACTAGATGCAAATGCACGACGAATTGCACTATCTTTTACAAATTTTTAGTAGGTCCCTGCCTTGTACAAAAAACCCTCACAAAAAACTAAAACAAAAAAGCAATGGTCCTAAGAACCTCCATTGCATCGAGCAATTCACTCTGCAATGATAAACGAAACTACACGCACGGGGTGATGTACTGCGTGCGGTTGCAGTCATTTTCTTCCTCCTAAAAATAGAAAAAAAACGAAGCGCACCCAATTTGTGAATCATAATGTAGCAAACAAAGAAATTGCACTGAATTGACAAAGGAAAATGACCCCGCATCACCTCCTATGGTCCCCTCACTGCGCGTGGCCGTCAGTGCTCGATCCGATGGCTCACTGACCGTGCAGCTGGTGTAGACAAATTGAGGGGGAGAGAGAGCATTAGGGAGGCTGGGAGGGAAAGAGGCTCGGAGCATCATCGATGGTCGCATCACCCTGACCTGCGGGGCGACGCCATCGACCTGTCCGTGGTGCGCAGCACCAGCCGCTCTGGGCATTTGTAGTTGTCGTCATGGACGGGGGACGCATTGGTGGATTTGTGGCTGAGGGAGGTGGCATGGGGGTGGGGCTCCGGTCGGGGCCCGCGCTTGGCACCATGATTCAGGCATTGGACACGCTAACCAGATGGAATGCACCGACGTGCCTACCGTCCTACACACGCACATGCTGCAAACTACTTGGGGCTAGAGGGGCTGGTGGTGGAGCTACTCGTCCTTCTCCCCTGTGGTGGACGGAGTGGGACGGGGTGAGAACCCCATTCGACATGCACAACACCATGCCCCCCGTCAGATCTGATGGGGAGGTGATGCTCCTCCTAGATAGAGAGGAGCCCCGACGGCGGCTATTGATGCACGACACGGTGGATCCTCGTCGTATCCAGGAGGAGATGGGATGGAGGTGCTCCGACAGGTGAACATGGCCGACATAGCCGAGGCGCAGCGACACAGTAAGTGGATGACGACAGGGCGGGGGGGTGGTTTTAGGGGGCGGGCGGATCAGGGCAGTGGCATGGAGTCGGGAGACTATCTTGACGTGATCCTCCCCGACAATGGCGCCAGAAATTCCTTTTGATGTTTGCTTGAACTACGTCGGTATTTCCCCAAAGAGGAAGGGATGATGCAGCACATCAACGGTAGCTATTTCCCTTAGTGATGAGATCGAGGTTATCAAACCAGTAGGTGTAGCGACCCGACCCGAATGGATCAAGTCTCTGTGCTTAAGTGTCATCCCTGGATCGGTATGCTGACACACACAGTACTCGAGGATTTATAACAGAGGTAAATCACATGTATAATATAACATAAATACTATTATACCTCAATCCAAAAAGCAGAAGTAACAAGGTTGTGGATTCCCATCAACACCAACGACAAAGTTGAGTATATGAATCGTAACCCTGACGTATGACTTACTCGTCGAAAGATCCTGCAACATGAGACGTTGCAGCCACAAAGGGTCAGTACATTGAATGTACTGGCAAATTCACACCATAGAGCAATAATGAATAAAGGCTATCAATACATGCATATTTGGCTGGTGGAAAAGCTCTATGGTTACAATTTTGTGTAAAGCCAATTTTTCCCTACTACAAAGGAATAAATTTATTTAACTATCATGGTGGTTGTTAAACATTGAGAATGGTTGACAGCATTCTCCATCCCAATTAAAAGTACTCATTAACAACCCAACAAGATTAATTAAAGTAACATGATGAGATTCACAGGAAAATCCAAGTACTAGATACTCAAGATGTCCATAACCGGGGACACGGCTAATCATGAATAGTTTATACACTCTGCAGAGGTTTGTGCACTTTTCCCCACATGACTCGATCGCCTCCGTTTGATTCCTCGCACTTCATGATGGTTGAGAAACAGATGACCGAGACATAGTCTTTCAGAAGCGCTTGCACCTTATGTAAAGGGTAGACCGTACCAACCTACATCCCCTACATCTGCTAGTCTACCCTGTAAGAGTTCGCACGACTTACTCAACTATGCTAGAGCCCATAATAGCATGTGGCTGCACACGAAGGTTTCTAGCATGAATAATCTTATGATCCCTTTGAGCCTGGGTGGCGGTCTGAACAAAAACAGGAAAGTCCTGGAAACCAGGTGCCTCAATCCACCTAGATGTGTGTTTAAGTTGCCACCTTAAATAAACCATTAAATTTAACAATCTCACATCTGTCATGGAAATTCACTCACCCAATCCACGTCTACTACCATAGCCTGGCATAATAAGCAAATGTAGAAGTAACTCCCAGGGGTTTGAAAATAAAACAGGTAATAGGTACTACCTCAACTACTTCCCATAACCCACAATTTAATTAGATCCTAATCATGCAATGTTTGAGGATTGATCTAATGCATAAAAACTGGGTATGAGAAAAGTATGATCAAAGTGTTACTTGCCTGCAATGTTGATGAAGATGATTCGCATTCAAAACTCTTGATAGTTCTACTCGTCACACTCCGGTCAATCTATCGTGAGCAAGCAATAGGAACCACACATAAGCAAACACTCAAAAGATCGGGAAGAACGGGGAAAAACAATTCAGAAAACATCAAAACCAAGCAAACAACTCTTGCAACATAAAAACAATTTTTAACCGTACCAAAATTAAGTGAATTTGGCCTTATCAGAAAGTTTAGGTCAAGAGCTTCGATTTGCAAAAAGAATCAACTCAAAGGGAGTTATAAAACTCAAGTTACAGAGGAAACAAGTTCGAATACTAATCTGAACTGAACTTAATTTTTAAATTGTCAAAAACATGTTTGAGTATTTTATCTAGATAGAGGGGATCATAACGAAGAAGTGGGCGTTGGTTTTGTTGGATTTGGATACACCAGCAAAAACTTGTGGTCGTTTGAAAACTAGGGGCTAATCTGCAAATAAATATATTCACCGATAGGTCCCTGACATAATTTAAACAGAAAAAGAAAAAGACTAAATAGTCAACGTTTGCTACGAAAACCTAACGAACGAAAAGTTCGCTGAAACTACCCAAACAAAAAACATTCATTAAATAGATCTAAAAAAACTAAACCGTTTTTTTAACAAAACCGAGAAAACCAGCGGACCGGGGCAACGGTTTTTTTTGTTAAAAACGGCGGCGGATCGGGTCCGACCGGGGCAGCGGCTCCGGTCGTCGAGGAGGGCGGTGAAGGGGTCGGGGAGGAGCGGCGCTAGGCGGCGGGTGCGGTGGCGGTGTCAGCGGCGGGCGACGAAGACGAGAGCGGTGGCGGCTGCGGCTTCCGGCGGCGGTGAGATGCGGCGGCGGCGGGAGATGCGAAGAGAGGCGAGGCGAGAGGGGCGGCGGCTTTATAGGGGTCGGGGAAGGCGTGTGGCGTGGAGGAGGGGTCAAGGGAGGAGAAGTCCGGCAGGGAGACAGCGCCGACGAACCGTGGCGGCGGCGGACTCCCGCCTCGAGTCGGACGCGCGGAGGAGACGGGCTGTTGGGCCGGCTGGGCTGTCGCCTGGCTCGTTTAGCTGGGCCGACCCGGTTCGGTGGAGGGAAGAAGTTCTTTTTTTTTAACAACAAAAAATAAAATAAAAGAAAACCAAAAATAAAATTTACCCTAGGAATATTTTATACCTAAATTTTCAGAAAAATATTTCCTACCATATGGACATTTTTCTAGCATCAAGTAAAATTCACACTAATTTAGATAATCCAAACAGTGCTACTGCTCTATTAAAATCCAACAAAAGTCATTTTAAAAATACCAAAATTAATTCAAATTTATTTCTCTCCAATTTTCTGATGTAGGGAATCATGTTACCCTATTTTCCATATATTTTATTTTTGGAGAAAAATAATTTGAAGAAAACTCAAATAACTCCAAATTGAAAATAATTTCCAAAAGGACTTTGGATTTGATCCTTTTAAACTCGCAACTCATATTTCATATAATTTGAAGAAGTCATTTTATCTTCTCTCGTGAAAATCATTGGGTTGCATAAAGTTTATGAATTGGAAATATTTTCAAATGAAATTTAAATATTTTCAACACCCCTTGTCATTTAAATAAATGGAAGAAGTCATGTCATCTTCTCTTCAGGGTTTTGTGGTGAAAATAATTTGAATTCATGAAGATCAGAAAATAAAATGAAAGTTTGGGAAAGTCCTTTTATTCCCTCTCATTTAACTTTCAAAAAAAATTTGAATTTCACTCAAATTCACACAATCAATCAAATAATCAATCAAATCTATCTATTTATTATAACATTCCAAAATTTAGAATTTTGGGATGTTACAGTAGGAGAACCATGCAACACCACATAAACAGCTCCTGCACACAAAGAACAAATACTTGCAACCCGACGTAAGAGAGGGGTTGTCAATCCCTCACGGGTAAAAAGATAGGTAAAACTGTACTAGATTGGATAAATAGATCTCGCAGGAACGCGAGATAAAATAAATTACTAAAAATGGCAGCAAGGTATTTTTGTATTTTTGGTTTAATCTTTACCTAATAATAAAGCAAATTGGGTTTCTTTCGTCCGTCTTGGCATTTTTTCAGAAAAGTCCCTCTATTTCAGAGAATTCAACCCACAGTCCCGTTTTAAGTTAAAACGAAGCGTTATTTTCGTATTTTACACAAAACTCGTTGTCTTTTCTTGAAATCAACCCGCCGTCCGGATTTAAGTCACACCCGAACCGTTATTTTACATTTTTTGAAAACCCCCCTGATGTTTTAGGTAATTCATCCACAGATCATATTTAAGTCAAAAAAATGCTTTTTAAAATCATTCATATCTTTTAAATCGTAACTCTGATTTGAACATGTTATATATGAAATTTGATTTGAAAAATATGTAGAATATGAATATGAGATTATTTTTACCTGTTAAGTATTTTCAAATATTATTTTAGAATATATTTGAGTCAAACCAAATGATTTTCTAAATTATCTGTATCTTTTAAACCGTAACTTCGATTTTAACATATTATATATGAAAAATTATTAGAAAAATGTTTGGAATCTAAATATGATTTTAATTTTACCTGTTAAATATTTTTAGAATATTGTTAGGGAAGCAAACTTATAATTTATAGCGCAAGATCCGTTTTTTCATACCTGCGGCGATCCGGATTGCAAATAAATACCCCACTATAACCATATACGGAAAAGAAAACATCAATAACTACATGTGCATACCTCTAAAAAATATCGTAAGGGAAAACAACAGATTTCTCATCGCGAGAGTGAGAGAAAGAGAGGGAGAGAGAGAGAGGGGAGAGAGAGAGGGAGAGGGAGGAGAGAGGGAGAGAGAGACGACTTAGGATTAACCATATTCAACATAATTTTTTGTTGTTTTGTGTGAACACCGAGGCCATCGCCAGCGTGGGTGAGAAGGAGGATAAGAGGCAACACAAATATGATGCCTCGCAAAAATAAAAGAGATGGACCTATTATGGTCTTGAGTGATGGTTGTTGAGTTAAGAGTGTGTGTTATGTTTTCTCTCCCGTTGCAACGCACGGGCTCTTTTGCTAGTAGATCTAAAAATAAAAGCTAATAAAAATAGATCGCGAAGGCAATATATTAAAGGAGAGACTCGGGGGCCGTAGGTTTCACTAGTGGCTTCTCTCGAGAAAAATAGCAAACGGTGGAATAACAAATTACTGTTGGGCAATTGATAGAACTTCAAATACGCGTGATGATATCCAGGCAATGATCATTATATAGGCATCACGTCCAAGATTAGTAGACCGACTCCTTCCTGCATCTACTACTATTACTCCACACATCGACCGCTATCCAGCAACCATCTAGTGTACTAAGTTCATGGAAAAACGGAGTAATGCATTAAGAACGATGACCTGATGTAGACAAGATCTACTTATGTAGAAATAGACCCATCTTGTTATCCTTAATAGCAACGATACATACGTGTCAGTTCCCCTTCTGTCATTGGGATCAAGCACTGTAAGATCGAACCCATCACAAAGCACCTCTTCCCATTGCAAGATAAATAGATCGAGTTAGCCAAACAAAACCCAAATATTGGAGAAGAAATACGAGGCTATAAGCAATCATGCATATAAGAGATCAGAAAAACTCAAATAACTTTCATGGATAAAAACATAGATCCGATCATAAACTCAAAGTTCATCGGATCCCAACAAACACATCGCAAAAAGAGTTACATCATATGGATCTCCAAGAGACCATTGTATTGAGAATCAAGAGAGAGAGAGAGAGAGAGAGAGAGAGAGAGAGAGAGGAAGCCATCTAGTTACTAACTACGGAGCCGTAGGTCTATAATGAACTACTCATGCATCATCGGAGAGGCGCCAATGAGGATGATGAACCCCTCCGTGATGGTGTTTGGATTGGATCTGATGGTTCTGGAACTTGCGGCGGTTGGAATTGATTTTCGTCGACTCCCCTAGGGTTTTTCGAATATTGGGGTATTTATCGAGCAAAGAGGCGGTGCGGGAGGCCGCTGAGGTGGGCATAACCAACCTGGGCGCGCCTGGGCCCCCAGGCGCGCCTTGGTGGGTTGTGCCCCCCTCGGGGCACCACTCTAGTACTTCTCCAACCCATCTTGTGTCTTCTGGTGCAGAAATAATCCACAAAAAGTTTCGCTGTGTTTGGACTCCGTTTGGTATTGATTTCCTGCAATGTAAAAAAACAAGCTGAAAACAGCAACTGGTACTGGCCACTTTATCAATAGGTTAGTGCCAAAAAATGATATAAATGGTTATAAAATGATTGGAAAACATCCAGGAATGATAACATAAAAGCATGGAACAATCAAAAAGTATAGATACGTTGGAGACGTATCAACATCCCCAAGCTTAATTCCTGCTCGTCCTCGAGTAGGTAAATGATGAAAACAGAACTTTTGATGTGGAATGCTGCCTAACATGTTCATCACACATTATTTTCTTTGTAACATGTACATTTGGACCTTTATATGGTTCAAAGCAATAGTCTAATTTTGCCATGAAGGCTTTAATACTCAAGCATATCAACAAGCAACCATGTCTTTCAAAATATCAATGCTAAAGAAAGTTATCCCTAGCCCATTATGCTCAATCATTGATCCATTCATGAAACACATTCGAATACTAGCTATACCCAATGCTCAAAGACGATCATAGTGCCCCTTAGGTGCTGATATACAAGAGAAGATGGAGACTCAAGCAAAAATAAAAACTGCATAAAGTAAAAGAAAGGCCCTTCACAGAGGGAAGTTGGGATTTGTAGAGGTGCCAAGGTCAGAGCAAAAATTGAGAGATAAAAACCTTTTGGGAGGCATACTTTTACCACCAACAAAAACGACTTAGAGTTCCCAACACTTTCCATGCTAGATATATCATAGGCGGTTCCCAAACAGAAAATAAAGTTTATTCCTTTTTCCACCATACTTTCACTTTCCATGGCTAACCGTATCCACGGGTGCCCTCCATACCAACACTTTCCACGGAATTTATTATTTGACAACATAAAGTAAATTCATTTTTCATTTCGGGACTGGGCATCCCTAATACCTTTGTCGTACTCTCGTGCAATGACAAGTGAATAAGCACTCATTGTGAGAATAACACATCTAGCATGGAAAACTTTGGCCACCCCTCACCGCCTCACGAGCGGTACGAGCACACAAAAGAGAAAATTATTTTGAAAATTAGAGATGGCACATGCAAATTTGCTTAGAATGACACAAAAATACCGCATATAGGTAGGTATAGTAGACTCATATGGCAAAACTGGTTTAAAGGGTTTTGGATGCACAAGTAGTGGTCATACTTAGTGCAAATGAAGGCTAGTAAAAAGATTGAGAAGCGTCCAAACAAGAAACCATAAATCTCGTAAGCGATCATTAAGCATAACTAACACCGAATAATGCACCAAAAGTAGGATGTAATTTCATTGCATAACTATTGACTTTCGTGCTTGCATAGGGAATCACAAACCTTAACACCAATATTCTTACTAAAGCATAATTACTCATCACAATGACTCACATATCATATCATCATATCTCAAAACCATTACAAATAACCAAGTTTATTTTGTCCAATGATCTTCATGAATTTTTTTATTATATCCTCCTTGGATACCTATCACTTTGGGACTAATTTCATATGTTGCTTTTAATAAGCTCAAACAAATTTAATTGTAATAATCTAAGTGAATAAAGAGAGAATTTCTTAAAAAATTTACTTGCTCCCAAATAAATCTAAGTGAAGCATAGGAGAATTTCTTCAAAAGTAACAAAGCACACCGTGCTCAAAAACATATAAGTGAAGCACTAGAGCAATTCCATGGCTCTAAAAATTTAAGTGAAGCATAGGAGCAAGCATAGCATAATTTTTGGCTTAAAACACAAAGCAAAACAAGCAAAGACTCATATCATACAAGACGCTCCAAGCAAAACTCATAATATATGACGAATAAAAATATAGCTCCAAGTAAAATACCAATGGTTGTTAGAAGAAAGAGGGGATACCACTCGGGGGCATCCCCAAGCTTAGTTGCTTGCTACTTCTTGAATAGTATCTTGGGTTGCCTTGGGAATCCCTAAGCTTAGCCTTTTTCTAATCCTTATTCCTTCATCCATCGTAATATCACTGAAAACTTGAAAACTTCAATCACACAAAACTCAACGAAACCTCCGTGAGATTGATTAGTATAAGAAAGCAAACCACTACTATAAGTATTGTTGCAAACCCATTCATATTTTATTTTTGCATTACATCTACTGTATTACAACTTTTCTATGGCAAAAACTCTTCAAAGAGAACCATAGAATCATCAAAACAAGCACACGACGCAAAGAAAACAGAATATGTCAAAAACAGAATAGTCTGCAGCAATCTGGAAACTTAGAATACTTCTGTAAATCCAAAAATTCTGAAAAATTAGGACAACATGGAAAATTTGTTTATTAATCTTCTGCAAAAATAATCAACTCAAAAGCACTCTTCTGTTGAAACTGGAAGTTTTTTCGTGAGCGCAAATGTTTCTGTTTTTCAGCAATATCAAATCAACTCTCACCCAAATCATCCCAAAGGCTTTGCTTGGCACAAACACTAATTTAAACCACAAAAAAACATCTAATCAGAGGCATAATTGGGTATTATATTGAAAACAGCAAGAAAACAAAAAAATCAAAAAGATACAAGTTGGGTTGCCTCCCAACAAGCGCTATCATTTTATGCCCCTAGCTAGGCATAATGCGAAGGATCTAACTTTTGTGGAAACTGAAATTTAATATTACCTTGTTTCATATCAATCACGGCACCAATAGTACATAAAAACGGTCTACCAAGTATAATTGGAGAAGACAGATTGAAATCAATATCAAGAACAATAAAATCTATGGGCACATAATTCCTATTTGCAAGAATAAGGACATCATTAATTCTTCCCATAGGCTTTTTAATAGTGATGCCATGTTGTATTTGCACATATCGAGCATATTGTGTGTATGTTCTTGAAATGCTTGGTATGTGTGGGATTCGACAACCTAGTTGTTTATCCTTGGTAGCCTCTCTTACGGGGAAATGTATCCTAGTGCTTCCACTGAGCCATGGTAGCTTACTACTGCTCCAGAACACTTAGGCTGGCCGGCATGTGTCCTTGTTCGTTCTTGTGTCTGTCCCTTCGGGGAAATGTCACACGGTGTCTACCAGAGTCCGGTTAGCCTGCTACAGCCCGGAATCTCTGGAGTCCTACTATCCCAGGTGCTACAGCCTGGATTCACTCGCTGTTGACCGCCACGTTCGTTGTTGGGTCATGTATGCCTGTCCCTGTAAGTTAGCGCCACTTTGGGTTCACGACTAGTCATGTCAACCCGGGTTCTTTGTCATATGGATGCTAGCGACACTATCATATACGTGAGACAAAAGGCGCAAACAGTCCCGGGCCTGGTAAGGCGACACCCGTGGGAATAACATGCGTGATACCGCAAAGTGATATGAGGTGTTACATGCTAGATCGGTGTGGCATTGGATCGGGTCCTGACACCCTCCGAATTATCAGGACGCCTTCTAGCTAAAGTTGACTCTTCTCTAGTCCCTTTTTCATCAATCTTAATTTTACTAAACAAGGAATCAATAGAAGAAACACCAATCATTTTAAGATCTTCATCACTTTTATGAAAGCAATCACTAGAAAACGCTTTTGCTAAAAAATATTTTTTAGCTCTAAGCATAGCGGTTATTTTCTTACTTTCATCCATAGAAACATAAAGAGCTTTAATTGATTCTTCAACCTCAGGAACAAAAATTTTCATCTTGAGAGTTTCTATATCACGAGAAGTTCTATCAATACTTCTAGTCATAGCATTGAAAACTTTTTGAGTATTGATTAATTATTTAATATTATTCTCAAGAGGTGTTCCTATTATTATTATCAGAAGGATTACCATAGGAATTACCATAATTATTAAAGGAATTACTAGGAAAAGGCCTAGGATTAAAATTACCTCCATAAGCATTGTTATTGAAATTGTTTCGCGAGATAAAATTCACATCTATGGCATCACTATTTTTCTCAATCAAAGTAGACAAAGGCACATCATTAAAGTCAATAGGAGCACTTTTATTAGCAACCAACTTCATAACAGCATCAACTTTTTCACTCAAAGAATTTATTTCTTCTACCGAATTGACTTTTTTACTAGTAGGAGCTCTTTCGTTATGCTATTGTGAGTAATTTGCCATAATATTGTCTAGCAATCTAGTAGCTTCACCCAAAGTAATTTTCATAAAAGTACCCCCCGCGGCAGAATCTAAACGATTACGAGAAACAAAATTCAACCCCACATATTTTTTTATGATCATCCAAAGATTTAACCCATGAGTTGGGCAATTCCTTAGCATCAATTTCATCCTTTCCCAAGATTGTGCAACAAGCTCATGTTCAAGTTGCTTGAAATTGATGATCTGGGTTCTAAGGGAAATGATTTTTGCAAGCAGAAAATACTTAGTAATAGAGGCATCCTTGCACTTATTCCAAGAATCGATACTATTGTGAGGAAAAGAAGAAAACCAAATTTTTGCGCGATCTTGCAAAGAAAATGGGAATAATTTCAACTTCACAACATAGTTGTCCACATCTTTTTTATTTTGCATATAACATAATTCCACGAGTGTGTTAAGATGGGGCGCGACATCCTCGGTAGGAGTACCAGAAAATTGATCTTTCATAACAAGATTCAGCAAAGCAGTATTAATATCACAAGACTCCGCATTAGTGGCGGGAGGAGCAATCGGAATGCTAATAAAATCATTGTTGTTGGTATTTGAGAAATCACACAACTTGGTGTTCTCTTGAGTCATGGTGACTACACAACAAGATTGCACTCAAAAACAGATCTGACGAGAAAACTGCGAACGAAAAAGAGGGCAAATAAAACATCAAATTTTTGTGAAGTGGGGGAGAGGAAAATGGAAAATAATGTAAATTGCAAGGAGATGAGATTTGTGATTAGGAACCTGGTTGATGTTGATGATGTCTCCCCGGCAACGGCGGCAGAAATTGGCACGGAGCAGTGAGACTATCTTGACGTGATCCCACCTGGCCACGGCGCCAGAGATTCCTTTTGATGTTTGCTTGAACAACATCGGTATTTCCCCAATGAGGAAAGGATTATGTAGCACAGCAAATGTAGGTATTTCCCTCAGTGATGAGACCAAGGTTATCGAACCAGTAGGAGAACCACGCAACACCACGTAAGCAGCTCCTACACACAAAGAACAAATACTTGCAACCCGACGTAAGAGAGTGGTTGTCAATCCCTCACGGGTAAAAAGATAGGAAAAATTGTAGTAGATTGGATAAATAGATCCCGCGAGAACGAGAGATAAAATAAATTACTAAAAATTGCAGCAAGGTATTTTTGTATTTTTGGTTTAATAGATCTGAAAATAAAAGCAAATAAAAATAGATCGCGAAGGCAAATATATTAGAGAGGAGAGCCGGGGCCGTAGGTTTCACTATTGGCTTCTCTCGAGAAAAATAGCAAATGGTGGAATAATAAATTACTGTTGGGCAATTGATAGAACTTCAAATACTCATGACTATATCCAGGCAAGCAGGGTGGCGGCTATGAACGGCCTGGTGGCTACGACAGGTAAGCAGTAAATCAGATCTTTAAAACTTCAGTCCAAGCTATGCATTTCAGTTAGTAATTGAATTAATAGTAATAAAAGACTAAAGAGTAATTGTGGAAGATGAGGGGCTGACCTGCGGATCCCATCGGCGAACTGACAAACTCACAAACTAAAAGACTAGTATGCTCCGCACGAGCTGACATGCCCTATGTTGTTTTTTTTGTTGAATTTACTAGCTCTCAGAGTCGCACTGTTACAACATCCCTATGTATCACTTGTAATATTATATAAAACTGATAAATTGAGCTGTTTCAATAACACAAATTGAACTTTTTGTATGATTGATGATAAAATACATAGTGAATGGTACACTTATTGTATGATTTCTTGCAAAACCATGGGAGTATACTCTGTTCACATCCATTCCGCGACTTTGTTTCCAGAGAGTGGAAGAATTTAGGACAGTGCAAATAATTATCTATAATTCAGCCATTTTAGTGTGGTCTGAACTGAACATACCTGATCAGTGATTTTCCAGAGCCATGAAAGGAGTCGCATGGCTTCCTAGGGAGGTGGTGACCGGGGATGTTCTGGAACTCTTTCAAGAACAACATAGGTTTCTGTCTTTTGAATGCAGAACACATATTTTTTGTTGTCTTTTTTATATAGACAACACTTCCAAGTTTTCTCTAAGACACTCGTTGAACTTTTAACTTCCTAAAATTTGAACTATGTATGGATTCATTAAATTCCAACCAAAAGTAGATGAGCATCACAAATCTTACCAGCAATAGTTCAGAATCAGCGAGAATACAAGTTCAGTAACATTGTCAGTTCAGTAGTACACAAAAGCAAACATGGCTGAATCACCAATTTAGAGATGAGATCTTTATTGTGGCGTCCATTTTGATAGTAGTACATCAATTGTTTTAAGAAATGAGAAATATGAACAAAAAAACAAGTCTAGCTCCTTGTGGGAGCATTTCAACAAACATGTGTAGAGGTATATAAAAGAAATTGAATTAACAACAGTATATCAGATGAACTTGTGGGAGCACAATTTATCTTTTCACTGCATTTTCCCTAGAACTTGTTGCAACAAAGCACCATCTTTTGGGAGCACAATGGTTTGCAGAATCATGGCAGCTGGGACTAAATTGTACTGCTGTGAATCAAAACTTCAGAGACAAGTAAACTGTACTGCTATGCAATCAAAATTACAGCTACAAGCTAGCAAGGATACATGATTCCAGAAATGTCCCCCAACATGTACTGGGCAGTTTCAAAACCTGTACTGACAATGAACTATGGATCGACGGCTAGAGGCGGAGGAGCTCCACCCCGGCGAGTCTCGCTGCCCCGCACGTTGGCCATATTCGCACCGTCAGCCCCGCGGGAGGAAATAGGTGGAGGCGGCTACACGAGCTGGTAGAGGATGGCAGTTGGTGGCTCCTGGAGCCGGAGAGATTAGGAACTAGGCATCGTTGGGATTCGGGAAGAATGGGGGAAGTGCGGCGCCGTGATCCATGGAGAAGGTAGGGGCGGGGCGGTGCTAGGACCCGGTGAGGTTGGAGGTTGGGGGCCGAGCCACGCCAGGAGCTGGGGAGGAGGCGG
>NC_041391.1:345262619-345277014 GCF_002162155.2 Triticum dicoccoides
GCTGGCGTCGGGAACCGGTGAGGAGGTGGGCGGGGCAGGCACCGCCGGGAGCCAAGAGAAGGTGGGAGCGGTGGGTGGGCAGAGGTTAGGGTGTGGTACTGGGGTTGACAGTTGACGGGCTGATTTTGAAAACCGGATGCGCTCCTCATAGGGCCGAGGGTAACAGAAAATTATTCTAATATTCTGTTACCGGTAACAAAATAGTCCAGCCCTATATATATATATATATATATATATATATATATATATATATATATATAATACGAAAATGATTCAAGAAACGTGCGAAGATAAATGTCAGTTTGAACGAAAACCTAATCATGAAGATATTGCAGAAGATGCAGCGCCAATGAAAATCTTAAAGAAATTTGGGTGGTGGCGTAACCCACCGTATAGGAAGTATTAGACCCAGACATGGCACACAACTTGTCTTGGCGCTATGAAGTCAAATTCCGCACTAATATCTTCACATTTAGAGTGTATATCTCCATGAATTAAAGACATACGTTAGTTTGTGTGTTGTATAGCAAGGTTCTCAACAATGCATAAGCGTTAGGACGTGTGTCCATTCACTAGACCATTGAGGATTCTAAGATATTTAGCTCACACTGCAACCTGCAAAATCTCTTCTCATCCAAAGGCTTCATGAAGATATCTACCAATTGATCATCAGTGTTAAAGTGAATGATGTGAATGTCTTCTTTGAGCACGTGGTCGGTAAGAAAGTGATGTCTGATCTGGATATGCTTTGTCTGGGAGTGTTGAACTGGATTGTGAGCGATTTGGATGGCGCTTTCATTATCACAGAATAGAGGGACATTTTTCATGTTGATCACATAGTCCTTGAGGGTTTGCTTCACCCAGAGAAGCAGCGCACAACAAGATCCAGCAGCAATGTATTCGACTTCAGCAGTGGAGAGTGATACACAATTCTGCTTCTTTGAAGACCAATAGACAAGTGATCGGCCAAGGAAATGACATGTGCCTAATCTAGATTTGCAATTTACCTTGTCATTAGCATAATATACATCGGAGAACCAAACCAGATCAAATTCTGAGACCTTTGGATACCATAATCCTACCGTTGGGGTGTGAGCCAAATATCGAAGTATTCACTTGACCTCGTGGTGATGCAATTCCTTTGGGGCCGCTTGGAAATGGGCACACATGCAAACACTATGCATTATATCTGGCCTACATGCACATAAGTACAACAAGGAACCAATCAAGGAGCGGTATATACCTTTTGGTCGAAATCTTTACCGTTTTTGTCGGAGCCCAGGTGGCCATTGATTGGCATGGGCGTCTTATAGCCTTTGCAATCTTGCATGCCAAACTTATTCAAACAATCCTCAAGATAATTTTCTTGAGATACGAAGATGCAATTGACTTGTTGACGGATTTGAAGACCAAGGAAGAATTTTAGATCCCCCATCATAGACATCTGATACTCCTCTTGCATCATGTGACAGAACTCATCACTGTATCTCTTGTTAGTGCATCCAAAGATAATGTCATACAAATAGATTTGATAGGCAAACAATTCTCCATTATATGTCTTCGTGAAGAGAGTGGGATCTAGAGAACCGAGTTTGAAGCCTTTGCTCTTCAGGAATTCTTTGAGTGTATCATACCAAGCTCGAGGTGCTTGCTTGAGGCCATACAATGTCTTGTTGAGCTTGTATACTTTGTGAGGATGCTCTGGATCTTCAAAACCAAGTGGTTGAGAAACATAGACTTCTTCTTCAATCTTGCCATTAAGGAAGGCACTCTTCACATCCATTTGATATAAGAGGATATCATGATGGTTGGCATAATCTAGTAAGATGTGATTGGCTTCAAGTCCGGCCACATGAGCAAATGTTTCATCAAAGTCAATTCCTTCAACTTGTTGTCGGGGAAACTGATCCTCGAACACCTATGGGGCCGGCGGACCGGGCCCCTTTCGGTTCGGCGGGGGTCGGAGGTCGCACGAAGAGCAGATCGAGGCGAGGCACACGAGCAGTTTACCCAGCTTCAGAGCTCTCCGGAGAGATAACACTCCTACTGCTGCTTCTCTGGTTGTATTATCTGGTGCTCTTGCTCTCGAGCGAGAGAGTGTGATGCTTTATAGGCTACGAATGAATCGAAGCAAACTGTCCGCTCCTCCGAACCCCCTCTACGTTGCGCATGGGCCTCCTTTTATACGCTAAAGGGGTCACCGACAGGTGGCAACACAGAGGAGGGTAAAAACGTAAAAAGTGAGGTAGTTGATACAGTTGCTTGTACAGTGCATCCTACCTAACCCTGACGGCAGGGGACAAGGGCATTAAATGCCCGTCTGAGTCGCCCGAACAGTGCAGAAAAGGACTGTTAGGGGCGCCACCATCCGCCATGATGGCGATCTTGTCAGCTTCGCATGCCACTGCGCACCGCTGGCTGCACAGCCTCCCGCCACGCGCGCCCGGAGAGGCCCCCAGAGCGACACGTTGGTGGATGCGCTGGAGCGTGGGCGCAGAGTGGCCGCCTGCCGCGGCAAGCACCTTGCCACTGTTGTTATTTCGCCGGGTCCAGAAGCTCGTCGCTCATCGGGCCTCGGTGTACCTTGTTTAGTCTTCCCGGCAAGCTCCTCTTGCCGGGGCCTTGTTGCCTTGCCGGAGCGCGTGGCGCGTCGCGGCAAGTTCCTTGGAGCGCCTTGGTTGGCCTTCCCGGCAAGCTCCTCTTGCCGGGGTCTTGTCTCCTTAGCTTAAATACTTTGTTCTTGGATGGCTCCAAGGGAACTTTGGTAGATCTTGGCGTTCTCCCTGCAAGCATTTGCCGCGGGGTGCTGCAACTACCCGTGCACAAGTTCGGGGTACTAGGGTACCCCTATTCTAGTACACCGACACTTGTGTGTATCCTTGTGCAATAAGACGAGCTTTGTTTCTAGTACATCGACAGGAGCCCCCGGGCCTGGGCCAGAGACGGTGCCGGGCGCTGTTGGGCCAGGCCCAAGACAGCGCACGGGCACACGCGGGCTGGGCCACGCCAAATCTTGCTCCGTATCCACCGCGCTCTCCCATAACGGCACGCGTTGAATGCGGCATCGTGGGAGAGATCGTGGGTGGTTGTTTATTTGGAAGGCCGAAACGTCCGCCCCGTCCCTCTTTATAAGCAGAGGAAACAGAGGCAGTTCGTTCCCCCTCGTTGGTTGCTGCTACTCCTTCTTCACAAACTCCGCCGCTCCCCCCTTCTTCTCGAAGCCGATAGAGCAGCACTCCGTCCCCCCCATTGCCACCAGCATCACCATGCCGTCGACCTTCCCCACCACCTCCGCCATGGCCCCGAAAGCCGACAAGGGAAAGGGTGTGAAGTCGGCCGAGGCGCAGCGGCTCACGGCGCTGCGGAAGGAGCGGGCGATCTTCACCCCCCAGCTCGGCGTGCAGGAGCTGAGGGAGTACTTCGACCTCTTTTGGGCGACAGAGACGCGTGCGCATCCGCGCACAAGGGTACTCTCGGCCGCTGCCTTGGAGTTGGCTCCAAATGGGTACCCGTTCTTCCTGCTATTCTTCTAATACGGGCTCTGCCCGCCCTTCTCGGAGTTCTTCTGTGATATTATGAACACATATGGCTTCCACCTCCTTGGCTGCACAACCACCGAGCCGCGCGACGCGCTCTACCGCGGCAAGCAATGTTGCCGCAGGAGCACCTCACGCAACAGCGGCAACTGGAGCGGGACCTTCCCGGGCCACTGCCACTGCCCCCGCCAAGCGGGCAAGGGATCCTACTCCTCCACCTCGCCGCACCGGAGGAGGGCCAGACTTCGATCTTTCCGCGCTCAGCTCCGACGAGGAGGAAGAAGAGTGAGTTTCTTTGGTTCTCTTATGATCCTTCAATCTTGCTGTTTATATCTTGTATCTGACTTGCTCCAATCTGGACTCCTTTCTTTTCAGAACACTGGCCCAGAGAGCGGCGAAGAGGGCCAAGGCCGCGGTGATCGTCATCGAGGATGACCCCATCGTGTCAGCAGGAGGTGGGCCCGAGACCACCTTGACGGACCCGGCAATCACCCCTCAGAGCAGCCCCCAGCGCAGCCCCCAGCGTAAGTTCATAGTTTAGCCTTCTGCTATCGGGCGCGCTTGAGTGCTTTTTCCTTTGTTGATATCTTGCTTGTTGACTTGTGCAGGAGCAGAGCAGCCTCATCAGGAGCGCCCGGAGGCTGGTCCCGAAGTGCCACCTGCTTCGACTGCGCCGCCAAGGGAGGAGTCCTCGGCAAGGGAGCGCTCCCCGGCAAGGGGGGACTCTCCGGCAAGGGACGGCACTACTGATCCTGCAGCGACCGAGGCCGCAACTGAAGATCTTGGCGCAGGTAATCCACTTGCCCAGAAACTTTCCCTTGGGTTCTGCTTCTTCCGTTTTTCCTTTCTTGGATTTTTGATTGATTTTCCTCCCTTCTTCGATCTTCAGACCCATCTACGGCTGAGCCAATGGAGACAGAGGGCGCCGGCGAGGAAGGTGCCTGTGCTGATGAGACCGCCGGCGAGGAGGCCGCCGGGGCTGCTGCTGCGGAAGCCGGCAAGGGGTCGGGCGATCGCACTGACGACCCTGAGGCCGCAGGAGCGTCGGGCGCTGCACCGACCGCCGAACCCTCTGCCGCTTCTGCGGAGCCGGGCTCCGAGGAGCCCCAGCCCGGTGCCTACTTGAAGGCCGGTGACAATATCTTCATCAAGCTACCCTGGGCGTCGAGCTCCAGGGCGCCGGTCGAGGGGGAGACTTTTGACGGGGAGGTGCTCGCCTCTGCTGGACTATCATTGGTTGACGCGCCCGGCAGTAGCAGCGGCGAGCCTGAGGAGGAGCAGCTGCTGCGGAAGCTGCTGTTACTCTACCGCACCCGGCAAGCCAAGCTGGCTTCCTAGGAAGCGCTTGTCGCGAAGGCGGGAGTTGACATGGAAAAGCGCACGGAGGAGCTCCGGGTCCAAAATCAAGAAGCTCTCCGGTCCCTGGCGCAGGAGCGGGAGCGAGTCGACGAGGAGCGCATGGCCTTTCTTCTCGAGAAGGCCGAGGCTGAGGAGGAACAAAGGCTGGCTGCCGAGAAGCAGTCCGCGCGGGAAGGTGAACTAGTGCAGCGGAAGGCCAACCTCGACAGCTCGAGGAAGAGCTCGCCGAGCGTGAGCGAGCACTCGGCGGGGCGCTCAAGGAGGCAAAGGACGCCGCGGCAACTGCAGAGGCCACGAAGAAAGAGCTAGAGGAGAAGGTGGCGCAGTTGGAGGCTGATATTGGGAAGAGCGGCGAGGACTTGCCGCGCTCAAGCGTGAGCGCGAGAAGGATGCTGCCGCCCACGGTGAGCTGCAAAGCCTTCTCACTGAGAGGGGCAAGGAGCTCAGCGCCGCCAAGGATTCCAAAGCAGACCTAGAGCTGAAGCTGGCCACGCTGACGCAGACGCTGGAGGCCGCCAAGGAGCGGGAGAAGACCTTGTCGGAGAAGGTCAAGGCTGACGCGGCGCTGCTGGAGAGCATTGCAGTTACCCAGAACTCGTTCAGAGACACAGTGGAGCACTGGACCGAGGGTCTGGTGAACACTACCGCAGTCATCAACGAGGAGCTAGCGCAGCTGGGGATGGAGGACTTTGGGTATCCTTCCGACGAGAGTCTTCAACCCAGCGCCAAGCTCAGCCTGTTCTTCAAGGGCGTGGCGACGGCACTCCAGCGGCTCCGGGAGAGGATCCCGAAGCAGCTGGCCGACGAGTCGCGCAAAATCTGAGCCGGGGTTCTTCAGAAGGTGCTGATGAAGGTAGCCTTCCGCAATCCAGGCCTCAGCTTCACCAACGTCCTCAGGTCCTTGCCGCCTGACGCCGATCTGGATGCACTCAAGGCCCTTGTCGCACCCATTGTGGACAAGGTGAGCGAGATCAAGAGAGTCGAGGGCGGGCGCATAGATTAGGCCGCCCATTTCTTCTTTTCCCTTGTCGCTGCTAATCATGTTATGAAAACAGTTGTTAGAGCTGCGACAAGTTATCTTGTAATATAACTTTATTTCTGTTATCAATTGCAATGTTATTTCCTCTACTAGATTCCTTCCTTTGTATGTTATTACCCTACGCTTCTAGGGAACTTGTCGGCGCAGGCGCCCGAGCCGCGAGCGCTGAGTGCGGAACTTCAGCAGCCTGCTGGCGGCGCTGCTTTCGACAAGAAACCTTGTCGTGACTAGATGCAGCACGCTTAAGCTGTTGAGCGGACTCGAAACAAAGTAAGGGTGCAACTAGCCACGAGTTGGTTCCTCCGCGCACAGGTTTTCCATACAAAGTAGGGTCGTTCGAGGAAGATAACTCAAAAATTTAAAAAGTGATTGCTCAAACTTTGGCAACTTAGCTTTTCTATCATTTGCTTCCCGGTAAGGCAAGTCTTTGCTTGAACGACACCTGGCCCATACCACAATCTTCTCCTTCCCCCCCCCCCGGCAAACTTGTGTGCGAGAGAACCTTCTTTTCCTTTGAAAGAAAAAGAAAGAAGAGAAAATAATAATATGGAGCTCTTCGGCTCGTTACTGCT
The DNA here is from genome assembly GCF_002162155.2 of Triticum dicoccoides. Lineage (NCBI taxonomy): Eukaryota > Viridiplantae > Streptophyta > Magnoliopsida > Poales > Poaceae > Triticum > Triticum dicoccoides. The sequence continues at coordinate 345,269,126 of NC_041391.1, forward strand.
TATCGGATGTAGGTGCTGCACAAAGTGTCAGATAATCGCATGCAAGAGAGGAACTAATGCATGAAATGGACAAGCTGTGCGGAGCACATGGGGTTTTACTTATGCACGGGATCTGCGCCCGGCTTTGTACAAAGGATTACATGCAACAACGGCAAGACTTGTACAAAAGGTGGTTCCCGGAACGGGTTCCGGCAACCGCGCCTTATGGGAAAAACTTACGAAGATGTTCTATGTTCCAGGAGTTGCTCACCGGAATGCCATCTTCGGTCTCAAGGCGTACAACACCAGGCCTTGTGACTCGTCTCACCCGATAAGGGCCTTCCCACTTCGGCGTCAACTTGTTGGAATTCTTGGCGGACTGAACGCGCCGAAGAACAAGGTCGCCTTCCTCGAAGCTTCTGGCTTTAACTTTGCGGCTATGATAGCGGCGCAAAGCTTGCTGGTATCGAGCAGCTCGTACAGCAGCCTGAAGACGATCTTCCTCAAGGAGCAGCGCGTCGACTTGCTGCAGCTGTTCTTGCTCAAGCTCATCATAAGTGAGCACTCGAGGTGATCTGTATACAAGTTCCGTGGGGAGAACTGCCTCTACTCCATAGACTAGAGCGAAAGGTGTCTGGCCAGTGGCTCGATTTGGCGTCGTTCTGATCGACCAAAGAACCACCGGCAGCTCCTCGATCTAGTTTCTTCCGCACCTGCACAGCCTGTCGAAAGTTCTGGTCTTGAGCCCGCGCAGCACTTCAGCATTTGCCCTCTCTGCTTGACCGTTGCTTCTTGGGTGAGCAACAGAAGCGAAGCAGACCTTGGCGCCAAGGTCTTGGACATACTGCATGAAGGTGCGGCTCGTGAATTGCGTGCCGTTGTCGGTGATGATCCTGTTAGGGATCCCGAAACGGCAAACAATCGACCTGAAGAACTTGACTGCTGACTGTGCTGTCACCTTCCTCACTGGCTGCACTTCCGGCCACTTTGTGAACTTGTCGATTGCGACGTACAAGTACTCAAAGCCCCCGACAGCTCGGGGGAAAGGGCCGAGGATGTCGAGCCCCCAGACCGAAAATGGCCAGGATAAAGGGATCGTCTGGAGTGGAACTGGCACGCTTCACACTTGGTTACTTGTGCAGTTGCATCCTGGAGGGCTGTCGGCCAAAAGAAACCTTGCCGGAAAGCTTTGCCGGCAAGTGCTCTTGCGCCAATGTGGTGGCCACATATGCCTCCATGTATCTCTGCCAACAGCTTTTGTCCATCTTCCCGGCGAATACACTTCAATTTCACACCGTTGAGCCTTCTTCTGTACAGTAAGCTATCGACAAACTGGTACATACTTGACTGCCGGGCTACTCTTTCCGCTTCTTCTTGCTCTTCAGGAAGTTCTCCTGTCTGAAGGAAATGGACAATCTGTTGTGCCCGTGCTGGAGCTTGTGGCTCAACAACAAGGACTAAAGGCACATCTTCTGCTGTGGGAACATCCGCTTCCACGGCAAGGACTTGTGGTCCTGCCGGAGCTTGATGTTCCCCGGCAAGCTTCCCGGAGCAAAACTTGTCGGGAGCGTCTGCTTCAACGGGACAAACCATAAGGCTTGCCGGAGCAGACTGCCCCTCAGCTTCCTTGGTGTTGATCTTGGGGACTTTCTTGGCGGCGGCTTCGGGGAGCTCTGCTGGAAAGTAGTCACCAGAAACCAACTTCCTCTTCTTGCTTTGTCCAGTTGATGGTGTTACGGATGGTTGAGTCAACTTAAGCACAAAGATCCCTGGTTCCACAGGTAACTTTAGTGCGGCGCACTTTGACAGGCCGTCAGCAATATCATTCTGAGCTCTTGGGATATGCTCCATTTGTAGGCCGTCAAAGTGCTCTTCTAGTTTCCTCACTTCATCGACATACGCTTCCATCAACGGACTCTAGTAGTTCTTGTTCACTTGTCGGACAACAAGCTGTGAGTCACCCCTGACAATGAGCTTCTTAATCCCAAGGTCTGCTACGATTCTGAGCCCGGCAAGTAATCCTTCATACTCTGCAGTATTGTTGGTTGCTTGCTCTTTGGGAAAGTGCATCTGGACTACGTACTTGAGGTGCTCTCCGGTGGGTGCGACAAGCAGCACGCCTGCACCGGCGCCTTGCAGCGAGAAGGCACCATCAAAGTACATCAGCCACTCTTTGTTTGCCTCTTTGACGGGGATGCTCGTTTCTGGAATTTCTTCATCTGGGGTTGGCATCCACTCTGCTATGAACTCTGCCAATGCTCTGCTTTGGATAGTTGAAGTGCTCTCAAACTTGAGGCCAAAGCTTGACAGTTCCAGCGCCCACTCGACAATCCTGCCCGTTGCTTCTGGATTTTGCAGTATCCTCTTCAGCGGAAAGCGAGTGACGACTGTGATCTCATGTGCTTGGAAGTAATGGCGCAGCTTTCTCGAGGCCATGAGGAGGCCGAAAAGCAACTTCTGCACACCAGAGTACCTTGATCTAGCCCCCTGCAGAAGAGAACTGACACAGTAAACTAGGCGCTGCACCATTCTCCTTGGCATCTTATCATGTTCCTGCGCAAACCCATGTTTTTCGGGACCAGAGCTTGTCGACGAAGCCCCCTGCTTGCCGCTGGATGGATCTGCCGTGGTTACTGGCTCATCATCCGCCTCCCTCTCCGCCACTAACGCAGCACTAACCACTTGATTGGTTGCCACTATATACAACAGCAACTTCTCTTGCGGCTTAGGTGCGACAAGCGTTGGAGTGGAGGACAGGTATCTCTTCAAGTCCTACAGCGCAGCCTCCGCTTCCGGAGTCCATTTCATTGGACCTGCCTTTTTCAAAATTTTGAAAAATGGCAGGGCGCGCTCGGCAGATCTAGAGATAAACCTGCTGAGAGCAGCCACGCAACCGGCAAGCCTTCGTACATCCTTGACGCGCTTCGGTGCTTCGATCTGTTCGATGGCTTTGATCTTGTCGGGATTGGCTTCAATTCCCCGCTGAGACACGAAGAACCCGAGAAGCTTGCCGGAAGGGACTCCAAACACGCACTTCTCGGGGTTAAGCTTGAGGTTGATCTTGCGCAGACTTGCAAATGTCTCGTCTATATCTTGAATCAAGGTCGCTTTGTTCTTGCTCTTGACCACTATGTCATCCATGTAAGCTTCCACATTTCTGTGAATTTGCGGCTCAAAAGCATGGTGGACTACCCTTGCGAATGTTGAACCAGCATTCTTCAAACCGAAAGGCATCCGTACAAAGTAGTACGTGCCACATGGGGTGATAAATGCGGTTTTCTCTTCATCTTCTTCTGCCATGAAGATCTGATGGTATCCTGAGTATGCATCAAGAAATGAAAGCAAATCACATCCGGCTGTGGAGTCAACAATCTGGTCAATACGCGGCAAGGGAAATGGGTCTTTGGGACAAGCTTTATTAACATCAGTGAAGTCAATACAAAGTCTCCATTTCCTGTTAGCCTTGCGCACAACAACAGGATTGGCCAACCACGTGGGATGGAGTACCCCTCTGATTTCTTGATTTCTTCTGCGATGAATTCTTGGCGCTCTATTGCCTGCTTCCTGACTCTCTGCTTGACGGGCCGCGCATGAGGACAGACGGCAAGGTGGTGCTCAATCACTTTCCTGGGAACGCCGGGGATATCATACGGTTGCCACGCAAACACGTGGACATTCACCCGCAGGAAAGCAACGAGCGCGCTTTCCTATTTGGGGTCAAGAGTGGCGCTGATGGTGAAGGTACCACCAGTGCCATCCTCCTTGGCGGACACCTTCTTAGTCTCAGGTGGAGCTGCCATTGCCTTCTTACACTTGCCGGTGGAGCTCGATGGTGCGTTCTCGACGATAGCGCAGCACTCCGAAAAGGTGCGCTTGCCGGAGTGGGCATCAGAGCTCTTGCTGGACTTAGTTTTCTTCTTCCCCCCGGGAGCTTCAGCGGCAAGTGTCCTTCGTTCTGCTGCGGCTGCGGCTTCCCGGTAGATCTTGTCGGCACAGATAAGAGCATCCTTCTTGTCGCCAGGGACAGAGATGACACTTATTGGGCCTGGCATTTTCAGTACGTTGTACGCATAGTGAGAGGCTGCCATGAACTTGGCGAGTGCCGGACGGCCAAGGATCCCATTGTAAGGTAATGGAAAGTCGGCAATGTCAAACGTGACCCTCTCAGTCCTGAAATTCAGCTCACTGCCAAATGTTACCGCAACGTGATCTTTCCCTTTGGCTTGCTCCTTCTCGGGTTGATTCCTTGAAATGTGCCGGTCTCTTCGAGCTCGCTGTCAGGGATCTGGAGCTTCTGGAGCACCGCAGAGGAGATCAGGTTCAAGCCGGCCCCGCCGTCAACTAGCATCTTAGTGACCTTGAGGTTGCGGATTGTTGGTGAAACCAACATCGGCAAGCACCCGACCGCAGTTATGCGATCCGGGTGGTCCTCAATATCAAAGATGGTAGGCGTGCCGGACCATTTCAGAGGCTTGCGTGACTCGACGGGTGGTTCTGCTGCATTAACTTCCCGCACCCACTGCTTGGGCTGGCGGTGCGAGGCATGCCGAGAAGCACCACCGTCAACGCACAGGACCTCTGTGGCTTTCTGGAACTCCTGCTCATCAGTCTCCTCATCATCCATATCTTCATCGTCGCCATCATCTTCATCCTTGTCGCGGCCGCGAGGAGGTCTGTCTCCTTGCCGCTGCTTGGCCTTGCCACGGCATCCTCCTCGGCCGGGATGTTTCTTGCCGGATCCACCAGCTCCTTCCTGGGCCTTCTCCTTGTCGCGCCGCTCGTATTCAGCTTTCTGTTGCTCAACAAGCTGATCGACTTTCTTACAGTTCTGAAGATCATGGCCCTTGGTGCGGTGAATCTTGCAATACTGCTTGTTGGTGCCGTCCTGCTTGTCGGCGACCGCCACCTCCATGGCAACCTCCTTGCCGGACTCACCAGCTTTGGCTTCCTTGGCGCCGCCACCGTTGCCGGACTGCTCAACAACTAGCACTTCTTTGCCTTTCCTCCTTCTGTTGTTCCGCCGCCAGTTTTTCCTTGTCGGGGTAGCATCTTCACTGTCAGATCCCCCCGCTCCTATATTTTCTCCGGGGAGTCTCCTCCCTTCCTCAGCACGCGCACACTTGCCGGCCAGTGCATATAACTCACTGACGTCCCTGATCTTGCACATCGCCATTTCCTCCCGCATCCTGCGGTTCCGCACGTTCTGATGGAACGCACTGATCACCGCGGCAGGGTGGACGTCTGGGATGTTGTGCTGCACATTACTGAATCTCTGAATGTACTTGCGCAGGGGCTCTCCTTCCTTCTGAGCGAGTAGATGAAGATCACTCTCCTGGCCATGAGGCTTGTGTCCGCCTGTAAAGGCGCCGACAAACTGATGGCACAGATCAGCCCAAGAGGATATGGAGTTGTCCGGCAAGTGCATGAGCCAGGATCTGACATTGGGCTTGAGCACCAGCGGGAAGTAGTTGGCAAGGATCTTGTCATCTCGTCCCCCGGCAGCTTGCACCGCAATGGTGTAGATGCTGAGGAACTCTGACGGATGCGTCTTGCCGTCGTACTTCTCTGGTACGTCTGGCTTGAAGTTCTTTGTATTGGGCCACTGGACTTGCCGCAGCTCACGAGTGAATGCAGGACAACCTACCGCGTACGGCAGATCGCCTGGTGCCCCTGGTGCATGCATGTCAATAGAGGGCCCAGCGCTCTTGTCGGATTGACGTCGCGCTTCTCTTTGGCGCTCGATGCGGGTTCGAGCGTCTTCTTGTTGTCGATCATGAAGAACTTGGCGCTGATCGCGGCGAGCTCGTGGATCCGACGATGAAGTGGAGACGCTGTCGAGGTGGATCCGGCGAGTCGGCGATCTTGGCCTTCGGGGCGGTGATTGCATGGTAGTTGCACCTTCGCCCGTTTCGTCGCCAGCGGCTCGCGTCCGGCGGTCCTGCCGCGATGACGACGCGCTCGGCCGCCATGGAGTGTCGCCGTTGGCGTAGCCGATGAGACTCTGAATGGTGACTCTCCATTCGTCGATCTTGTCCGACGTCGGAGGGTAATCTAGGAGAAGTTGAGCTCGTGCCAAAGCTTCTGCTGGAGTGGTGGGTAGCAGTGGCGGATGGCGCGAGGAGCGGGACGTGCTCGAACTTCTAACTATGTTAGGAGGAGCAGTATCCTGTCCAGGCGATTGTGCCCCGCTCGTGCCAGCACGCTGGCGTGCATGCTGGTCTTGAGCGCCCCGAGATCCACCAGCTTGGTCTTGGGCTATCATGCGTATGGCACTGCTAGTGCCATGACGCTGTTGATCTTGCGCCTCCTGAGAGTGGTGTGGAACATGTACAGTCGCCGAGGTTTGTGCAGCCTTGTTCTTGGACCTGGCGGCATCATGAGCTTCCTCGTCGACGTCCTTTCTTCCGCCGGCGTCCATCCCACAACTCGTTTGCTCCAACGGTGGTGTAAGTGACGTGGATGGAGCGGCCGCTGCTGAAGTCTTCTTCTTCGGTGGCATGTTGATGAAGGGAACAAAGATCTAGCTCGTGTGAACGCCGGATCTGGTTCACACAATCTCGACACCCCCTACCTGGCGCGCCAAAGATGTCAGCGAAACTGATCCTAGAACACCTATGGGGCCGGCGGACCGGGCCCCTTTCGGTTCGGAGGGGGGCGGAGGTCGCACGAAGAGCAGATCGAGGCGAGGCACACGAGCAATTTACCCAGCTTCGGAGCTCTCCGGAGAGATAACACTCCTACTGCTGCTTGTCTGGTTGTATTATCTGGTGTTCTTGCTCTCGAGCGAGAGAGTGTGATGCTTTCTGGGCTACGAATGAATCGAAGCAAACTGTCCGCACCTCTGAACCCCCTCTACGTTGCGCATGGGCCTCCTTTTATATGCTAAAGGGGTCACCGACAGGTGGCACCGCAGAGGAGGGTAAAAACGTAAAAAGTGAGGTAGTTGATACAGTTGCTTGTACAGTGCACCCTACCTAACCCTGACGGCAGGGGACAAGGGCATTAAATGCCCGTCTGAGTCGCCCGAATAGTGCAGAAAAGGACCGTTAGGGGCGCCACCATTCGCCACGATGGCGATCTTGTCAGCTTCGCATGCCACTGCGCACCGCTGGCTGCATAGCCTCCCGCCACGCGCGCCCGGAGAGGCCCCCAGAGCGACACGTTGGTGGATGCGCTGGAGCGTGGGCGCAGAGTGGCCGCCTGCCGCGGCAAGCACATTGCCGCTGTTGTTATTTCGCCGGGTCCAGAAGCTCGTCGCTCACCGGGCCTCGGTGTACCTTGTTTAGTCTTCCTGGCAAGCTCCTCTTGCCGGGGCCTTGTTGCCTTGCCGGAGCGCGTGGCGCGTCGCGGCAAGTTCCTTGGAGCGCCTTGGTTGGCCTTCCCGGCAAGCTCCTCTTGCCGGGGTCTTGTCTCCTTAGCTTAAATGCTTTGTTCTTGGATGGCTCCAAGGGAACCTTGGGAGATCTTGGCGTTCACCCGGCAAGCCTTTGGCGCGGGGTGCTGCAACTGCCCGTGCACAAGTTCGGGGTACTAGGGTACCCCTATTCTAGTACACCGACACTTGTGTGTATCCTTGTGCAATAAGACGAGCTTTGTTTCTAACAACTTGCACTTCTACAGCGAAGTGCTATACAAACCGTTTTTAACCCCTTTCCGCGACGGCATTTGGAACCATCGCTAAGTGAGTGTGGACGATAGGGGGTCCTTGCCACACGACCTAGAAACCATCGGGGTTATGCCCTGTTGGCACACACGCTCGGCAAAATGAGGTCGTGTGCGACCGGCAAGCAAGCAAATATGGTTACACATACACTAGTACTAAAAAAATACAATTATACAGGCGAAATCGTTTCCGGTCGTAAGTACATCCCACACAGTCGGTCCACGCTAAACGTTTCCCTTCGTATATA
>NC_041391.1:345277195-345341941 GCF_002162155.2 Triticum dicoccoides
ATAGTCTCTCCAAGGAAAACGTTTCCGTTTGCAGGTACATCACACACAATTTTCCCCGTTAAATCGTTTGTGATAGCGTTGCCATTGCACACAATATTAACAATTTTATCGTTTGCGTTATAGAATGCATCACACATGGTGCGTAGAAGAAACTGTGTGGCAAAGGTTGTCCATCACACACAGTTTTTATGTGGTAAACGTTGGCGCAAGGTGGCCTAACGCAAACAGTTTTGAAGAGAATGTCGTGTGTGATTGTTCATAGATCCAACACGGTTTATTCCTAGAAACTGTGTGCATTGCCTTAGGACATCACCCACAGTATTTTCTCAATAACCATTTGCAATAGCAAAAAACAATTACCAAGCTAATTGCCCTATTATTAATAATCCATTTATTAATCTAATTGACATTCATATTAAACACATAATATATTTCACTTCCATATTAAGGAAGCAGGATTTCATAATTTAAATATATCAGATTACAACATGATATAGCTTAAGCACTCAGCTACCCCGTTACAAAACTGCACCGGCACCAAGTTTCACATGCAACATCTAGAACCTTACGAAATTAGCATCATAGACGGTACATAGACAGATGCATCTCATCAGGAAAACTGCTGAAGTGGAAGGCGAATATAGAGCCTTCATTGATGTTGACCGTCTTTTCAACTTTAGGCTAGTGCCTGTGGATGATTGACCGTCCATCCTTCATCCTATTCAGGAGCACTTCAATATTGAGCCGTGGGTGTTGTATGAAAACCTTCCTCGCCTCCTGACCATAGAGGTGGTTTAAGAGGTAATCATCAGTGGACTGCATTGGAAAGGCCTGAAAACAAGGATGTGCATAAATATCTTCTCTATATTGGAAATGGGGCAAAGGAATAAAAAAGGCAAGGTATAATAGTTAGTACCATCTTGTAGTGAACTGATGTCTTCTTCATTGTGCAGACAAAGATCTTGTTGTTTTTTGTCGTTAATTTCTTTATCCTAACAATCTTTTCAAATTTCTTGACTTGATTGATATTCATGGACAACTCATTTCCCCATATGCAAAAAGGGTCGAACGGCGGGTAAAATCCTCTGACAGCAGGACCTACATGTGCAAGACCAAATTGTTAAAAACCTAAATATTAGAATGGTTCCTGCAATTGCACAATAATGTGCTATTAGACAATGGACCATGCATGTGCTAACCTCGATTGTAAACCTCAGTGCTTCCCATTGTTTCCCTGCAACACATATAAGGCAATTAGTCATCAGGTTAAGTAAGGGTTTGCATGCTATCAGTAGAATATGATGATGAAAAACAACCACATTGCAGATTCATCATATTAATTCAAGCCACATGGAAAACCCATTTATCCAAACCAGCATGATTAAGAACTAGGAAATATAGCACTTGTATATGTTTCTCATGTATTAAGTGCAGCCAAATTCGATTTATTCCTCACATGCACAACAATACAAAATTCTACCCATGACATTTGGACATCGCATTGCAGAATTGAACCAAGCAGTTAACTAAACACCATAACAAATGAACCAAACATTAACTGAGCACCACATTGCACAATATAACATACTCCTAATAGAAGATCAGACAGTAAACCAAACCAAGCATGCTTAACAACATGGAAATATAGCAATTGTATTTGTTTCTCATGTATTTAGTACAGCCAAATTCGATTTACTTCTCACATGGTATACTATAACAGAATGCACCCACAACTATTGAACATCGCATTGTAGAATTGAACCAAACAGTTAACTAAACACCACAACACAAATGAACCAAACATTAACTGAGCACCACATTGCACAATGTATAACCAAACCAAGCATGCTTGACAACTTGGAAATATAGCAATTGTATTCGTTTCTCATGTATTTTGTAAAGATAAATTCGATTTATTTCTCACATGGAAGACAATACAAAATTGCAGCCTGAAGAATTGAACATCACATTTACAGAATTGGACCAAATAGTTAACTGAAGATGACAACTAATTAACCAAACAGTTAATAAGTGAGCACCACACTGCACGACATATAGAACATATACACAGGAGTAACAGATTGCATGGTAAAATTAGATTGCACAATTCACTAGAATTTGTTAAGGAAAGGCAGGAGCAGCACACGCAACGGGTAAACCAAACATGCTTAACCGGCGTAGCAAGCAAATGGCAAGGTGCTCGTCCAAGATCTGGGGTCTGCACGAATGGTATCCATCGCGACCTCATCCGCGCGTGCGACTGCAATTTGCTTCTCTGTTGCCAAATGCTCCTTGAGCTCCTGGCTATCCGCATGTGGGATGTGGAAGGAGGAGGAGGATGGGGGTCTGGTTTGGATTACCTACCTGGATAGACGAGCCCGAGCGGTGTGAAGGAAGGTCACCGGCGAGGGGGGCGGGGGTGCAAGAAAGAGTGAAGGTTTCAACTTGGAATGGAAGGCAGAAATTGGGGAAATGTGGCTTTTGGTAAGGGGGAGGGGGCAGGGAGGTAGATATTTCCACGGAAGCCAAAAATTTTGAATCGATTCAGCAAAAAAACTGGCACGAAGTGTCACCAAACACAGTCCCTTATTCAGAACTGTGTATGATATGTGAACATCACAAACAATTCAGATAGCTTAACCCATGTGTGATGAGTTTGAACGTCAAAAATTTTGGTTCCAATTTCCCTGGTTACAGTGGTCATCCACGACATTGCATAATTTGGGTACACAAAGCAGACTACAGCACACCCACACTTCTTAATCGAGCATGTTCAGCAATTAAACAGAGCTAGCTGGCCTAAACATTACTCTAACTAATTAAATACTGGCGCTCTTAATTAAACAAAACAAAGGGTACTACTATGGCTGGTGCTCGTCGATCTCCGCCACCTCCTCCATGTCCAGCTCGAGCTCGGCGGTCTCCTGGGGAAGGGGCTCCATGGCATCCATCACACCATACTTGGCAAGCATCTCGCCATTCACGTCCGCCATCTCTTTGTAAAAGGCCGCCATGAGCTGGGTGTGGGAGGTTGCGAGCTGGGCTTGGACAGGCTCCGTCGTCGCAAGGTATGAGGCGGAGAAACGGACGACTGCTCAAACGCTCTGGGCGACTGCGAACTCTTCGGCCATGGTTGTCGACCATCGTCGGAGAAGCTTCGTTCGATTAGTGCGGTGACCGCCATGAGCTGGGCATGGGCGGCCTCCATCAGGGTTAAGGCCGCCTCTGTGGAACGGACAACTGTTGTGCCGCTCTGGCAAGTTGCTATCCCCAAGGAAGATGTTGCTGCCACCACCTGAGAAGCAACAATGGTCATTTGGGTTGCCTTGTCCGCCCAGTTGCACATTGCGGCGGCGCTCAAGCAACTTGTTAGCACGCACATGGCTGCTGCGGTCGCGCTCTCGACGGAGTGAGCCGCCGAAGTTGCCTTCACGACACGGGTCCACGTCCCCATCTTTCACTGGCAATGATTGAATAGTGAAATGATATTTGGGGAGCGAGCTAGTGTGCTTGACACGCCGGCTATGGACTGTAGCCGACGCACCTTCTCACGTAAGCCATAGGCGTACTATACACCGACGGTGCTCCAGGATATTTTATACTACATCTCACACGGTTGGTGATAATAAACTGTGTGGGATCTACTTGATTTTTCCTCTTGATTTGAATTACATAATGGGGTCGCAGCAGCAATGGACGGTGTTTGAACTGCTAGACCTTTTATCTGCAGTGAACCTGCAACTGTATGTGTGTCATAAAAAAATTGGAATTATTCATGGTTCATTTGGAAATTTTATACACTACATTGGTTTTCTAGCCATTTCAGGTGCACAATTCAAAATTAGAGCACATGCTCCAGTCCATAAAAACGAAATCAAATGTTTGTCCATGGTTGCAAGTTTAGGTCACATCCAAGAAATGAGGATGAATGTCGAACACCTTGACACTGTTGCTCAGCCGCTAACATTGAGATACATGCTTTAAAAATCCTAGTAAATCCAAAACTCGTCTAAAATTCATGAAACTTGGCATGCTATCATGGAACGTCAGCGACATACCGAGGTAAAAATATTGTCCCATTTGGGCAGGTATGTGTATAAGCTTCTCGCAAATTAGAGCTTCTCTCACAAGCCTGATGGTTTCGGTAGGGTACGTGCCACCTTGGGGGACGAAATGATATATGTTTCCTCTTCTTACTTTCAAAATGTTTTTCGTGTCAACATAGAACAACATGAGTGTTCTGTCAATTTTTGGGAGTTTTCGGGGTTCGCTTGGACATCTTTATACATTAACTGTGTTTTCTATGCATTCATGTGCATAATTCAAATTTGACTACAGGAACATGCTCTAATGCATATAAATTAGTTCAAAATTCAAATATGTCTCCTTGGTTGCATGCTTAGGTCCCATGCAAGAAATGGGAATGAATGTAAACACCCTGCCACCGTCACTCGGCCGCAAACATTGAGATTCCTGGTTTTTAAATTCTAGTAAATCCAAAACTCGTCTGAAATTCATGAAACTTGGCATGCTTAATGGAGCGACATCAACATGCCATGGTAAAATGTTTGTCCCATTTGTGGCAGGTTTGGGTATAAGCTTCTCACAAACCAGAGCTTCTCACAACAAGCTTGATAGTTTCGGTAGGGAACGTCCCACCTTTGGGGACGAAACAATATCCTCTGCCTATTATTGCTTTCAAAAAATTTCTAGTGTCAACATAGTACAACAGGAGTGTTGTGTCAGTTTTTTGGATTTTTGGGGTTCGTTTGGACATTTTTATGCATTAATTGAGTTTTCAATGCATTCATGTGCATAATTCAAGTTTGAACTACATGGACATGCTCTAATGCATATAAATTGGTTGAAAACTCAAATATGTGTCCTTGGTTGCATGCTTAGGTCCCATGCAGGAAATGGGAATGAATGTCAAACATCCTGCCACCGTCACTCGGCCCCAGACATTGAGATTCCTGGTTTTCAAATTCTAGTAAATCCAAAACTTGTCTTAAATTCATGAAACTTGGCATGCTATCATGGAGCGGCATCAACATGCCATGGAAGTTTTTTTCTCCCATTAGGGGCATGTTTGGGTATAAGCTTCTCACAGACCAAAGCTTCTCAAAACAAGCCTGATGGTTTCAGTAGGGAACGTCCCACCTTTGGGGACGAAATGATATCCGCTGCCTCTCATTGCTTTCACTTTTTTTCTAGTGTGTCAACAGAGAACAACAGGAGTGTTGTGTCAATTTTTGGGATTTTTGGGGTTCGTTTGGACATTTTTATGCATTAATTGAGTTTTCGAATCATTTACATGCATAATTAAAATTTTAACTACATCCACATGCTCTAATGCATATAAATTGGTTGAAAATTCAAATCTGTGTCCTTGGTTGCATACTTAGGTCCCATGCAGGAAATGAGAATGAATGTCAAACACCCTGCCACCGTCCCCAGCTACAGACATTGACATTCCTGGTTTTGAAATTCTAGTAAATCCGAAACTCGTCGGAAATTCATGAAACTTGGCATGCTATCATGGAGTGGCACTAGCATGTCGTGGTAATTTTTTTGTCCCATTGGGGGCAGGTTTGGGTATAAGCTTCTCATAACAAGCCTGATGGTTTCGTAAGGGAATGTCCCACCTTTGGGGCCGAAATGATATCTCCTGCCTCTTATTGCTTTCAAAAAATTTCTAGCGTGTCAACAAAGAACAACAGGAGTGTTTTGTCAATTTTTGGGTCTTTTCGGGGTTCGTTTGGACATTTTTATGCATTAATTGAGTTTTTGATGCATTTATGTGCATAATTCAAATTCGAACTACATGAACATGCTCTAATTGAAATAGATTGGTTGAAAATTCAAATATGTGTCCTTGGTTGCATGCTTAGGTCCCATGCAGCAAATGGGAATGAATGTCAAACACCCTGCCACCATCACTCAGCCACAGGCATTGAGATTCCTGGTTTTCAAATTTTAGTAAACACAAAACTCGTCTAAAATCCAAGAAACTTGGCATGCTATCATGGTGCAGCATCAATATGCCGTGGTAAATTTTGTGTCCCATTGGGGGCAGGTTTGCGTATAAGCTTCTCACAAACCACAACTTCTCACAACAAACCTGATGGTTTCGGTAGGGAACGTCCCACCTTTGGGGATGAAATGATATCCGCTGCCTCTTATTGCTTTCAAAAAATTTCTAGTGTGTCAACAAAGAATAACACGAGTGTTGTGTCGACATTTGGGATTTTTTGGGGTTTTTTTGGACATTTTTATGCATGAATTGAGTTTGAATGCATTTATGTGCATAATTAAAAATTGAACCACATGCAATTGCTCTAATGCATATAAATTGGTTGAAAATTCAAATCTATGTCCTTGGTTGTATGCTTAGGTCCCATGCAAGAAATGGAAATGGATGTCAAACATCCTGCCACCGTCACTCGGCCGCAGACATTGAGATTCCTGGTTTTCAAATTCTAGTAAATCCAAAACTCGTCTTAAATTCATGAAACTTGGCATGCTATCATGGAGGGGCATCAACATGCCATGGTAGTTTTTTTCTCCCATTGGGGGCATGTTTGGGTATAGCTTCTCACAAACCAAAGCTTCTCAAAACAAGCCTGATGGTTTCAGTAGGGAACGTCCCACCTTTGGGGACGAAATTATATCCGCTGCCTCTCATTGCTTTCAATTTTTTTCTAGTGTGTCAACAGAGAACAACAGGAGTGTTGTGTCAATTTTTGGGATTTTTGGGGTTCGTTTGGACATTTTTATGCATTAATTGAGTTTGCGAATCATTTACATGCATAATTAAAATTTTAACTACATGCACATGCTCTAATGCATATAAATTGGTTGAAAATTCAAATCCGTGTCCCTGGTTGCATACTTAGGTCCCATGCAGGAAATGAGAATGAATGTCAAACACCCTGCCACCGTCCCCAGCCACAGACATTGACATTCCTGGTTTTGAAATTCTAGTAAATCCGAAACTCGTCGGAAATTCATGAAACTTGGCATGCTATCATGGAGTGGCACTAGCATGTCGTGGTAATTTTTTTGTCCCATTGGGGGCAGGTTTGGGTATAAGCTTCTCATAACAAGCCTGATGGTTTCGTAAGGGAATGTCCCACCTTTGGGGCCGAAATGATATCTCCTGCCTCTTATTGCTTTCAAAAAATTTCTAGCGTGTCAACAAAGAACAACAGGAGTGTTTTGTCAATTTTTGGGTCTTTTCGGGGTTCGTTTGGATATTTTTATGCATTAATTGAGTTTTTGATGCATTTATGTGCATAATTCAAATTCGAACTACATGAACATGCTCTAATTGAAATAGATTGGTTGAAAATTCAAATATGTGTCCTTGGTTGCATGCTTAGGTCCCATGCAGCAAATGGGAATGAATGTCAAACACCCTGCCACCATCACTCAGCCACAGGCATTGAGATTCCTGGTTTTCAAATTTTAGTAAACACAAAACTCGTCTAAAATCCAAGAAACTTGGCATGCTATCATGGTGCAGCATCAACATGCCGTGGTAAATTTTTTGTCCCATTGGGGGCAGGTTTGCGTATAAGCTTCTCACAAACCACAACTTCTCACAACAAACCTGATGGTTTCGGTAGGGAACGTCCCACCTTTGGGGATGAAATGATATCCGCTGCCTCTTATTGCTTTCAAAAAATTTCTAGTGTGTCAACAAAGAATAACACGAGTGTTGTGTCGACATTTGGGATTTTTAGGGGTTTGTTTGGACATTTTTATGCATTAATTGAGTTTTCAATGCATTTATGTGCATAATTAAAAATTGAACTACATGCAATTGCTCTAATGCATATAAATTGGTTGAAAATTCAAATCTATGTCCTTGGTTGTATGCTTAGGTCCCATGCAAGAAATGGAAATGGATGTCAAACATCCTGCCACCGTCACTCGGCCGCAGACATTGAGATTCCTGGTTTTCAAATTCTAGTAAATCCAAAACTCGTATTAAATTCATGAAACTTGGCATGCTATCATGGAGGGGCATCAACATGCCATGGTAGTTTTTTTCTCCCATTGGGGGCATGTTTGGGTATAAGCTTCTCACAAACCAAAGCTTCTCAAAACAAGCCTGATGGTTTCAGTAGGGAACGTCCCACCTTTGGGGACGAAATGATATCCGCTGCCTCTCATTGCTTTCAATTTTTTTCTAGTGTGTCAACAGAGAACAACAGGAGTGTTGTGTCAATTTTGGGGATTTTTGGGGTTCGTTTGGACATTTTTATGCATTAATTGAGTTTTCAAATCATTTACATGCATAATTAAAATTTTAACTACATGCACATGCTCTAATGCATATAAATTGGTTGAAAATTCAAATCCGTGTCCTTGGTTGCATACTTAGGTCCCATGCAGAAATGAGAATGAATATCAAACAACCTGCCACCGTCCCCAGCCACAGACATTGACATTCCTGGTTTTGAAATTCTAGTAAATTCGAAACTCGTCGGAAATTCATGAAACTTGGCATGCTATCATGGAGTGGCACTAGCATGTCGTGGTAATTTTTTTGTCCCATTGGGGGCAGGTTTGGGTATAAGCTTCTCATAACAAGCCTGATGGTTTCGTAAGGGAATGTCCCACCTTTGGGGCCGAAATGATATCTCCTGCCTCTTATTTCTTTCAAAAAATTTCTAGCGTGTCAACAAAGAACAACAGGAGTGTTTTGTCAATTTTTGGGTCTTTTCGGGGTTCATTTGGACATTTTTATGCATTAATTGAGTTTTTGATGGATTTATGTGCATAATTCAAATTCGAACTACATGAACATGCTCTAATTGAAATAGATTGGTTGAAAATTCAAATATGTGTCCTTGGTTGCATGCTTAGGTCCCATGCAGCAAATGGGAATGAATGTCAAACACCCTGCCACCATCACTCAGCCACAGGCATTGAGATTCCTGGTTTTCAAATTTTAGTAAGCACAAAACTCGTCTAAAATCCAAGAAACTTGGCATGCTATCATGGTGCAGCATCAACATGCCGTGGTAAATTTTTTGTCCCATTGGGGGCAGGTTTGCGTATAAGCTTCTCACAAACCACAACTTCTCACAACAAACCTGATGGTTTCGGTAGGGAACGTCCCACCTTTGGGGATGAAATGATATCCGCTGCCTCTTATTGCTTTCAAAAAAATTCTAGTGTGTCAACAAAGTATAACACGAGTGTTGTGTCAACATTTGGGATTTTTTGGGGCTTGTTTGGACATTTTTAAGCATTAATTGAGTTTTCAATGCATTTATGTGCATAATTAAAAATTGAACTACATGCAATTGCTCTAATGCATATAAATTGGTTGAAAATTCAAATCTATGTCCTTGGTTGTATGCTTAGGTCCCATGCAAGAAATGGAAATGAATGTCAAACACCCTGCCACCGTCACTCGGCCGCAGACATTGAGATTCATGGTTTTCAAATTCTAGTAAATCCAAAACTCGTCTTAAATTCATGAAACTTGGCATGCTATCATGGAGCGGCATCAACATGCCATGGTAGTTTTTTTCTCCCATTGGGGGCATGTTTGGGTATAAGCTTCTCACAAACCAAAGCTTCTCACAACAAGCCTGATGGTTTCAGTAGGGAACGTCCCACCTTTGGGGACGAAATGATATCTGCTGCCTCTCATTTCTTTCAATTTTTTTCTAGTGTGTCAACAGAGAACAACAGGAGTGTTGTGTCAATTTTTGGGATTTTTGGGGTTCGTTTGGACATTTTTATGCATTACTTGAGTTTTCAAATCATTTACATGCATAATTAAAATTTTAACTACATGCACATGCTCTAATGCATATAAATTGGTTGGAAATTCAAATCCGTGTCCTTGGTTGCATACTTAGGTCCCATGCAGGAAATGAGAGTGAATGACAAACACCCTGCCACCGTCCCCAGCCACAGACATTGACATTCCTGGTTTTGAAATTCTAGTAAATCCGAAACTCGTCGGAAATTCATGAAACTTGGCATGCTATCATGGAGTGGCACTAGCATGTCGTGGTAATTTTTTTGTCCCATTGGGGCAGGTTTGGGTATAAGCTTCTCATAACAAGCCTGATGGTTTCGTAAGGGAACGTCCCACCTTTGGGGCCGAAATGATATCTCCTGCCTCTTATTGCTTTCAAAAATTTTCTAGCGTGTCAACAAAGAACAACATGAGTGTTTTGTCAATTTTTGGGTCTTTTCGGGGTTCGTTTGGACATTTTTATGCATTAATTGAGTTTTTGATGCATTTATGTGCATAATTCAAATTCGAACTACATGAACATGCTCTAATTGAAATAGATTGGTTGAAAATTCAAATATGTGTCCTTGGTTGCATGCTTAGGTCCCATGCAGCAAATGGGAATGAATGTCAAACACCCTGCCACCATCACTCAGCCACAGGCATTGAGATTCCTGGTTTTCAAATTTTAGTAAACACAAAACTCGTCTAAAATCCAAGAAACTTGGCATGCTATCATGGTGCAGCATCAACATGCTGTGGTAAACTTTTTGTCCCATTGGGGGCAGGTTTGCATATAAGCTTCTCACAAACCACAACTTCTCACAACAAACCTGATGGTTTCGGTAGGGAACGTCCCACCTTTGGGGATGAAATGATATCCGCTGCCTCTTATTGCTTTCAAAAAATTTCTAGTGTGTCAACAAAGAATAACACGAGTGTTGTGTCAACATTTGGGATTTTTTGGGGTTTGTTTGGACATTTTTATGCATTAATTGAGTTTTCAATGCATTTATGTGCATAATTAAAAATTGAACTACATGCAATTGCTGTAATGCATATAAATTGGTTGAAAATTCAAGTCTATGTCCTTGGTTGTATGCTTAGGTCCCATGCAAGAAATGGAAATGAATCTCAAACACCCTGCCACCATCACTCGGTCGCAAACATTGAGATTCCTGGTTTTAAAATTCTAGTAAATCCAAAACTCGTCTGAAATTCATGAAACTTGGCATGCTATCATGGAGCGGCATCAACATGCCGTGGTAAAAATTTTCCCATTTGGGGCAGGTTTGGGTATAAGCTTCTCACAAACCAAAGCTTCTCACAACAAGCCTGATGGTTTCGGTAGGGAACGTCCCACCTTTGGGGACGAAATGATATCCGCTGCCTCTTATTGCTTTCAAATTTTTCTAGTGTCAACAGAGAACAACAAGAGTGTTTTGTTCATTTTTGGAATTTTTCGGGGTTTGTTTGGACATTTATATATATTAACTGGGTTTTCTAGGTTTTCTATGTGCATAATTAAAATTTGAATTACATGCACATTCTCCAGTGTAGATAATTTGGTTGAAAAAACAAATCTTTTTCTTTGGGTACATGCTTAGGTCCCATGCAAGAAATATGAATGAATTGTAAACACCAGGGCACTATTGATTGCTGGCAAAATATTGAGATACTTTGTTCTTAAATTCTAGCAAATCCAAAACTTGTCTGAAATTCATGAAATTTGGCATGCTATCATGGAATGGCACCCGACATGCTGTGGTATTTTTTGTGTCCATTTTGAGAGAAGAAGCACTCGAATAATAGCCAACAAAGGCATTTTGAAACAAATAGCTGCCACTCTAACGTTGCAAACATTTGTATAATTCAAATCGTGTGTGTTATGTAACCATTCATGTGATGCCACATGTCTTGGTTCTATTGGCTATAGGAGGTGTCGTACGACCAGCTGCTTGATTGAACGGGAGGCGTGCGAGTGTAGTCCAGTGCGCAGGCTGACCGAGAGGCATGCAAGTTGTCCTCCAATGCGCAGGCTCACCGGGAAGCGTGCGAGCTATACACTGCGCAGGCTCACTCGATGGTGTAAAGGAACGACCCGGTGTCGGTGGAGAGCTCCATCCAAACTATGGAGCAGTTCCTTGCCGATGACAAGTACCAAGTGGTCAGCTTCGACTTCGAGTACACCATCGGTCGTGCCGGGAACGATCAGAAGGTTGTCGTCGCCCAGTTGTGCGTGCAACATGACATCCTCGTCTACCACTACCACCTGGTCACAAGGCCTTGCGAGCGTTTCTCCGGGTTTATTAATAGCTCCGACTACAATTTCGCTACGGTGGACATCACCAACGATCTAAAAGCGCTCACGGTTTCAGGCTTGAAATACCGGAATCTTGTCAACATCAGGGACCACTACAAGGTCTGGGGCAACAATAACAACAAACAAAACTCCCTGGTTGACCTCGCCTCGACCATCATTGACCCATACTACATGAAGATGAAGGATGAGGGCATGGACAAGAAAGCCTGGGACGGTGTTTGGCATGAGAGACTGGATGAACAACACGTCAAGTACGCGGCCAAGGACGTGTACACAAGCTACGATATGTACAGGCAGATCATTGACATGAGGAAGTGTCTTCTTCATGGCACAGATGAGGGATCGATCCACAGAGCAGTGGCGGGAGCGTCACAAGAAGTAGATGACTAGATGAAAGTGCAACTAATCCCTGGGTGGTTTTGGTAATTCTTAACAACATATAGCTCATTTAACTAATACTTTTTCAAGATGATCATTTTAGAAAGTTCAACGATTTGCATGGCATGGACTAGAGATGTGGACCCGTCAAAATGCTAAGGACATATATTGGCAACAAGCTCAAGACTCTACATTTTCCTTTTTGTGATCCAAGATCACATTGAGTCCATAGGAAAGCCAATACTATTAAAAGGGGATGAGGTGTTCCTTAATGGCTTGCTTGCTCTAAATGCTTAGTGATATGCTCCAAAATCCTCAACCACTTTCTCATTTCCACATATGTCCTAAACCTAAAAGTCAAACTCGGCCTCACCGATTTGATCTATCCGGCGCCACCGAGTTCATTTGACATAGTCACTGCCACAAACCCTAATCAGTTCGGTTTCACCGATTGGGATCTCGGTCTCACCGAGATGGGATTGCAAACTCCCTGTTTCCCTTTGTAACATTTTGGTCTCAACAAAATGAGCGATCGGTCCCACCGAGTTTGCAATGCAAATTCCTTGTTTCCTTTTTGTAACATTTCGGTCCCATCGAAATGAGTGAATCGGTCCCATCGAGTTTGCCTGGCCAACTCCATGTGGTCCTATTACTAAAATCGGTCCCACCGAGTTCTTGTGATCGGTCTCACCGAGATTAAGTTATGCCCTAACCCTAGCGCTCCCACCGAGTTGATCATATCAGTCCCACCGAAAAGCCTAACATTCATATTTTGACCTGAATCAGTCTGACTGAGTTCCATCGCTGTCAGCACCCCGATCCTAAGTCACACCGATCTAGCATGTAACACATCATATCACTTTGCGGCCTCACGCATGGTATTCCCACGGGTGCCACCTTACCTGGCCCAGAACCGTTTGCACCTTTTGGCTCACATATATGATAGTGTCGCTAGCATCCATATGACAAAGAACCCAGGCCGACATGACTAGTCATAAACCCAAGGTGGCGCTAACTTACAGGGACAGGCATACATGACCCAGCAACGAACGTGTCGATCAAGAACGTATGAACCCAAGTCGTAGCAAGCTGCATGGACTTAAAGGAACAAAGCGGGACATTTCCCTGAAGGGACAGACACAGGAATGAAGAAGGACACATGCCGGCCAGCCTAAGTGTTTCGGAGTAGTAGCAAGCTGCCATGGCTCAGTGGAAGCACTAGGAGACATTTCCCGATAAGAGAAGCTACCAAGAATAAACAACTAGGTTGTCGGATCCCACACATACCAAGCATTTCAAAACATACACACAATATGCTCGATATGTGCAAATACAACATGGCATCACAACAAAACTCAACAACTCAGAGTATTTATTCATTAGGCTCCGAGGAGTCAGGTATTACAAATATGGGTCTCACGATCCAACATTCAGAGCATACAAACAAAAGCACATGCGGAAGCTTAACATGTCTAAGTACAGGCATATACAAAACAAAAGGGCTGAGAAGCCTGACTGTCTACAAGATCCTGCCGAGGGCACAAGATCGTAGCTGAGGTAACAAGTTAAACATTGAAGTCCAGGCGGAACTACTAGCGAGACTGAAGTCTCTCTACAAAAACATAAATTAAGCAAATGTGAGTACAAATGTACCCAGCAAGACTTACATCAGAACTAACTACATATGCATCATTATTAACAAAGGGATGGTGGGGTTTAACTGCAGAAAGCTAGCTTTGACTCAGTGGCTATCCTGAACTACGACTGCAAGCAACTATTTTGAGGTGGCGCACACGAGTCCACATATTCAACATATCAATACACCACTCTGGATCCGCTCCCGTCTCCCTACGAGAACGCCATCCATAGCACTCATGCTTATCTTTGCGCATTTTAGAGTATCCACTTTCACTTGTCTATGAACTATATAGGTAACCCAGAGGTCCTTTACCGCAGATGCGGCTATTCGAATAGATGATGTTAACCCTGCAGGGGTGTACTTCTTCACAGACACTCTCACCACTTATCGCCGTTTACACGACAGGTACTCGGCAACCTTCAAGCGGAAGCCCAGCCAGGGTGTCGGCCACGACCTGACTAACCACACAAGTCCCTAGTCCAGGTTTATCGCCTATTCAGGTTCCATCCGCAGGGAGTCCGGCCGAGGTTTCCACATACGGCCCCGAACAATGTGTACAGGGTTCCGCGACACCAAATGGGCACACGACATACGCGGCCATGTGCCCACCGCATCACAGTCCACCCCTCGGGTCAACGCTGCACATGGCCTCCAGCATACTACAAACACCAGAAACTACTTGCAACTCCCGGACAGAGGACAGGGCCGGTTAAAAAGTCAAGAGGGTCCATTGGTTTCGGGCCCAATGTGTGGTAGTAGTTGTTCATGGATCACAAACATAGAACTCAGTTCCTGAGGACGGTTTCAATGAAACAACCCACCATGTACTCCTACATGGCCTCTCACTGCTACCTTTACCAAACCGTGTTCACAACTTAGTTCACACAGAGTAGGACATGTTCATCACCATTCCAGTTCATCCCCGATGAATCAGACCTGACTCAACTCTAAGCAGTAGCAAGCATGACAACAAGCATGAATGAGTAGGCACATTAGGGATCAAACAACTCCTACTCATACTAGTGGGTTTCATCTATTTACGGTGGCAATGACAGGTCATGCAGAGGAAGAGGGTGTCGGATATCGGGTTCCGGCAAAACCCTTAAGGTTTGAACTCTGGGGGTGCGCACGAAGATATTGTCCCTACCGATACACGCCCCAAAATCTCGCCGTGAATCTAAGCTAGCACGATGAACGACACAAGGGACACAGGATTTATATAGGTTCGGGCCACCGTTGTGGTATAATACCCTACTCCTGTGTGTGGTGTGGTGGATTGTCTCTTGGGTTGATGTTGAACCGTACAGAGGAAGAACAGCCTCACGAGGGGTGTTCTTGAGCTGGTGCGGTGTTCTACTTAGGAAGCATTCGATCCCCCCTACTGTGGTGGCTATCTCTATTTATAGAGGCCCTGGTCCTCTTCCAAAATATTGAGCAGGGAGGGAGCCAACAACGGCCATTTTGAAGGGGGACAGCTAGTACAAGCTATCCTGACTAAAGGTGGTCTTCGACTGCCAAAGGCACTAGTGATGACGCAGTCTTGCGCTCCATCGTGACTGATGTCTACTACACAACCTTCTTCTTGTAGACGTTGTTGGCCCTGCAAGTGCACAGGTTTGTAGGACAGTAGCAAATTTCCCTCAAGTGGATGACCTAAGGCTTATCAATCCGTAGGAGGCGTAGGATGAAGATGGTCTCTCTCAAACAACCCTTCAACCAAATAACAAAGAGTCTCTTGTGTCCCCAACACACCCAATACAATGGTAAATTGTATAGGTGCTCTAGTTCGGCGAAGAGATGGTGATACAAGTGCAATATAGATAGTAGATATAGGTTTTTGTAATCTGAAATAATAAAAACAGCAAGGTAACAAGCGGTAAAAGTGAGCGTAAACGGTATTGCAATGATAGGAAACAAGGCCTAGGGTTCATACTTTCGCTAGTGTAAGTTCTCTCAACAATAATAACATAGATAGAACATATGACTAGCCCTCAACATGCAACAAAGAGTCACTCCAAAGACACTAATTGTGGAGAACAAACATAGAGATTATGGTCGGGTATGAAACCACCACAAATCTATTCGTTCGGATCTATCTATAAAAGAGTTCGTACTAGAATAACACCTTCAGATACAAATCAACCAAAACCCTAATGTCACCTAGATACTCCATTGTCACCTCAAGTATCCGTGGGCATGATTATACGATATGCAACACACAATCTCAGATTCATCAAACCAACATAAAAGTACTTCAAAGAGTGCCCCAAAGTTTCTACCGGAGAGTCAAGAA
Organism: Triticum dicoccoides; assembly: GCF_002162155.2. Taxonomy (NCBI): domain Eukaryota; kingdom Viridiplantae; phylum Streptophyta; class Magnoliopsida; order Poales; family Poaceae; genus Triticum; species Triticum dicoccoides. The sequence continues at coordinate 345,293,592 of NC_041391.1, forward strand.
CGTGTGCCAACCCCTATGCATAGGTTCCCAAGTGTCACAAAACCCGCAAGTTGATCACCAAAACATACATCAAGTGGATCAATAGAATAACCCATTGTCACCACGGTTCTACCATGCAAGACATACATCAAGTGTTCATAAAAGACTCAATCCAATAAGATAACTTCAAAAGGGGAAACTCAATTCATCACAAGAGAGTAGAGGGGGAGAAACATCATAAGATCCAACTACAATAGCAAAGCTCAGGATACATCAAGATCGTGCCATAGATGGAACACGAGAGAGAGAGATCAAACACATAGCTACTGGTACATACCCTCAGCCCCGAAGGTGAACTACTCCCTCCTCGTCATGGAAAGCGCCGGGATGATGAAGATGGCCTCCGGTGATGGCATCCCCCTCCAGCAGGGTGCCGAAACAGGGTCCCGATTGGTTTTTGGTGGCTACAGAGGCTTGCGGCGGCGGAACTCCCAATCTATTTTCCGTTCTGGAAGTTTTAGGGTACATAGGTATATATGGGTGCAGGGGGTACGTCGGTGGACCTCCGGGCTGCTCACGAGGTAGGGGGTGCGCCCAGGGGGGAGGGCGCGCCCTCCACCCTCGTGGGCAGCCCGGGACTCCCCTAGCGTGCACTCGAAGCCCATCAGGTTGGTTTCCTTCCAAAATTAACTTCTCCAGTTGATTTCATTCTGTTTTGACTCCGTCTGATATTCCTTTTCCTCGAAACACAAAAATAGGCATAAAACAGCAAATCTAGGCTGGGCCTCCGGTTAATAGGTTAGTCCCAAAAATAATATAAAAGTGGATAATAAAGCCCAATATTGCCTAAAATAGTAGATAAAGTAGCATGGAGCAATCAAAAACTATAGATATGTTGGAGACGTATCAAGCATCCCCAAGCTTAATTCCTGCTCGTCCTCGAGTAGGTAAATGATAAAAAAGAATTTTTGATGCGGAGTGATTTTAATGTAAATCTTCTTAATTGTGATATGAATATTCAGATCCGAAAGATTCAAGACAAAAGTTCATATTGACACAAAATAATAATACTTCAAGCATATAATCAAAGCAATCATGTCTTCTCAAAATAACATGACAAAAGGAAGTTCATCCCTACAAAATCATATAGTTAGGCTATGCTTCATTTTCGTCACACAAAGATGTTCCCAACTTCTATACCCCCGATGGCAAGCCAAGAAATTGTTTCATACTTAAATAATCTCAAACTTTTTCAACCTTCACGCAATACATGAGCATGAGCCATGGATATAGCACTATGGGTGGAATAGAATATGATGATGGGGATTGTGTGGAGAAGACAAAAAAGGAGAAAGTCTCCCGTTGACTCTATATGAATGCCTCCGGCGGTGTACCGGGATGGTGCAATGAATCAAGAGTGACATGTAGGGAAAATAATGCATGGTGGCTTTGCCACAAATATGATGTCAACTACAAGATCATGCAATGGCAATATGACAAAAGTAATGCATGTCACGATGATGATGGTGGAAGTTGCATGGCAATATATCTCGGAATGGCTATGGAAATGCCATGATAGGTAGGTATGGTGGCTGTTTTGAGGAAGATATAAGGAGGTTTATGTTTGATAGAGCGTATCGTATCACGGGATTTGGATGCACCGGCGAAGTTTGCGCCAACTCTCAAGGTGAGAAAGGGCAATGCATGGTACCGAAGAGGCTAGCAAAGGTGGAAAGGTGAGAGTGCGTATAATCCATGGACTCAACATTAGTCAAAAGAACTCATATACTTATTGCAAAAATTTAGAAGTCATCAAAAATTCAAGTACTACGCACATGCTCCTAGGGGGATAGATTGGTAGGAAAAGACCATCGCTCGTCCACGACCTCCACTCATAAGGATGCACAAGCCAGGTACACTTCATGTTTCAAATTTGTTACATAACTTTAACCATACGTGCATGATACGGGATTTGCAAACTTCAACACAAGTATTTCTCAAATTCATAATCACCCAACTAGCACGACTATGATATTATCACCTCCATATCTCAAAACAATTATCAAGCATCAAACTTATCTTAGTATTCAATTCACTCAAAAGAAAGTTTCACATATCTTGAACACCAAGTGTATTAACATTAAGCAAATTACCATGCTATTAACGACTCCCAAAATAATCTAAGTGAAGCATGAGAGATCAATAGTTTCTTTAAAACAAATCCACCACCATGCTCTAAAAGATATAAGTGAAGCACTAGAGCAAAAATTAACACGCTCAAAAGATATAAGTGAAGCACATAGAGTATTCTAACAAATTCCAATTTGTGTATGGCTCTCTTTGAATAAAGAATTTCAGATCTTGATACTTTATTCAAACAGCAAGCAAAGCTAAAGAAAACTACAATGCAAGGATAGCACAACTCATGTGAAGAAGCAAAAACTTAGGCTCAACCGATACTAACCGATAGTTGTTGAAGAAGAAAGGTGGGATGCCTACCGGGGCATCCCCAAGCTTAGATGCTTGAGACTTCTTGAAATATTATATTGGGGTGCCTTGGGCATCCCCAAGATTGAGCTTTCGTGTCTCCTTAATTCCTATCATATCATGGTTTCTCTTTTTACCAAAAGCTTCATTCACAACAAACTCAGCAAGAACTCGTGAGATAGGTTAGTATAAACCAATGCAAAACCTTATCGTTTTCTACTGTAACAAATCACTTAAATAATTATTTAAAATTTCATACTAAATGCCTCTGCATATATAAAACTCCTATCCTCAAATAGAATCATTAAACAAGCAAGCATATGCAAACAATGCAACCATAACAGCAATCTGCCAAAACAGTACAGTCTGTAAAGAATGCAAGAGTCATCATACTTCCCTAACTCCAAAAATTATGAAATAAAATTTCCACTATAATAAATTTCTCAGATCTCAATATGCAAGAAGATTCAACGTTAGAACATGCTCTGACTTTTCTAGGGAATTTTTGCAACAGCGGTAAACTTTCTGTTTTCAAACAGCAACATGCAAACTAGCAAAATAAGCATGGCAAAGGCTATCCTTGACTTTTTTATTGAAACTAAAGATGCAAAACATTATTCTAACTAACAGCAAGCAAACACTAACAATAGAAATTGACGCTCCAAGCAAAACACATATCATGTGGCGAATAAAAATATAGCTCCTTGTAAAGTTACCGATAGACGAAGACGAAAGAGGGGATGCCTTCCGGGGCATCCCCAAGCTTAGTTGCTTGGTTGTCCTTGATATTAACTTGGGGTGCCTTGGTCATCCACAAGCTTAGGATCTTGCCACTCCGTATTCCATAGTCCATCGAATCTTTACTCAAAACTTGAAAACTTCAACCACACAAAACTCAAAACAAAACTCGTAAGCTCCGTTAGTATAAGAAAATAAAATCACCACTTAGGTACTGTAATGAACTCATTCTAAATTCATATTGGTGTAATATCTACTGTAATCCAACTTATCTATGATTCATACCCTCCGATACTACTCATAGATTCATCAAAATAAGCAAACAACACATAGAAAACAGAATCTGTCAAAAACAGAACAGTCTGTAGTAATCTGTATAAAACATATACTTCTGGAACCCCAAAAATTATGAAATAAATTGCTGGATCTGAGTAATTTCTCTATTAATCATCTTAAAAAAGGATCAACCTAAAAGCACTCTCCAGTCAAACATGGAAGCTAATCTCGTGAGCACTGAAGTTTCTGTTTTTCACAGCAAGATCATATAAACTTCACCCAAGTCTTTCCAAAGGTTCTACTTGGCACTTTATTGAAACAAAAGATATAAAACATGATTACTACAGTAGCATAATCATGTGGACACACAATAACAGTAAGTATACATATTGGGTTGTCTCCCAACAAGCGCTTTTCTTTAATGCTTTTTAGCTAGGCATGATGATGATAATGATGCTCACATAAAAGATAAGAATTGAAACATAACAGGAGCGTCATGAAGCATATGGCTAGCACATTTAAGTCTAACCCACTTCCTATGCATAGGGATTTTGTGAGCAAACAACTTATGGGAACAATAATCATCTTGCATAGGATGGCACAACAAGCATAACTTCAAGAATTTAAGCACATAGAGAGGAAACTTGACATTATTGCAATTCCTACAAGCATATGTTCCTCTCTCATAATAATTTTCAGTAGCATCATGAATGAATTCAACAATATAACCAACACCTAAAACATTCTTTTCGTGATCTACTAGCATAGAAATTTCACTACTCTCCACATAAGCAAACTTCTTCTTTATGACATACGTATCATCACAATAATCATCATAGATAGGAGGCATGCTTTCATCATAGTAAATTTGCTCATCAAAGCTTGGGGGACAAAAATTATTATCTTCATCAAACATAGATTCCCCAAGCTTGTGGCTTTGCATATCATTAGCATCATGGATATTCAAGGAATTCATACTAACAACATTGCAATCATGCTCATCATATAAAAACATTCTATAGATTTCTTCTTCTAGCACTTGAGCACAATTTTACTTTCCATCATACTCACGAAAGATATTAAAAAGGTGAAACGTTTGAGACAAACTCAACTCCATTTTTTTGTAGTTTTCTTTTATAGACTAAACTAGTGATAAAACAAGAAACAAAAAGATTCGATTGCAAGATCTAAAGATATACCTTCAAGCGCTAACCTCCCCGGCAATGGTGCCAGAAAAGAGCTTGATGTCTACTACACAACCTTCTTCTTGTAGACGTTGTTGGGCCTGGAAGTGCACAGGTTTGTAGGACAGTAGCAAATTTCCCTCAAGTGGATGACCTAAGGTTTATCAATCCGTAGAAGGCGTAGGATGAAGATGGTCTCTCTGAAACAACCCTGCAACCAAATAACAAAGAGTCTCTTGTGTCCCCAACACACCCAATACAATGGTAAATTGTATAGGTGCACTAGTTCGGTGAAGAGATGGTGATACAAGTGCAAAATAGATAGTAGATATAGGTTTTTGTAATCTGAAATAATAAAAACAGCAAGGTAACAAGCGGTAAAAGTGAGCGTAAACGGTATTGCAATGATAGGAAACCAGGCCTAGGGTTCATACTTTCGCTAGTGTAAGTGCTCTCAACAATAATAACATAGATAGAACATATGACAAGACCTCAACATGCAACAAAGAGTCACTCCAAAGACACTAATAGCGGAGAACAAACGTAGAGATTATGGTCGGCTACAAAACCACCACAGAGCTACTCTTTCGGATCGATCTATAAAAGAGTTCGTACTAGAATAACACCTTAAGATACAAATCAACTAAAACTCTAATGTCACCTAGATACTCCATTGTCACCTCAAGTATCCGTGGGCATGATTATACGATATGCATCACACAATCTCAGATTCATCCAACCAACATAAAAGTACTTCAAAGAGTGCCCCAAAGTGTCTACCGGAGAGTCAAGAACGTGTGCCAACCCCTATGCATAGGTTCCCAAGTGTCACGAAAACCGCAAGTTGATCACCAAAACATACATCAAGTGGATCAATAGAATAACCAATTGTTACCACGGTTATCCCACGCAAGACATACATCAAGTGTTCATAATAGACTCAATCCAATAAGATAACTTCAAAAGGGGAAACTCAATTCATCACAAGAGAGTAGAGGGGGAGAAACATCATAAGATCCAACTACAATAGGAAAGCTCGGGATACATCAAGATCGTGCCATAGATGGAACACAAGAGAGAACACGGGAGAGAGAGAGAGAGAGATCAAACACATAGCTACTGGTACATACCCTCAGCCCCGAGGGTGAACTACTCCCTCCTCATCATGGATAGCGCCGGGATGATGAAGATGGCCTCCGGTGATGGGATCCCCCTCCATCAGGGTGCCGGAACTCCCGATCTATTTTCTATTCTGGATGTTTTAGGGTACGTAGGTATGTATGGGTGCAGGGGGTACGTCGGTGGATCTCCGGGCTACTCACGAGGTAGGGGGGCGCGCCCAAGGGGGAGGGCGCGCCCTCTACCCTCGTGGGCAGCCCGGGACTCCCCTGGCGTGCACTCCAAGCCCATCAGGTTGGTTTCCTTCCAAAATTAACTTCTCCAGTTGATTTCGTTACGTTTTGACTCCGTCTGACATTCCTTTTCCTCGAAACACTGAAATAGGCATAAAACAGCAAATCTGGGTTGGGCCTCCGGTTAATAGGTTAGTCCCAAAAATAATATAAAAGTGGATAATAAAGCCCAATATTGCCTAAAACAGTAGATAAAGTAGCATCGAGCAATCAAAAATTATAGATACGTTGGAGACGTATCAAGCATCCCCAAGCTTAATTCCTGCTCGTCCTCGAGTAGGTAAATGATAAAAAAGAATTTTTGATGCGGAGTGATTTTAATGTAAATCTTCTTAATTGTGATATGAATATTCGAATCCGAAAGATTCAAGACAAAATTTCATATTTACACAAAAATAATAATACTTCAAGCATACTAATCAAAGCAATCATGTCTTCTCAAAATAACATGGCAAAAGAAAGTTCATCCCTACAAAATCATATAGTTAGGCTATGCTTCATTTTCGTCACACAAAGATGTTCCCAACTTCTATACACCCGATGACAAGCCAAGCAATTGTTTCATACTTAAATAATCTCGAACTTTTTCAACCTTCACGCAATACATGATCATGAGCCATGGATATAGCACTATGGGTGGAATAGAATATGATGATGGGGATTGTGTGGAGAAGACAAAAAAGGAGAAAGTCTCACGTTGACGAGGCTAATCAACGGGCTATGGAGATGCCCATCAATTGATGTCAACATGAGGAGTAGGGATTGCCATGCAACGGATGCACTAGAGCTATGAATGCTCAACAAAAGAAAACTAGTGGGTGTGCATCCAACTTGCTTGCTCATGAAGACCTAGGGCATTTGAGGAAGCCCATCGTAGGAATATACAATCCAAGTTCTATAATGAAAAATTCCCACTAGTATAAAAAAAGACAACTTATGAGACTCACTACATGAAGAACAAGGTGCTACTTTGAAGCACAATATATGAGACTCACTACATGAAGAACAAGGTGCTACTTTGAAGCACAAGTGTGGAAAAAGAGATAGTAGCATTGTCCTTTTTTATTTTTTATTTTCTTTTTTTTGGCCCCTTTTTTTATTTTGGCCTTTCTCTTTTTTTTGGGCCTTTCCTTTTTTTGGCCTTTTTTTATTTTTATTTGGGCAATGCTCTAATAATGATGGTCATCACACTTCTATTGATTACAACACAAGGATTACAACTTGAAACTTAGAACAAGATATGACTCTATATGAATGCCTCCGGCGGTGTACCGGGATGGTGCAATGAATCAAGAGTGGCATGTATGGAAAATAATGCATGGTGGCTTTGCCACAAATATGATGTCAACTACAAGATCAAGCAATGGCATTATGACAAAAGTAATGCATGTGACGATGATGATGGTGCAAGTTGCATGGCAATATATCTCGGAATGGCTATGGAAATGCCATGATAGGTAGGTATGGTGGCTGTTTTGAGGAAGATATAAGGAGGTTTATGTGTGATAGAGCATACCGTATCACGGGATTTGGATGCACCGGCGAAGTTTGCGCCAACTCTCAAGGTGAGAAAGGGCAATGCATGGTACCGAAGAGGCTAGCAAAGGTGGAAAGGTGAGAGTGCGTATAATCCATGGAATCAACATTAGTCAAAAGAACTCATATACTTATTGCAAAAATTTATAAGTCATCAAAAATTCAAGTACTACGCGCATGCTCCTAGGGGGATAGATTGGTAGGAAAAGACCATCGCTCGTCCCCGACCTCCACTCATAAGGATGCACAAGCCAGGTACACTTCATGTTTCAAATTTGTTACATAACTTTAACCATACGTGCATGATACGGGATTTGCAAACTTCAAAACAAGTATTTCTCAAATTCATAATCACCCAACTAGCATGACTATGATATTATCACCTCCATATCTCAAAACAATTATCAGGCATCAAACTTATCTTAGTATTCAATTCACTCAAAAGAAAGTTTCACATATCTTGAACACCAAGTGTATTAACATTAAGCAAATTACCATGCTATTAATGACTCTCAAAATAATCTAAGTGAATCATGAGAGATCAATAGTTTCTTTAAAACAAATCCACCACCATGCTCTAAAAGATATAAGTGAAGCACTAGAGCAAAAATTAACACGCTCAAAAGATATAAGTGAAGCACATAGAGTATTCTAACAAATTCCAATTTGTGTATGGATCTCTTTGAATAAAGAATTTCAGATCTTGATACTTTATTCAAACAGAAAGCAAAGCTAAAGAAAACTACAATGCAAGGATAGCACAACTCATGTGAAGAAGCAAAAACTTAGGCTCAACCGATACTAACCGATAGTTGTTGAAGAAGAAAGGTGGGATGCCTACCGGGGCATCCCCAAGCTTAGATGCTTGAGACTTCTTGAAATATTATATTGGGGTGCCTTGGGCATCCCCAAGCTTGAGCTTTTGTGTCTCCTTAATTCCTCTCATATCATGGTTTCTCTTTTTACCAAAAGCTTCATTCACAACAAACTCAGCAAGAACTCATGAGATAGGTTAGTATAAACCAATGCAAAACCTTATCATTTTCTACTGTAACAAATCACTTAAATAATTATTCAACATTGCATACTAAATGCCTCTGCATATTTAAAACTCCTATCCTCAAATAGAATCATTAAACAAGCAAGCATATGCAAACAATGCAACCATAACAGCAATCTGCCAAAACAGTACAGTCTGTAAAGAATGCAAGAGTCATCATACTTCCCTAACTCCAAAAATTATGAAATAAAATTTCCACTGTAATAAATTTCTTCGGTCTCAATATGCAAAAAGATTCAACGTTATACCATGCTCTGACTTTTCTAGGGAATTTTTGCAACAGTGGTAAACTTTCTGTTTTCAAACAGCAACAAGCAACCTAGCAAAATAAGCATGGCAAAGGCTATCCTTGAATTTTTTATTGAAACTAAAGATGCAAAACATTATTCTAACTAACAGCAAGCATACACTAACAATAGAAATTGACGCTCCAAGCAAAACACATATCATGTGGCGAATAAAAATATAGTTCCAAGTAAAGTTACCGATAGACGAAGACGAAAGAGGGGATGCCTTCCGGGGCATCCCCAAGCTTAGTTGCTTGGTTGTCCTTGAATATTACCTTGGGGTGCCTTGGGCATCCTCAAGCTTAGGCTCTTGCCACTTCTTATTCCATAGTCCATCGAATCTTTACTCAAATCTTGAAAACTTCAACCACACAAAACCCAAAACAAAACTCGTAAGCTCCGTTAGTATAAGAAAATAAAATCACCACTTAGGTACTGTAATGAACTCATTCTAAATTCATATTGGTGTAATATCTACTGTACTCCAACTTATCTATGGTTCATACCCTTCGATACTACTCACAGATTCATCAAAATAAGCAAACAACACATAGAAAACAGAATGTGTCAAAAACAGAACAGTCTGTAGTAATATGTATAAAACGTATACTTCTGGAACCCCAAAAATTATGAAATAAATTGCTGGACCTGAGTAATTTGTCTATTAATCATATGAAAAAATAATCAAACTAAAAGCACTCTCCATTTAAAAATTGAAGCTAATCTCGTGAGCGCTAAAGTTTCTGTTTTTCACAGCAGGATCATATAAACTTCACCCAAGTCTTCCCAAAGGTTCTACTTGGCACTTTATTGAAACAAAAGCTATAAAACATGATTACTACAGTATCATAATCATGTGGACACACAAAAACAGTAAGTATACATATTGGGTTGTCTCCCAACAAGCACTTTTCTTTAATGCCTTTTAGCTAGGCATGATGATGATAATGATGCTCACATAAAAGATAAGAATTGAAACATAACGGGAGCATCATGAAGCTTATGGCTAGAACATTTAAGTCTAACCCACTTCCTATGCATAGGGGTTTTGTGAGCAAAAAACTTATGGGAACAATAATCATCTTGCATAGGATGGCACAACAAGCATAACTTCAAGAATTTAAGCACATAGAGAGGAAAGTTGACATTATTGCAATTCCTACAAGCATATGTTCCTCTCTCATAATAATTTTTAGTAGCATCATGAATGAATTCAAAAATATAACCAGCACCTAAAACATTCTTTTCGTGATCTACTAGCGTATAAATTTCACTACTCTCCACATAAGAAAACTTCTTCTTTATGGCATACGTATCATCACAATAATCATCATAGATAGGAGGCATGCTTTCATCATAGTAAATTTGCTCATCAAAGCTTGGGGGACAAAAAATATCATCTTCATCAAACATAGCTTCCCCAAGCTTGTGGCTTTGCATATCATTAACATCATGGATATTCAAGGAATTCATACTAACAACATTGCAATCATGCTCATCATATAAAACATTCTATAGATTTCTTCTTCTAGCACTTGAGCACAATTTTACTTTCCATCATACTCACGAAAGATATTAAAAAGGAGAAGCGTTTGAGACAAACTCAACTCTATTTTTTTGTAGTTTTCTTTTATAGACTAAACTAGTGATAAAACAAGAAACAAAAAGATTCGATTGCAAGATCTAAAGATATACCTTCAAGCGCTAACCTCCCCGGCAACGGCGCCAGAAAAGAGCTTGATGTCTACTACACAACCTTCTTCTTGTAGACGTTGTTGGGCCTGCAAGTGCACATGTTTGTAGGACAGTAGCAAATTTCCCTCAAGTGGATGACCTAATGTTTATCAATCCATAGGAGGCGTAGGATGAAGATGGTCTCTCTCAAACATCCCTGCAACCAAATAACAAAGAGTCTCTTGTGTCCCCAACACACCCAATACAATGGTAAATTGTATAGGTGCACTAGTTCGGCGAAGAGATGGTGATACAAGTGCAAAATAGATAGTAGATATAGGTTTTTGTAATCTGAAATAATAAAAACAGCAAGGTAACAAGCGGTAAAAGTGAGCGTAAACGGTATTGCAATGATAGGAAACAAGGCCTAGGGTTCATACTTTCGCTAGTGTAAGTTCTCTCAACAATAATAACATAGATAGAACATATGACAAGCCCTCAACATGCAACAAAGAGTCACTCCAAAGACACTAATAGTGGAGAACAAATGTAGAGATTACGGTCGGGTACGAAACCACCACAAAGCTATTCTTTCGGATCGATCTATAAAAGAGTTCGTACTAGAATAACACCTTAAGATACAAATCAACCAAAACCCTAATGTCACCTAGATACTCCATTGTCACCTCAAGTATCCGTGGGCATGATTATATGATATGCATCACACAATCTCAGATTCATCCAACCAACATAAAAGTACTTCAAAGAGTGCCCCAAAGTTTCTACCGGAGAGTCAAGAACGTGTGCCAACCCCTATGCATAGGTTCCCAAGTGTCACAAAACCCGCAAGTTGATCACCAAAACATACATCAAGTGGATCAATAGAATAACCCATTGTCACCATGGTTATCCCACACAAGACATACATCAAGTGTTCATAAAAGACTAAATCCAATAAGATAACTTCAAAAGGGGAAACTCAATTCATCACAAGAGAGTAGAGGGGGAGAAACATCATAAGATCCAACTACAATAGCAAAGCTCGGGATACATCAAGATCGTGCCATAGATGGAACACGAGAGAGAACACGAGAGAGAGAGAGAGAGAGAGAGAGAGAGAGAGATCAAACACATAGCTACTGGTACATACCCTTAGCCCGAGAGTGAACTACTCCCTCCTCGTCATGGATAGCGCTGGGATGATGAAGATGGCCTCCGGTGATGGGATCCCCCTCCGGCAGGGTGCCGGAATAGGGTCCCGATTGGTTTTTGGTGGCTACAGAGGCTTGCGGCGGCGGAATTTCCGATCTATTTTCTGTTCTGGAAGTTTTAGGGTACGTAGGTATATATGGGTGCAGGGGGTACGCCGGTGGACCTCCGGGCTGCTCACGAGGTAGGGGGGCGCCCGGGGGGAGGGCGTGCCCTCCACCCTCGTGGGCAACCCGGGACTCCCCGGGCGTGCACTCCAAGCCCATCAGGTTGGCTTCCTTCCAAAATTAACTTCTCCAGTTGATTTCATTCCGTTTTGACTCCGTCTGATATTCCTTTTCCTCGAAACACTGAAATAGGCATAAAACAGCAAATCTGGGTTGGGCCTCCGGTTAATAGGTTAGTCCCAAAAATAATATAAAAGTGGATAATAAAGCCCAATATTGCCTAAAACAGTAGATAAAGTAGCATGGAACAATAAAAAATTATAGATACGTTGGAGACGTATCAGTGACCTCCGTCCTGCCATCCTTTTGGTCTTGGTCTCGTTGCACCAATATGGAAACCTTTGCTTGAAGCCTTGGTAATCCACGCCTGCGCTTGCCCCCTTTGCACCAAAGACAAAACGAGGGCACTACGCAGGCTGGCGCCCACTTGGTCTTGATCGTCATGGCTTGCGTCACGAGCACCTCGTGAGGTACCCCTTGATCTCTACGCCTCCTCGCGAGCCTGCCTGGTGAGGCCACCCCTGAGGAGGCCTTGTGTGGCCGCCCCGCGAGGCTTGGCCCCTCACGAGGGTCTTGAGCATTTGTTGATGAAGATGGGCCATACTGGGCCACCCCTGAGCCGCGCCGCAGGCAGGCAAGTCTGGGGGCCCCCGTTCCCAGAACACCGACAGTAGCCCCCGAGCCCAAGGCGCGCTCGGACTTGGCTTAGCAGCGAAGCCAAAGGGTAAGTGCGGAGCACTGCGGGCCCCAATAGCCTGTGGCCTTGGTCGCCGCGTGCCGGTTGATTGGACGTGGGTGTCTCCGCTTCCCAATGCTGCCTCGGCAACTGCCCGATTTGATGAGTCCCTGCTGCATGCAAAAAGAGTCATCATTACCTGTGATCGTGGAGGCAAGCGGTTGGCCTCCCTTGGGCTATAAATGAGGGGGGGGGGCAAAAGCCCCCGTAGCACATATCCCCTCGCCCTGCATGCTTCTTCTCCTTCCTTGCTCCGGTTGCTTGCAGCATCCCATGGCGCCCGTGAAGAAGTTCTCGGCTGCGGAAAAGGGGAAGGCTCGCTGGAAGGGCCTGGCTCTCCTCCGCCAAAGCGCGGCTGTGGTCATCCTCACAAGCATCCCGCGACTCCTGTCGTGGCTCCTCGCGGTCGCGGTGGTGGCCCTTCGCGTAATGGTGGCTGCTGTCGGTGTCAAAACCGATGGATCTCGGGTAGGGGCTCCCGATCTGTGCGTCTAAGGCTAATGGTAATAGGAGGCAAGGGACACGATGTTTTACCCAGGTTTCGGGCCCTCTCGATGGAGGTAAAACCCTAGTTCCTACTTGATTGATCTTGATGATATGAGTATTACAAGAGTTGATCTACCATGAGATCATAGAGGCTAAACCCTAGAAGCTAGCCTACGATGATTATGATTGTCCCTCCATGGACTAAACCCTCCGGTTTATATAGACACTTGAGGGGGCTAGGGTTTACATAGAGTCGGTTACAAAGAAGGAGATCTAATATCTGGATCGCCAAGCTTGTCTTCCACACAAAGGAGAGTCCCATCCGTACACGGGACGAAGTCTTGAGTCTTGTATCTTCACGGTCCACCAGTCCGGCCAAAATATATAGTCCGGCTGTCCGGATACCCCCCAATCTAGGACTCCCTCAGTAGCCCCTGAACCAAGCTTCAATGACGATGACTCCGGTGCGTAGATTTGTTCGGCATTGCAAGGCGGGTTCCATCTCCGCATACTCCAAAGTACCTGTCGTAATGAACAGTGTCCGGCTCTGCAAGACGATTTTCACATGCCACCGTAGAGAGAACGATATTCCAGAAATATAATCTGCTGACAACTTTAGATAACGTGACCTGACACTATGGTCGAGTCATCATTCGAACCGTTTCCCCAGAACCAGCCACCGCACATATTGCGAGGCGGCTTCCTCGGCACGTCTTGTCGAAGCAGAGATCATGTCCCCTTATCACGGGATTCTCATCAATACGGGTATGGGTAACCCAACCGCGCCATCAATCATGGCGCTTGGGAAATAAGTGATTTTCAATGGGCAAGTGGGCTAGCGCACCGTTTTCGTCGCCTCTATAAAGGGATAAGGATCCCCAATTTTTACGCACGCCTTCTTCCTCCTTCGCTTATCCATTCTCGCACCCTCGAGCTCCAGCGCCCTAGTTCACACCTTCTCCGCACAGCCAAACATGTCCGGAGCAGGAGGCAAGTGGGTGTCCTCCACCATCAAGGAGGAGCATATTACGAAGCTCCGGGCGGCCGGATACTTGGACGCAGATATAGCGCACCGGCTGCCGGATGCAGGGCAGATCATTCCAACTCTGGGACCCCACGAGAGGGTCGTGTTCCTCGCCCACTTCGTCCGCGGACTGGGATTTCCACTTCATGCCTTTGTCCGCGGGCTCATGTTTACTATGAGCTGGACTTCCACGATCTAGCCGCAAAATTTGTCCTCAACATCTCGGCGTTTGTCGCCGTGTGCGAGGCCTTCCTCCGCATCAAGCCCCACTTCAGTTTGTGGCTACGAATCTTCTATGTGAAGCCAAAGATCGTGAGCAGCCAGCAAGTGGAGTGCGGAGGCGCCATGGTGGGAAGGATGCCCAATGTTACCTGGCTTGACGGCTCCTTCACGGAGACGGTGAAAGAGTGGCAATCGGGGTGGTTCTACATCACCGAGCCGCGTGACGCCAACCGGGCGGCAGCCCCCGAAATCCGATCTAGCAATCCCATGCGGCTCACTTCCTGGGAAAAGAAGGGCCTGGCCTGGGGTGAACCTGCAGAGCTGACAGGACTTCAGAACTGCATCAAAAATATGATGGACACGAAAATTAAGCTCGTCAACATGGTCTAGGTCATGCTTGTCCACTGAATCCTTCTGTGCCTAAGACGGGCATTTAATCTGTGGGAATTCGTTCCGGCTGAACACCCGACACTTCAAGAGCTTTACGGCACGACACACACAAGGACGCATGGAAGGTGCTATTCAAGGCCTCCGAAATACCTCCTCCCACATCCGAGGACCGTGGACTTCACCCCACGCGGCTCCCCCATCCGGTGAGTTTTCTGACCATCACCAGATGCACCTTTCCCGACATACTCATGGGAGGATTTTAAGTCATCGTGTGTATTTAATCAGGATTATGTGGTGATGGCTGAGCGGATCGCCTGTCCGGCTCCACTGCCAGAAGACCCAGCAACCGCACTCCTGACGGAGATGCTAGTCCCGGCGCCTTACAAGGTGCCTGAAAAGAAGGCCGAATAGAAGGCCACGGGGACCAGGAAGGGTCTCCGGCGTAAGGTCGTACCGGACGCCTCATCCGAAGACGATGAGGTACGCTCCTCCCACGAAGGGGAGGAGGAAAAGGAAAGGGCCGCCCCATCCAGGGAGGCCGAAGGGCCTAAAAGGGCGGCCCAAGGGACCAGGAAAGGTCCCCGGCACAAGGCCGTCATAGACTCGTCGTCCGAGGACGATGAGGCAGATTCCTCCCACGGAGGCGGGGGGAAACACAAGGAAATTCCGCCTCCCCGCACTGGGGAGGAGAAGAAAAGGAAAGCCGCCCCGCAGGGGGAGGCTAGGACGCCCAAGAAGGGAAAGGCGTCCCTTCCGGATCAATCCACCACGGCCGCCTACAGAGAGGAGGTGTGGCTGCCCAGGGGCAAGCCCCTAGTAAGATTGTAAGTATCCGTACTCTGTTGTACTTTAGTACGACTTCGCTTCATAGTTCGTTATAACACCGAACACAGGTATGCAGTCCGGCCAGGGCCTATCCCAAGGTATCCTCTTCGGATGGGTGTTTGAGCGATTCCGCGATGAATTCGCTCCCGACGGCCACCTCCCCTCGACCTGCAGATGACATAGAGGTGTGGTCCCAAAGGAAACCAGAGCAGGGGGGAGCGGATCTAGAGACATCCCAATGCAAAATTCTAGACGCCGGGCACAAGGGGAGTAAGATCCCCGCAGATTATGCTGACAAGAGCCGCAGCAAGTCGGGCTCCCAGCCGGACACTGTACTGGAACCTCCAAAGGTTTCGGATTCAGGTAGGCAGCACCTTGCTAAGGAGGGTGAGCCGGCCGTGCTGATGACTTCCATTGTGCAAAAGGCGTCGGATAGTCTGCTGGAAGTGCTTCGCAGCGCTTCCATGGATGAAGAGCACCGTACTCTTATGAGTGCGGTGATTCAGAAGGTTCGGTCCACCAAAAGCGGATTGACCGAAGCCTGCACCAGCCTGCTGACAGGCTTTGAGGTAAGTAATCAAAAGTGTGTGAAATTATCACCCGAGAGACAGTAGCCCCTGATACTCTGTTCGGTGTTCGGAAAGAAAAGCCAAACGGAGGGTCAACTCTAAACCGCAGGAGTCTAACAATAGGTGTCTATGTGAATAAGCAGGCAGTGCTGCTTGCCGCTGCTACCCACACAGCCGAGGTCACCGGACTCAAACGGGACCTTGAGTAGGCCTAAGAGGCGCTCAGCCTCACAAAAAGGCAGCTCGAAGAGAACAAAGGTGAGTGATACCCCGTTCACATATCATATAGAGGAGAAAAAAATTGTGATGCTAACAAAAAGCGTGATGATTTTGTAATAGGGGCCACGACCGAAGTGGCAGCCCTGAAGAAAGCGCTATCTGAGGCTGAAGACAAGGCGGCCGCGGAGTGCATTGAGCGTGAGAAGCAAGATGCTAGGGTGGGCGAGGTGCAGCAAGAGCTCCAGGAGCTCGGCAAGAGGTTCGAGTCCTTGGAGCGTGACTTCAAGACGAAAGAGTCTGAGCTTGCGAAGGCCCTTTTGAGCACGAAAGACGCCAAGGCCGAAGCACAAAAGGCCCAGCAGGAAATCCAGGCGGCCAAGAAGATAGCAGCGGGTAAGGCATTCATTATGCAAAGCAAGCATGTGGAGGAGACATTTCTTTTACATACCCGGATTCGGAGCTCGGCAGGGGCATTTGCAGATCTGCCATGCAGCGTATCGGAGGCCACGGAGTTCTACCGTGCCAAAGAGGGGAGATCGACGGAGAAGTTGTTCTGGTCCCAGTATGCTGGAGCCAAACACCCGATGCCTCTGAGTGACCAACTGAAGCAATTGGTTGAACTCCACAGGGCGGCCGAAGTGGCTATGAAGGACTTCATAGTCCGTATGTGGCCTGGTAAGCCCCTGCCCGCCAGCTACTTCGGCCTTATAAAGCGGATGGTAAATGCCTGTCCACGGCTTGAAGTTATCAAGCGATCCGTTTGCATTGAGGGTGCCCGCCGGGCCTTTGCCCATGCGAAGATGCATTGGGCCAAGCTGGATGCAGAGAAGCTGGTGAAGGATGGACCACCGGAGGGCAAGGCGCATCGCTACCCCGAGAAATATTATGATGGTGTGATGAAAGGCGCTCGTCTCGTGGCCGATGAATGTACCAAGGACACAATCTTTGAGTGAATGTACTCATGTTGTCTTTGTAATATGAAAACGAACTTGTTTGCGCTATATAGCGCTTTTGTTGATTTAAAATGTTACCTTTCGTGCGGCTGTTTATAAAATTCTGAAAGTAGGCCAGTGTCGGCTTCCGCCCCCATGTAACTAGTACTGGGTGTGCCCAGTAGGGTGGGTGCCCCCCCACCCTCTTGGCCAGGGTGTGGGCCCCCTCTGGTGTTTTCTTCGCTCAATAATTCGTATTAATTCCAAAAGTGACTACCATCGAGTTTCAGGATTTTTGGAGATGTGCAGAATAGGTTTCCAATATTTTCTCATTTTTCAGCCAGAATTCCAGCTGCCAACATTCCCCCTCTTCATGGTAAACCTTGTAAAATAAGAGGGAATAGCCATAAGTATTGAGATATAATGTGTAATAACGGCCCATAATGCAATAAATATTGATATAAAAGCATGACGCAAAATGGACGTATCAACTCCCCCAAGCTTAGACCTCGCTTGTCCTCAAGCGGAAGCCGAAATCAAAAAATATGTCCACATGTTTAGAGATAGAGGTGTCGATAAAAATAAAATACGGACATGAGGCCATCATGATCATTCTTATAACAGCAACATACATATATTTGGTCATATGATTTCTTATGCTCAAGTAACAATCAATTCACAATGTCAAGTATGGTTCAGAAATTTCACTGGGAACTAACAAACTATAATCTTAGTCATTTAAGTAATTCCAATTTATCATAACATCAGAAAGAGTCAAGAATAGAGCTTTTCAGCAAGTCCACATACTCAACTATCATATAGTCTTCTACAATTGCTAACACTCACGCAATACTTGTGGTTATGGAGTTTCAGCCGGACACTGAGAAAGATAGGGGCTTATTGTGCTGCCTCCCAACGTATTCACCTTTGGGTGATGTCAATAATAATAATTCAAGCTAACTTACATCCAATTGGATATATATATATCAAGATCTTTCAAACATGAGGAGCTTGCCAAAGGATAAAATGAACAAGGGAAAGGTGAAGATCACCTTGACTCAAGCATAAAGTAAAAACATAAAGTAAAAGATAGGCCCTTCGTAGAGGGAAGCAGAGGATGTCATGTGCTTTTAGGGTTGGATGCATAAAATCTTAATGAAAAGAACGTCACTTTATATTGCCACTTGTATATGGACCTTTATTATGCAGTCCGTCGCTTTTATTGCTTCTATAACAAGATCGTATAAAGCTTATTTTCTCTGCACTAATAAGTCATACATATTTAGAGAGAAATTTTTATTGCCTGCAACATGACAACTTACTTGAAGGATCTTACTCCATCCATAGGTAGGTATGGTGGACTCTCATGGCAAAACTGGGTTTAAGGATATTTGTAAGCACATGTAGTATCTCTACTTGGTGCAAGGAATTTGGCTAACATGAGGGGGAAAGGCAAGCTCAACATGTTTGGAAGGTCAATGACAATATACTTTAACTGATATGTGAGAAAACATAAACCATTACATTGTCTTCCTTGTCCAACGTCAACTCTTTTAGCATGTCATACTTAATGAGTGCTCACAATCATAAAAGATGTCCAAGATAGTATATTTGTATGTGAAAACCTCTCTTTCCTTATTACCTCCTATTAATTGCAACGATGACCAAAACTATGTTTGTCAACTCTCAAAAACGTTTATGCCTCATACTTTCTATGTGTGAAGTCATTACTATCCATAAGGTCAATATAAACTCTTTTATTCTTTTTATTCTTTCTACGTTCTCAAGATCATAGAAAAATAGCAAAGCCCTTGACTCAACACTAATCTTTATTATAGATAGTTCACGGACTCGATTACATAAAGGGATCACAAAGAAAAACTCAAAACTAATTAATACTAAAACTTCAATCTACTAGATCAAGATACTACTAAAAGGATCAAACAAAATAAAACGATAAAGATAGGAGTGTGATGGTGATACGATACCGGGGCACCTCCCCCAAGCTTGACAGTTGCCAAGGGGAGTGCCCATACCCATGTGATTATGTCCTCGGAGGTGGTGAAGTAGGAGTTGTTGATGATGTAGGTTTCTTGCTCAATTTACGCTTAAGGATAATATTTTGCTCCTTTAGATCATCGATCTCCTGCTCAAGATTTAATATTCTTTTGCATAGTTCCTCTTTATTTTCCTGCAATAGACGAAAAGGGAGAAACTCGATCTTTGACTTCTTTGCTCTATCAGGGAGGCTTGACTTTTTAAACTCCAGATGCATGTCCCCAGGCTGAGGTAATGGGGCTTCGTCTTCGTGAACTCGTCTCCTCCTTTCCCTTAGGCTCATAGTATTCCTCTTCTTCAGTGGTCTAGCCACCATGCTCCAAATCCTCGTAGACCTTAGGGTCTGCAAGGTAATCAGCCACGTAGCTTTCCCCTTCCGAATCCTGAGACGACATATTGCTCTAAATCTGTAACAGAAACAACTCGAAACAAAAACAGAGGAATTTTGCGTGATACAGTGGTCCAAACCTTCGGGAGTTTATATAATGAATTTTTACCGACCGAAATATGTAACGTGTAAGAAAACGGAGTCTGGGACGCACACGAGGTGGCCACGAGACAGGGGGCGTGCCCAGTAAGGGTGGGCGCGCCCTCCACCCTCGTGGATGCCTCATGTCCTTCCCGGATTACTTTTTTCTTTCCAAAATTATTAAATATTCCAAAACGGAAGAAAATTGCCATTAGAATTGTTTTGGAATCGGTTTACTTACCGTACCACATACCTATTCCTTTTTGGAGTCTGAAACGTTCTGCAAAGTGTCTCTTATGTATTCCTCCGGGGTTACGGTCTCAATAATATTAGTTTCAACATTGATAGCATTAACTGAGATGTAATGTTTGATTCTTTGACCGTTCACCACCCTCGGACTTGTGTCTTCGAAGTTGTTGATTTTTATGGCACCGGAATGATAGACCTCCTCGATAACGTAAGGACCTTCCAATTTATAGAGAAGTTTTCCTGCAAAAAATCTTAAACGAGAGTTGAATAATAACACATAATCACATACGTTAAACTCATGCTTTTGTATCCTGTTGTCATGCCATCGTTTAACCTTTTCTTTGAACAGCTTGGCATTCTCATAGGCTTGAGTTCTCCATTCATCAAGTGAGCTAATATCAAACAACCTCTTCTCACCAGCAAGTTTGAAGTCATAGTTGAACTCTTTAATAGCCCAATATGCCTTATGTTCAAGTTCAAGAGGTAAGTGACATGCTTTTCCATAAACCATCTTATACGGAGACATACCCATAGGATTTTTATATGCAGTTCTATAGGCCCATAATGCATCATCAAGTTTCTTGGACCAATTCTTTCTAGATCTATTCACAGTCTTCTGCAAGATTAATTTGAGCTCTCTATTGCTCAACTCTACTTGACCACTAGACTGCGGGTGATAAGGAGATGCGATTCTATGATTAACATCATACTTAGCAAGCATCTTACGGAAAGCACCATGAATAAAATGTGAACCACCATCAGTCATAAGATATCTAGGGACTCCAAACCTCGGAAAAATAACTTCTTTAAGCATCTTAATAGAAGTGTTATGATCAGCACTACAAGTTGGAATAGCTTCTACCCACTTAGTAACGTAATCAACAACAACTAAAATATGAGTATAACCATTAGAGGCAGGAAAAGGTCCCATATAATCAAAGCCCCAAACATCAAACGGTTCAATAACAAGAGAATAATTCATAGGCATTTCTTGACGTCTACTAATATTACCAATTCTTTGACATTCATCACAAGATAAGACAAACTTACAAGCATCTTTGAAGAGAGTAGGCCAATAAAAACCAGATTGTAATACCTTATGTGCAGTTCTATCTCCAGCATGGTGTCCTCCATATGATTCAGAGTGACACTTGCGTAGGATCTATTCTTGTTCATGCTCATGTACACAACGTCTAATAACACTGTCTACTCCTTCTTTATAAAGGTGTGGGTCATCCCAGAAGTAATGTCTTAAATCATAAAAGAACTTTTTCTTTTGCTGGTATGTGAAACTAGGTGGTATAAATTTAACAACTATGTAATTAGCATAATCAGCATACCAAGGAGCAGTACGAGAAGCATTAATGACCGCTAATTGTTCGTCAAGAAAGCTATCATCAATAGGCAGTGGGTCATCAAGAACATTCTCTAACCTAGACAAGTTGTCTGCAACGGGGTTCTTAGCTCCCTTTCTATCAATAATATGCAAATCAAATTCTTGGAGCAAGAGAACCCATCTAATAAGTCTAGGCTTAGCATCTTTCTTATCCATAAGATATTTAATAGCAGCATGATCAGTGTGAATAGTAACTTTGGAATCAACAATATAAGGTCTAAACTTATCACATGCAAACACAACTGCTAAGAACTCTTTTCAGTAGTAGCACAATTTCTCTGGGCAGTATCAAGAGTCTTACTAGCATACTGGATAACATTCAATTTCTTATCAACTCTTTGCCCTAGAACAACACCTACAACATAATCACTAGCATCACACATAATTTCAAAGGTTAAATTCCAATCAGGTGGCTGAACAATAGGTGCAGTGACCAAAGCTTTCTTAAGTATTTCAAATGCTTCTACATAATCATCATCAAAGACAAAAGGAATATATTTTTGCAATAAATTAGTCAGAGGTCTAGAGATTTTAGAAAAGTCCTTAATGAACCTCCTATAAAAACCGACATGACCAAGGAAACTTCTTATACCTTTTATGTCCTTGGGACATGGCATCTTTTCAATAGCATCAACTTTAGCTTTATCAACTTCAATACCTCTCTCAGAAATCTTATGCCCCAAGACAATGCCTTCATTAACCATAAAGTGGCACTTTTCCCAATTCAAGACGAGACTAGTGTCTTCACATCTCTGCAAAACTCGATCAAGGTTGCTCAAGCAATCATCAAAATAGGAACCATAAACGGAGAAATCATCCATGAATACCTCACAAATCTTTTCACAAAAGAGAATATAGCCATCATACATCTTTGAAAGGTAGTAGGTGCATTACATAAACCAAAAGGCATACGTCTATAAGCAAAAGTACTTAAAGGGCAAGTAAAAGTAGTTTTTGATTGATCCCTCGCTGACATAGGTATTTGAGAGAAACCAGAATAACCATCTAGAAAGCAGAAATGTGTGTGTTTGGATAGTCTTTCTAGCATTTGATCAATAAAAGGTAAAGGGTAATGATCTTTCTTAGTAGCTTTATTTAATTTACAGAAATCAATTACCATCCTATAACTTGTAATAATTCTATGCGGGATCAATTCATCTTTATCATTAGGAACGACAATAAATACCTCCCTTTTTAGGAACACAATGGACAGGGATTACCCAATCACTATCAGCAATGGGATAAATTATACCCGCCTCATGGAGCTTTAGTATCTCCTTTCTTACCACTTCTTTCGACTTAGGATTCAATCATCGTTGAGGATCTCTAACTAGTTTGGCACCTTCCTCCAATTTAATTTTGTGTTGGCATAGTGTGGGACTAATGCCCTTGAGATCATCCAGAGTATATCCGATAGCAGCATGGTGCTTCTTCAGAGTTTTCAATAATCTTTCTTCTTCTTGTTCTGAAAGGTTAGCACTAATAATAACATGATATATTTTCTTTTCATCAAGATAAGCATACTTAAGATTATCAGGTAATGGTTTGAGTCCAAACACGGGATCACCCTTGGGTGGAGGGGGATCCCCTAGAATTTCAACAGGTAGGTTGTGTTTCAGAATAGGTTCCTGTTGAAGGAGCACTTTATCTATTTCCCTTCTTTCGTTCATAAACATATCATTTTCATGGTCTAGCAAATATTGTTCTAACGGATCAGTAGGAGGCACGGCAATAGAAGCAAGACCAATAATCTCATCTTTACTAGGTGATTCTTTATCACGGGGTTGTCTATGAAACTTAGCAAAATTAAACTCATGAGACATATCCCCTAAGCAAATTTCAATAATATCCTTTTCGCAATCAATCCTAGCATTAACAGTATTCAAGAAGGGTCTACCAAATATAATGGGACAAAAGTCATCTTGTGGGAACCAAGAACAAGAAAATCAGCAGGATATTTAACCTTCCCACACAAGACTTCAACATCTCTAACAATCCCAACTGGCTTAATGGTGTCCCTATTGGCAAGCTTAATAGTAACATCAATATCTTCTATTTCAGCGGGTGCAATATCATGCATAATTTCTTCATATAAGTCATAGGGTATTGCATTAGCACTAGCACCCATATCACATAACCATAATAACAATGATCTCCTATTTTAACAGAAATAACATGCATGCCTACAATAGGTCTATGTATCTTAGCATCTGGTCTAACAATATTAGGAGTCTCGCCACATAAATAAATAACATGCCCATCTAAATTATCATCCAATAGATCTTTAACCATAGCAATACTAGGTTCAACTTTGATTTGCTCAGGAGGTGTATAAGTCCTAGTATTACTCTTAGAAACAATAGTCGAAGTTTTAGCATGATCCTTTATCCTAATAGGAAAAGGAGGTTTCTCAACATAAGTAGTAGGAACAATAGGATCACTATAAGTGACAGTCTTTTCTTCAACTGTAATAGGTGCAACTACTTTTAATTCAATGGAAGGATTATATTTAAACCACTTCTCCTTAGGGAGATCAACGTGAGTAGCAAAAGATTCACAAGAAGCAGTTACTATCTCAGAACAAGTCCAGACATAGCGCTAAATCCACGAAAAGCATCGGTATCCATAAAAGATTTAACACAATCAAACTTAGGGGTCATACCTGACTCCTTACCTTCATCGGAACCCCAATCTTCAGAGTTGCGTTTAATTCTTTCCAATAAATCCCATTTGAATTCAAAAGTCTTCAGCATATAAGAACCAGCACAGGAAGTATCGAGCATGTTGCGATCATTGGGAGAAAGTCGAGTATAAATATGTTGAATAATCATTTCTCTAGAGAGCTCATGATTGCGGCATGAATATAACATTTACTTAAGCCTCCCCCAAGCTTGAGCGATGCTTTCTCCTTCGCGAGGCCAGAAATTATGTATGTAATTACGATCACGATGAACAAGATGCATAGGATAGAATTTCTGGTGAAATTCCAATTTCAATCGTTTATAATTCCAAGATCCTGTATCATCACATACCTATACCATGTCAATGCATCTCCCTTCAAAGATAAAGGGAAGACCTTCCTTTTGACAACATCATCGGGAATACCTGCAAGCTTAAATAATCCACAAACTTCATCCACAAAGATAAGGTGTAAATCGGGATGCAATGTTCCATCTCCTGCAAAGGGATTAGCTAGCAGTTTCTCTATCATACCCGGAGGAATCTCAAAGTAAATATTTTTAGTAGGTTCTGTAGGTTGAGGAGAAACTCTTTGATCTTATGGTCAGGGTGAAGATACCCCGACCAAGCCCCTCAAAGGATTAGTTTCCATAGTAACAAGTGACAGAAAATTTCAGCACACTATATAAATGTTTCCTTACCAAGTTCCACTCACCAAAGGCGCTTCACTCCCTGGCAACCGTGCCAGAAAATAGTCTTGATGACCCACAAGTATAGGGGATCTATCTAGTCCTTTCGATAAGTAAGAGTGTCGAACCCAACGAGGAGCAGAAGGAAATGACAAGCGGTTTTCTCTGCAAGCACTGAGTAGGTAACAGATAGTTTTGTGATAACATAAATTGTAATGAGTAACAAGAAATGAAAGTAAATAAAGTGCAGCAAGGTGGCCCAATCCTTTTTGTAGCAAAGGACAAGCCTGGACAATTTCTTATAATGAGAAAAGCGCTCCTGAGGACACATGGGATTTATCGTCAAGCTAGTTTTCATCATGCTCATATGATTCGCGTTCGGTACTTTGATAATTTGATATGTGGGTGGACCAGTGCTTGGGTACTTCCCTTACTTGGACAAGCATCTCACTTATGATTAACCCCTATTGCAAGCATTCGCAACTACAAAAGAAGTATTAAGGTAAACCTAACCACAACATTAAACATATGGATCCAAATCAGCCCCTTACGAAGCAACGCATAAACTAGGGTCTAAGCTTTTGTCACTCTAGCAACCCATCATCTACTTATTAATTCCCAATGCCTTCCTCTAGGCCCAAATAATGGTGAAGTGTCATGAAGTCAACGTTCACGTAACACCACTAGAGGAAAGACAACATACATCTTATCAAAGTATCGAACGAATACCAAATTCACATGACTACTAATAGCAATACCTCACCCATGTCCTCAGGAACAAATGTACCTACTCACAAAGCATATTCATGTTCATAATCAGAGGAGTAATAATATGCATTAAGGATCTGAACATATGGTCTTCCACCAAGTAAACCAATTAGCATCAACTACAAGGAGTAATCAACACTACTAGCAACCCACAGGTACCAATTTGTGGTTTTGATGCAAGATTGGATACAAGAGATGAACTAGGGTTTTGAGAGGAGATGGTGCTGATGAAGATGTTGATGGAGATTGACCCCCTCCCGATGAGAGGATCTTTGGTGATGACGATGGGGATGGTTTCCCCCTCCCGTAGGGAAGCTTTGCCGGCAGAACAGCTCTGCCAGAGCCCTAGATTGGTTCCGCCAAGGTTCCTCCTCGTGGCAGCGGAGTTTCGTCCCGTAAGCTTGCCTCTGATTTTTTCCAGGGTAAAAGCCTTCATATAGAAGAAGATGGGCACCGGAGGGCCATCGGGGGGCCCAAGAGACAGGGGGCACGCCCAGTAGGGGTGGGCACGCCCCCCGCCCTCCTGGCCAGGGTGTGGGCCCCCTCTGGTATTTTCTTCGCTCAATAATTCGTATTAATTCCAAAACTGACTTCCATGGAGTTTCAGGATTTTTGGAGATGTGCATAATAGGTTTCCAATATTTGCTCCTTTTCCAGCCAGAATTCCAGCTGCCGGCATTCCCCCTCTTCATGGTAAACCTTGTAAAATAAGAGGGAATAGCCATAAGTATTGAGATATAATGTGTAATAACAACCCATAATGCAATAAATATTGATATGAAAGCATGATGCAAAATGGACGTATCAAGCACCCGCCTGAGCACGAGGTCACCTACCTCAGGAGTCTTGAGCGGATGTTGCGGCAATGATACCGCCGCAGCGCCTGCTAGTATCTTGCTGCTCGTAGTGCAGTTTCCCGATGGTGCTCCTCCCCCAACACGAGGTCCATCCCCCGCATGATGTCCTGTTGCGCTTCATAAAACGCTAGGACCCATGCGGAGCGATGCCTGACCTCGTGATGGGGGACCACCTCTGCTCCATAGATGAGGAAGAACGGGGTCTCGCCAGTCGACTTGGTGGTGGTAGTGCGGATGGACCACAACACAGACTCGAGCTCGTCGTGCCATCCCCTGCCACAGGCCTCCAGCTTCTTCTTGAAGGTCATGGTTTTGAGGACTTTTAGGACCTCTGTGTTGGCGCGTTCAGCCTGGCCGTTACTCCAGGGGTGTGCCACCGAAGCGTAGCCTATCTAAGTTCCAAGGTTAGCACAATATGTTTTGAAGAGATTGCTGGTGAACTGCGAACCGTTGTCGGTGATGATGCGATTAGGGACCCCGAATCGGCTCACGAGGCCCTTGATGAACTTGACTACAAAGCCAGCTGCGATGGTGCGGACGGTTTCCACCTCCGCCCACTTGGTGAACTTGTCAATGGAGACGTAGAGGTAGCGGTAGCCCCCAGGTGCTCGAGGAAACGGGACCAAGATATCCAGCCCCCAGACCGTGAACGACCATGAGAGTGGGATGGTCTGCAGGCCCTGAGCCGGCTGATGGATCTGCTTGGCATGTAATTGGCAGGCTTCACAAGCCTTCACCAGCTCAATTGCATCATTGAGTGCCATGGGCCAATAGAACCCGCTGCTAAACGCCTTGCCAACAAGGGTCCATGATGACGAGTGGTGTCCACAATCTCCACCATGTATGTTAGGCAACAACTCCTTTCCTTGTTCCCTGGAGATGCAACGCAGGGAAACATCATTTGGCCGGTTTCGCTAGAGCTCTCCGTCTTGGATGCAGTAGGACGTGGCCTGCTAGGCCACACGTTCCGTGTCCTCTTCCTTCTCTGGTAGAGCCCCTTCTCCGTGTCCAGCATCCCTCCTGAGGCTCCAGCGCCAGGAGTAACCGTGCTCCCGAGGTTGGGCCACAGGCCGGGGCTCCTGAGGTAGGCGGTTGAGGGAGTTCCTCCCGAGGTTGTGCTGTGCTTGACAGTGACGGCGCTGCCAAAGGCTTGAAGAGCCGCTCCTCAAAAACGCCAGGCTCCTAAGGCAGCCGCTTGGATGCTCTCCTGGCCATGTCATCAGCCTCTTGGTTGGTGCCGTGGGGCACGTGCTGCAACTCCAGCCCCCAAATCTGCTTTTCCATCCTGCGCACCTCCACAAGATACGCTTCCATGTGCTCGTCCTTGGGCTCGTACACTATGTTGGAGAAGTTGACGAGGAGCTGTGAATCACCCTTGATGATGAGGCGCTTCATCCCCAATGCTGCTGCAGCTTTCAAGCCTGTTATGAGGCCCTCGTATTCTGCTATGTTGTTGGAGACCTTCTCACCATGCTGGAAGCAGAGCTGCACGACATAATAGAGCTTGTCCTGAGTGGGGGATATGAGCACTGCACCAGCCCCCGCGCCGTGTCGCGAGAATGCTCCATCGAAGTACATGACCCAGCCATCCGGTGCCTCACTTCCTAGGGAAAGTGACCGATCCTCGCCTGCTTCAAGGCCTGGCGCTTGTGTCCATTCTACCACAAAATCTACTAGTGGCGCTCCCTTGACTACCCAGGTCGTGCTGAATTCCAACTGAAACGCTTGCAACTCGATGTTCCATTCGGCGAGCCTTCCGGCCGTATTGGGCCTCCTGAGTACCCTTTCCAATGGGTAGGCCGAGACGACCTTGATGGGGTGACCTTGAAAGTAGTGTCGCAGCTTTCACAAGGCCACCAATAGCACGAGCAAGAGCTTCTGAGGCATGGGGTATCGTGCCCTTGCATCCCGCAGCACCGTGCTGGCGAAATACACTGGATGCTCGACGAGGGTGAGGGTGCTGATGAGGTCCGTGCCCTCCGGAGGATTAGGCGCCTCCTGAGACGACGGAGCCCCTTGCACCTGGCTGTCTAGTGAGGCCTCTTCAGCCCCAGGGGCGTCTTCCTATTGAGGCTGGTCTCCATCTGCCGAGACCATGGTCTTCGCGAGACCTTCTTGGTCTTGTGCTGCCCCGGCCGGGGCCGTGGCCGGTCGTGACGCAGCCTTGGTTTGACGCTCTTCCTGAACCGCCACTAGGCCTGCACTGGCGGAGTAGGGTGTGGCGGCGAGGTAGAGCACCAGGGGCTCCTGTGGGCATGGCGCCACCATCACAGGAGGGCTGGTCAGGTACTTCTTGAGGTCTTGAAACGCTTGGTCGGCCTCTTGTGTCCACTCGAACGGGCCCTTCTTCTTCATCAACTTGAAGAAAGGCAAGGCGCGCTCCCCCAGCTTGGAGATGAAGCGTCCTAACGCAGTTAAGCGTCCGGCGAGCTTCTGCATTTCTCTAAGGGTTTGTGGTGGACTCATGTCTTCGATTGCCTTGACCTTCTCTAGGTTGGCCTCGATCCCTCTATGGGACACGAGGAAGCCCAGAAGCTTGCCTGAAGGAACGCCAAACACACACTTCTCCGGGTTGAGTCGCAGGTCCACTTCGCGGAGGCACGCGAAGGTTTCTTCCAGGTCCTGGATCAGGGTCTTGGCCTCCCGAGACTTCACCACAATGTCGTCGATGTAAGCCTCGGCATTTTTCTCGAGCTGACGGCCTAAGGCGATGTGCATCAGCCGCTGGAAGGTTGCACCCGCATTGCGTAACCCGAACAGCATGCAGGTGTAGCAGTATACCCCACATGGGGTCAAGAAGGCCGTCTTCTCCACGTCTTATACCGCCATCTTGATTTGGTGGTAGCCCAAAAATGCATCCAGGAAACACAGCAGGTCGCACTCGGCGGTGGAGTGGGAACGGATCATCCGGGGTAGTGGGAATGGATCTTGCGGGCAGGCCTTGTTGAGGCTGGTGAAGCCGACACACATGCGCTCCTTTCCTCCCTTTTTCGGCATGACAATAGGGTTTGCCAGCCATTCGGGGTAGCAAACCTCATGAATAACACCTGCTGCTTCTAGCTTGCAGGTTTCTTGAACGATGAAGGTCTGCTTCTCAGTGGACTGCCACCTGGCTTTCTGCTTTACGTGACGTACATTGGGGCACACATTCAGGTGATGCTCAATCACCTGCCTCGGACCCCCGCTAGCTGCTTGGGTTCCCATGCGAACACTTCCTTGTTCGAGCGCAGGAATATCACCAAGGCCTCCTCCTGGTCAGGGTCGAGATTGGCACCTATGGTGAACGTGGCACCTGAGGACCCGTCCTCCTCAACTGGCGCTTGCTTGGTCTCCGCCTTGTCCTGGGTGAACAGCTTCTTCTTCTTGGTCGGTGCAGCCCCCTTGGCCTTGGAGGTGTCGGTGCCGGCAGGCTGCGCTGCCGCGGCTGTCTTTGAGGGCGAGCTTGAGAGCCAGCAGGGCATCCTTGGTATCCCCAGCTACCGTGAGGACGCCGCTGCTTCCGAGCATCTTCATGAGGTTGTAGGTCGGATGGGTCGCTGCCATGAACTGGGCCAAGGCAGGGTAGCCGAGGATGGCGTTGTACGGGAGGCCGATGTGGGCGATGTCGAAGGTCACAGGGAGGCAGATCTGCACCAGGGAGCTGGAGGAACCGCCTCCGGCGCCCGAGAAGGGCTTGCTGGGTTGGAGCCGTTCCGGCGGCATGTGGAGGAGGTTGAAGGCCTCCACCGAGAGCATGTCGAGTCCGGCACCACCATCGATGAGGGTCCTGGTGATGTCCACCTGGCAGATGGTGGGCATACAAAGCATTAGGAGCGCACCCGAGCAGGCGGTGTCGACGGGATAATCGTCCGAGTTGAAGGTCAGGTCGGCCTTGGGTCCTGCCCATCCCGTTGGAGCTCCTTGCCGCGCGAGAGCGGCGCTAATCTGGCGAAAGAACGGCTTGGCGTGGCGGTCTAAGGGTGGCGCCTGTGAGCCGCCAAGGAGAGCTGCGACGACCCGGGGCGCCGGCACACCATACTGGGTGAGGAAGAGGTTGCACAGCTGATGTCTACTACACAACCTTCTTCTTGTAGACATTATTGGGCCTCCAAGTGCAGAGGTTTGTAGGACAGTAGCAAATTTCCCTCAAGTGGATGACCTAAGGTTTATCAATCTGTGGGAGGCGTAGGATGAAGATGGTCTCTCTTAAACAACCCTGCAACCACATAACAAAGAGTCTCTTGTGTCCCCAACACACTCAATACAATGGTAAATTGTATAGGTGCACTAGTTCGGCGAAGAGATGGTGATACAAGTGCAATATGGATTGTAGATATAGGTTTTTGTAATCTGAAAATATAAAAACAGCAAGGTAACTAATGATAAAAGTGAGCGTAAACGGTATTGCAATGCTAGGAAACAAGGTCTAGGGTTCATACTTTCACTAGTGCAAGTTCTCTCAACAATAATAACATACTTGGATCATATAACTATCCCTCAACATGCAACAAAGAGTCACTCCAAAGTCACTAATAGCGGAGAACAAACGGAGAGATTATCGTAGGGTACGAAACCACCTCAAAGTTATCCTTTCTGCTTGATCTATTCAAGAGTCCGTAGTAAAATAACATTAAGCTATTCTTTCCGTTCAATCTATCATAGAGTTCATACTACAATAACACCTTAAGACACAAATCAACCAAAACCCTAATGTCACCTAGATACTCCATTGTCACCTCAAGTGTCTGTGGGCATGATTATATGATATGCATCAGACAATCTCAGATTCATCTATTCAACCAACACAAAGTACTTCAAAGAGTGCCCCAAAGTTTCTACCGGAGAGTCAAGACGAAAACGTGTGCCAACCCCTATGCATAGGTTCATGGGCAGAACCCACAAGTTGATCACTAGAACATACATCAAGTGGATCACGTGAATATCCCATTGTCACCACAAATAAGCACGGCAAGACATACATCAAGTGTTCTCAAATCCTTAAAGACTCAACCCGACAAGATAACTTCAGAGGGAAAACTCAATCCATTACAAGAGAGTAGAGGGGGAGAAACATCATAAGATCCAACTATAATAGCAAAGCTCGCGATACATCAAGATCGTATCACCTCAAGAACACGAGAGAGAGAGATCAAACACATAGCTACTGGTACATACCCTCAGCCTCGAGGGTGAACTACTCCCTCCTCATCATGGAGAGTGTCGGGATGATAAAGATGGCCACCGATGATGGGTCCCCCCTCCGGCAGGGTGCCGGAACGGGCTCCCGAGAGGTTTTTGGTGGCTACAGAGGCTTGCGGCGGTGGAACTCCCGATCTATTGTTGTCTTTGATGTTTTTAGGGTATATGGGAATATATAGGCGAAAGAAGTCGGTCAGGGGAGCCACGAATGGCCCATGAGGGTGGAGGGCGCGCCCAGGGGGTGGGCGCGCCCCCTGCCTCGTGGCCTCCTCGAAGCTTCCCTGGCTTGCACTCCAAGTCCCCTGGATTGCTTCCGTTCCAAAAATAACGCTCCCGAAGGTTTCATTCCATTTGGACTCCATTTGATATTCCTTTTCTTCGAAACACTTAAATAGGCAAGAAAACAGCAATATGGGTTGGGCCTCCGGTTAATAGATTAGTCCCAAAAATAATATAAAAGTGTATAATGAAGCCCATAAACATTCAAAACAGATAATATAATAGCATGAATGCTTCATACATTATAGATACGTTGGAGACGTATCAGCATCCCCAAGCTTAATTCCTGCTCATCCTCGAGTAGGTAAATGATAAAAGAAAGAATTTATGAAGTGTGAATGCTAGCAGGCGCACAAGTTTGATCAATGATAATTTCAATCACCTTTTCTAGCATGATTATATGTCATAACAGTAGTTCATCTCATAAAACTTCTCAAGATCAAGTAACAATCAATTCACATGTTAAAGCATAGACCATAAACTTTCTTGAAAGCTAGCAAACTTCATTCTTAGTCATCAAACAATTACAATTCATCTTATTTTCAGGAAGGGTCTATGTCAAAGCTTTGATTTAGCAAACTCCACATACTCAACTACCATATAGTCTTCTACAATTGCTAACACTCACGCAATACTTATGGTTATGGAGTTTTAATCAGACACTGAGAAATATAGGGGCTTATAATTTTGCCTCCCAACGTATTCACCTTTGGGTGATGTCAACAATAATAGTTCATGCTAACTTGCATCCAATTGGATATATATATCAGGATCTTTCCAACACGAGGTGCTTGCCAAAGGATAAAATGAAAAGGGGAAAGTTGAAGATCACCTTGACTCTTGCATAAAGTAAAAGACATAAAGTAAAAGATAGGCCCTTCGCAGAGGGAAGCAGGGATTTGCAGAGGTGCCAGAGCTCGATTTTGAAATAGAGATGAAAATAATTTTTAGAGGTATGCTTTGATTGTCAACATAACAACCAAGAGTTCCCAATATCTTCCATACTACATACATTATAGGTAGTTCCCAAACAGAATGGTAAAGATTTTACTCCCCCTCCACCAACAATCACACTCCACGGCCATCTGAAACAACAGGGTACCGTCCATACCAACAACTATCCTGGGGGAGTTTTGTTTTAATTAATTTGTTTTGCTTTGATCTTTTTGATCATGGGACTGGGCATCCCGGATACCAGCCATTTTTCTCGTGAATGATGAGCGGAGTCCACTCATCTTGAGAATAACCCACCTAGCATGGAAGATACTGACAGCCCCTAGTCGCTACATGAGCGATTCGGGCATACAAAATAGATTATTATTTGAAGGTTTAGAGTTTGGCACATGCAAATTTACTTGGAACGGCAGGTAAATACCACATATAGGTAGGTATGGTGGACACTCATGGCAAAAACTGGGTTTAAGGATATTTGGAAGCACAAGTAGTATCTCTACTTGGTGCAAGGAATTTGGCTAGCATGAGGGGGGAAGGCTAGCTCAACATGTTGGACGATCCATGACAATATACTTTAACTGAGATGTGAGAAAACATAACCCATTACGTTGTCTTCCTTGTCCAACATCAACTCTTTAGCATGTCATAATTATTGAGTGTTCACAATTATAAAAGATGTCTAAGATAGTATATTTATATGTGAAATCTCTCTTCCTTCAATATTCTTTCATGAATTGTTCAAATGACCAATACATTGCTTGCTAACCATCAATAAATTTACAACCTCTACTTCTTAGATGTGAAGTCATTACTCCCCATGGGATAAGCAAATGAAACATATATAATTTCAGATTTATGGCATTCAACTCATTCAACCATTTATTCATAGGATATAAGTGAAGCACACGAGTAAATGAAAAACTACTCTAAAAAGATATAAGTGAAGATCAATGAGTAGCTAAATAATTACGTAACTATGTGAAGACTCTCTCTCATTTAAGAATTTCAGATCTTGGTATTTTATTCAAACAGCAAGCAAAACAAAACAGAATGGCATTGCAAGGATAGCACAACTCATGTGAAGAAGTGAAAGTGCATTATATCGACTAGAGGGGGGTGAATAGGCGATTTTTATGAATTCTTCACTAAGGAATTTGCCGGTGAGGAAATTCCTTAGCGAAGAACTACTTGCAGCGGAATAAGTACTCAGATGTAAGCATGACAGAATACACATGTAGTCATCATGATGAAATGAAGACAAACACAAAGTACAGAAAGCGTAAACACAGGATAACACAAGATGAAGACAAACAGACTGAAGAAATTGAACTGAGGAAATTGAGAAAGTCTTCAGTCAAAGTCTTCAAACACAGATATGAACAATCACTCAACACAGTAATGAATAAATGAAAGAGTTGAGGAAATATAACCAGTAAGGTTGGTGAAGACAATGATTTGGTAGACCAGTTCCAACTGCCGTCTCAGTTGTACGTCTGGTTGGAGCGGCTGAGTATTTAAACTCGAGGACACACAGTCCCGGACACCCTGTCGCTGAGCACGCATCTCAGGACACCAAGTCCTCACCGTATTCTCCTTGAACTAAGGTCACACAGACCTCGTCCAATCAGTCGTGGTAAGTCTTCAGGCGATTTTCAAACCTTCACAGACTTCGGTCACTCGGCGATCCACAATTCCTCTTAGATGCTCTAGACCATGACGCCTAACCGTCTGGAAGAAGCACAGTCTTCAAAGGTAACAAGCGTCTGATCCACGCAGGATCAATCTCTTCAGTGATGCTCAATCACTTTGGGTTTGTAGGTGTTTGTGTTTGGGTTTTTCCTCACTCGATGATTTTCGCTCAAAGTCCTTGGAGGATGGGTTGCTCTCAAATGACAAGTGTCAGTTTCTCTCGGAGCAGCCAACCAGCTAGTGGTTGTAGGGGGTGGCTATTTATAGCCTAGGGAGGAGCCCGACATGATAAGACATAAATGCCCTTCGATGATATGACCGTTAGGTGGATAAGATATTTTGGGACAGCTGGCGTGCAGCACAGCAACGGTCGGAATTTTGACGCTCAAATTCCTCAGGGCTATCATGTTCCTCACTGTGTAGGCAATCCGCACTGGCGAATTCCTAACTCCTCAGTCAGAACAAATTCCTCAGCGACCAGAAGAACTTCGTCTCTGTCACTGAAGAAATTGACTGAACTATATGAGATTTCCAATGGCTTCACTCGAAGGGATTGGTAGGTGTAGAATTTTGAGTTGAGCATCACATGGAAATTTTTCCTTAGTATTTCCTCGACCCCCTGTAATAGTACGGTGTTTCCTATGACTCAAGAAGGAGAAAAACAAAACTATGAAAACGAAAGTCTTCAAGCTTCATATTCCTTGCATGAATATCAAGTCTTCACGGACACACCAATTTCTTCACTTTCACAGTCTTCATGAAAGTCTTCAGGAATACCAAAATCTTCAGTCGAAGATATTCATTTTTAGGGGTCGACTTTCTCTGTAAATATCAAACTCCTCATAGACTTATAGACCTGTGTACACTCATAAACACATTAGTCCCTTAACCTATAGGTCTTCAATACACCAAAATCACTAAGGGGCACTAGATGCACTTACAAGAAGCAAAAACTTAGGTTCAACCGATACTAACCGATAGTTGTTGAGGAAGAAAGGTGGGATGCCTACCGGGGCATCCCCAAGCTTAGATGCTTGAGACTTCTTGAAATATTATCTTGGGGTGCCTTGGGAGTCCCCAAGCTTGAGCTTGTGTGTCTCCTTAATTCCTTTTATACCTCGGTTTCCTTAATCTCGAAAGCTTCATCTACACCAAACTCAATAAGAACTCGTGAGATAAGTTAGTATAAACCAATGCAAAAACCTTATCATTTTCTACTGTAACAAATCACTAAAATTATTACTCCCTCCGTCTCAATTTACAAGTCCTACGCATATACCTAGGTTGCCAATTTTATCATCCTAATATAAACTATATAACACAAAAATTATATCTTTTGAAAATAGAACATCTGAAGTTTATATTGGTATATTTTTTGTAATATATGACTTGTATTAGGTTGGTCAAATTGACGACCTAGGGGTACGCGCACGTCCTGTAAACTGAGAGAGAGGGAGTATTCAACATTGAATACTAAATGCCTCTGCCTATTTAATACTTCTATCCTCAAATAGAATCATTAAACAAGCAAACATATGAAAACAATGCAAACATAACATCAATCTACCAAAACAGTATAGTCTATAAAGAATGCAAGATTCTGCATATTTCCCTAACTCCACAAATTATGAGAAAAATACCTCACTGTAGAAGATTTATCAGAACTCAATATTCAAAAAGTTTCAACATTATACCATTCTCTGACGTTTCTAGGGAATTTTTGCAACAGCGGCAACTTCCTGTTTTCAAACAGCAACATGTATACTAGCAAAATAAGCATGGTAAAGGCTATCCTTGACATTTTTATTGAAACTAAAGATGCAAAACATTAATATAAATAACAGCAAGCAAATACTAACAAAAGACAATGACGCTCCAAGTAAAACACATATCATGTGGTGAATAAAAATATAGCTCCAAGTAAAGTTACCGATAGACGAAGACGAAGGAGGGGATGCCATCTGGGGCATCCCCAAGCTTAGGCTCTTGGTTGTACTTGAGTATTACCTTGGGGTGCCTTGGCCATCCCCAAGCTTAGGCTGTTTCCACTCCTTGTTCCATAGTCCATCGAATCTTTACCCAAAACTTGAAAACTTCACAACACAAAACTCAACAGAAAACTCGTAAGCTCCGTTAGTATAAGAAAATAAAACCACCACTTAGGTAATGTCATGACCTCATTAAAAATTCATATTGGTGTAATATATACTGTATTCCGACTTGTCTATGGTTCATACCCTCCGATACTACTCATAGATTCATCAAAATAAGCAAACAACACATAGAAAACAGAATCTGTCAAAAACATAACAGTCTGTAGTAATCTGTATCAAACATATACTTCTGGAACTACAAAAATTCTACCAAATTAGGAAGTCCTAATCAATTCGTGTACCAATCCAGAGCAAAAAGAATCAGATCAGGAGCACGTTTCTGTGAGTTATCAAAACTAATTTACTGGGTGCAAAAGTTTCTGATTTTCAGCAGGATCAACACAACTATCACCGTAAGCTATCCTAAAGGTCTTACTTGGCACTTTATTGAAACAAAAGCTATAAAACATGATTACTACAGTAGCATAATCATGTGAAAACACAAAAACAGTAAGGGTAAATATTGGGTTGTCTCCCAACAAGCGCTTTTCTTTAATGCCTTTCTAGCTAGGCATGATGATGACAATGATGCTCACATAAAGGATAAGAATTGAAACATAACGGGAGCATCATGAAGCATATGACTAGCACATTTAAGTATAACCCACTTCCTATGCATAGGGATTTTGTGAGCAAACAACTTATGGGAACAATAATCAACTAGCATAGGAAGGCTAAACAAGAATAACTTCAAAACTTTAAACACATAGAGAGGAAACTTGATATTATTGCAATTCCTACAAGCATATGTTCCTCCCTCATAATAATTTTCAGTAGCATCAAGAATGAAGTCAAGAATATAACCAGCACCTAAAGCATTCTTTTCATGATCTACAAGAATAGAAAATTTACTACTCTCCACATAAGCAAAATTCTTCTTATTCGGAATGGTGGGCGTATCGTAAGAGACTCGAATACTAAAAATTGTTTCCACATTAAAAGAGTAACGTTCAGAAAAAGGGTAATCATAATCATGACAAGTTTTATAAATATAATCATCACTACTTTTTATAGCATAAGTTTCATCATAATAATCATCATAAGTAGCAACTTTGTTCTCATCATAATCGACTGAAACCTCTTCCAAGATAGTGGAATCATCACTAAATAAAGTTGACACTCTTCCAAATCCACTTTCATATTCATCACAATAAGACTCAACATCCTCCAAAATAGTGGGATAACTAGTTCCTAAAGTTGACACTCTTTTAAACCCACTTTCATCAATATAATCATCATAGCTAAGAGGCATGCTATCATCATAACAACTTTGCATATCAAAACTTGGGAGGCTAAAAATATCATCTTCATTAAACGTAGCATCCCCAAGCTTGGGACAAACATTAATTTCAGCAAATAAATTCTCAAATATGTCATCCTCATCAAACATAGCTTCCCCAAGCTTGGGCCTTTTCATATCATAAGCATAATCACTCTCATTATTTATACTATGGATAGCACCAATAGTATAGAAATTATCATCATCACACTGAATAGTAGGAGCAAAATCATTTGGGAGGGATAACTTTTTACCTTTGCTTCTCCGTTTTTTCTTTTTCTTCTTCACATTATGTGTGGGTTCAACCTTCTTCTTTGAGCTCCTTATTGATGAGATTGGTTGAATAGAAAGCTCCTCCTCGTTACCTGATTCATCATAAGAAATAATAGGAGGATATTGGGAAGTCTCTTCCCTTTCATTAGTATTCTATTCATCTTCTATTTGCTTTCTTTTCTTTAGGTAATTGGCAATATAAGGATTTTCAATGCAATTCACCGCACAAAACAAACTAAATCTTCTCTAGATTAATATCAAGAAAATTCTCAAGGTTAAATTCTGGAATATGCTTAGTTGCACGTTTCAATTCTTCATAACCCAAAAGAAAACTAAGTTCATTATGATGTGCAAGGGAAATCAAATCATCACAATTTTTCGACACGATTCGATTATGAAACAATTTGCATCGAAGATTTAAATGACCATGTTCATGGCAAAGTTCACAAGTACGTCGAAGATATTTTAAATTTTCAGCACTAACATTAAGCCTTTCTTGCAACCATTTAGTTTCTAAATGCTTATGCCTCTTGCAATATCTATTTTTCCTATTTGGTGCATACTTGAAAACCCAATATACTCCACAAAAACCGACATATTTATTGGAGACAGTTTCATCGTAGCTAGTGCAATCATCATTAGTACTACGGATATTCAAAGAGTTCATACTAACAACATTGAAATCATGCTCATCATTCCAAGATTTAGTACCAAGCATTTTAATGCATTCTTCTTCTAGCAATTGAGCACAATTTCCCTTTCCATCATTCTCATGAAAGATATTAAAAAGATGAAGCGTATGAGGCAAAGTCAATTCCATTTTTTGTAGTTTTCTTTTATAAACTAAACTAGTGATAAAACAAGAAACAAAAAGATTCGATTGCAAGATCTAAAGATATACCTTCAAGCACTCACCTCCCTGGCAACGGCGCCAGAAAAGAGCTTGAAGTCTACTACACAACCTTCCTCTTGTAGATGTGGTTGGGCCTCCAAGTGCAGAGGTTTGTAGAACAGTAGCAAATTTCCCTCAAGTGGATGACCTAAGGTTTATCAATCCATGGGAGGTGTAGGATGAAGAAGGTCTCTCTCAAACAACCCTACAACCAAATAACAAAGAGTCTCTTGTGTCCCCAACACACTCAATACAATGGTAAATTGTATAGGTGCACTAGTTCGGCGAAGAGATGGTGATACAAGTGCAATATGGATGGTAGATATAGGTTTTTGTAATCTAAAAATATAAAACAGCAATGTAACTAATGATAAAAGTGAGCGTAAACGGTATTGAAATGCTAGGAAACAAGGCCTAGGTTCACTAGTGCAAGTTCTCTCAACAATAATAACATACTTGGATCATATAACTATCCCTCAACATGCAACAAAGAGTCACTCCAAAGTCACTAATAGCGGAGAACAAACGAAGAAATTATGGTAGGGTACGAAACCACCTCAAAGTTATCCTTTCTGCTCGATCTATTCAAGAGTCCGTAGTAAAATAACATGAAGCTATTCTTTCCGTTTGATCGATCATAGAGTTCATACTAGAATAACGCCTTAAGAAACAAATCAACCAAAACCCTAATGTCACCTAGATACTCCATTGTCACCTCAAGTATCCGTGGGCATGATTATACGATATGCACCACACAATCTCAGATTCATCTATTCAACCTACACAAAGTACTTCAAAAGTGTCCCAAAGTTTCTACCGGAGAGTCAAGACGAAAACGTGTGCAACCCCTATGCATAGGTTCATGGGCAGAACCCGCAAGTTTATCACCAAAACATACTTCAAGTGGATCACGTGAATATCCCATTGTCACCACAGATAAGCACGGCAAGACATACATCAAGTGTTCTCAAATCATTAAAGACTCAATCCGACAAGATAACTTCAGAGGGAAAACTCAATCCATTACAAGAGAGTAGAGGGGGTGAAACATCATAAGATCCAACTATAATAGCAAAGCTCGCGATACATCAGGATCGTATCACCTCAAGAACACGAGAGAGAGAGAGAGATCAAACACATAGCTAGAGGTACATACCCTCAGCCCCGAGGGTGAATTACTCCCTCCTCGTCGTGGAGAGCGCCGAGATGATGAATATGGCCATCAGTGATGGGTTCCCCCCTCCGGCAGGGTGCCGGAACGGGCTCCCGAGAGGTTTTTGGTGGCTACAGAGGCTTGCGGCGGCGGAACTCCCAATCTATTGTTGTCTTTGATGTTTTTAGGGTATATGGGAATGTATAGGTGAAAGAAGTCGGTCAGGGCAGCCACGAGGGGCCCACGTGGGTGGAGGGAGCGCCCAGGGGGGTGGGCGCACCCCCCTTCCTCGTGGCCTCCTCGAAGCTTCCCTGGCTTGCACTCCAAGTCCCCTGGATTGCTTCCGTTCCAAAAATAACGCTCCCGAAGGTTTCATTCCGTTCGTACTCTGTTTGATATTCCTTTTCTTCAAAACACTAAAATAGTCAAGAAAACAGCAATATGGGTTGGGCCTCCAGTTAATAGGTTAGTCCCAAAACTAATATAAAAGTGTATAATAAATCCCATAAACATTCAAAACAGATAATATAATAGCATGAATGCTTCATAAATTATAGATACGTTGGAGACGTATCAGCAGCTCCTCCCAGGAGACCACAGAAGATGTTGGCAGGTGGAGCGGCCAAACGCATGAGACG
The DNA here is from genome assembly GCF_002162155.2 of Triticum dicoccoides. Lineage (NCBI taxonomy): Eukaryota > Viridiplantae > Streptophyta > Magnoliopsida > Poales > Poaceae > Triticum > Triticum dicoccoides. The sequence goes on from NC_041391.1 coordinate 345,334,717, forward strand.
CCGGTGAGGGCCATGGGAAACTAGTTGGCCATGACCTTGTCGTCGCCTTCGGCCTTGTGGACGGCCTCCTCGTACGCCAGCAGGAAAGCCAGCGGATCCGCCGCGCCGTTGTAGCGCGGTGGCATCTTTGGCTTGAACTTGTGAGGATCCGCCGCGCCACTGCACCTGCCGCAAGGCGGGGGCCAAGACTCGAAGCCCCTTGGCCCCAGCGCTGGCGTCGGCCGTCGGAGCCGATGGCGCATTGTCTGCCATGAGGGCGAAGCGCGGTGTTGATGGAGAGTGAGCTGACAGAAGGGAGAGCTCCGGCGCACCCCTACCTGGCGCGCTGATACGTCTCCAACGTATCTATAATTTATGAAGCATTCATGCTATTTTATTATCTGTTTTGAATGATTACGGGCTTTATTATACACTTTTATATTACTTTTGGGACTAACCTATTAACCGGAGGCCTAGCCAATATTGCTGTTTTATTTCCTGCTTCAGTATTTCAAAGAAAAGGAATATCAAACGGAGTCCAAACGGAATGGAACCTTCGGCAACGTGATTTTTTGAACAAACATGATCTAGGAGACTTGGAGTACAAGCCAGGGGATCTTTGAGGAGGCCAAGAGATAGGCTGGCGCGCCCACCCCCTCTGGGTGAGCCCCCTTATCTCGTGGGCCCCTCGAGCCTCCCCTGACCGACTTCTTTCGCCTATATATTCCCATATACCCTAAAACCATCGAATACGAAGATAGATCGGGAGTTCCGCCGCCGCAAGCCTCTATAGCCACCAAAAACCTCTCGGGAGCCCGTTCCGGCACCCTGTCGGAGGGGAATCCCTCATCGGTGGCCATCATCATCATCCCGGCGCTATCCATGACGAGGAGGGAGTAGTTCACCCTCGGGGCTAAGGGTATGTACCAGTAGCTATGTGTTTGATCTCTCTCTCTCTCTCTCTCTCTCTCTCTCTCTCTCTCTCGTGTTCTCTCTATGGCACGATCTTGATGTATCGCGAGCTTTGCTATTATAGTTGGATCTTATTATGTTTCTCCCCCTCTACTCTCTTTTGATAAATTGAGTTTTCCCTTTGAAGTTATCTTGTCGGATTGAGTCTTTAATGATTTGAGAACACTTGATGTATGTCTTGCCGTGCTTATCTGTGGTGACAATGGGATATAACGTGATCCACTTGATGTATGTTTTGTTGATCAACTTGCGGGTTCTGCCCATGAACCTATGCATAGGGGTTGGTACACGTTTTTGTCTTGACTCTCCGGTAGAAACTTTGGGGCACTCTTTGAAGTACTTTGTGTTGGTTGAATAGATGAATCTGAGATTGTGTGATACTTGAGGTGACAATGGAGTATCTAGGTGACATTAGGGTTTTGGTTGATTTGTGTCTTAATTAAGGTGTTATTCTATTACAAACTCTTGAATAGATCGATCCGAAAGAATAACTTTGAGGTGGTTTCATATCCTACCATAATCTCTTAGTTTGTTATCCACTATTAGTGGCTTTGAAGTGACTCTTTGTTGCATGTTGAGGGATAGTTATATGAGTCAATTATGTTATTATTGTTGAGAGAACTTGCACTAGTGAAAGTATGAACCCTATGCCTTGTTAATACATCCATTTTGCATCATGCTTTTATATCAATATTTATTGCATTATGGCTGTTATTACACATTATATCTCAATACTTATGGCTATTCTCTCTTATTTTACAAGGTTTACCGTGAAGAGGGGGAATGCCGGCAGCTGGAATTCTGGCTGGAAAAGGAGCAAACATTGGAAACCTATTCTGCACTGCTCCATAAATCCTGAAACTCGATGAAACCTATTTTTGGAATTAATAAGAATTATTGAGCAGAAGAAATACATCAGGGGGCCCACACCCTGGCCAGGAGGGTGGGGGCGCGCCCACCCCTACTGGGCGCGCCCCCTGTCTCCTGGGCCCCTTGGTGGCCCCCCGGTGTCCACCTTCTGCTATATGAGGGCTTTTACCCTGGAAAAAATCGTGGGCAAGCTTACGGGACGAAACTCCGCCGCCACGAGGCGGAACCTTGGCGGAACCAATCTAGAGCTTCGGTAGAGCTGTTCTTCCGGGACACTTCGCTTCGGGAGGGGGAAATCATCACCATCGTCATCACCAACGATCCTCTCAGCGGGAGGGGGTCAATCTCCATCAACATCTTCACCAGCACCATCTCCTCTCAAAACCATAGTTCATCTCTTGTATTCAATCTTGTATCAAAAACCACAAATTGGTACCTGTGGGTTGCTAGTAGTGTTGATTAGTCCTTGTAGTTGATGCTAATTGGTTTACTTGGTGGAAGATCATATGTTCAAATCCTTAATGCATATTATTACTCCTCTGATTATGAACATGAATATTCTTTGTGAGTAGTTATGTTTGTTCCTGAGGACATGGGTGAAGTCTTGCTATTAGTAGTCATGTGAATTTGGTATTCGTTCGATATTTTGATGAGATGTATGTTGTATTTTCCTCTAGTGGTGTTATGTGAACATCAACTACATGACACTTCACCATTATTTGGGCCTAGAGGAAGGCATTGGGAAGTAATAAGTAGATGATGGGTTGCTAGAGTGACAGAAGCTTAAACCCTAGTTTATGCGTTGCTTCGTTAGGGGCTGATTTGGATCCATATGTTTAATGCTGTGGTTAGGTTTACCTAAATACTTCTTTTGTAGTTGTGGACGCTTGTAATAGGGGTTAATCATAAGTGGGATGCTTGTCGAAGTAACGGCAGTACCCAAGCACCGGTCCACCCACATATCAAATTATCAAAGTACCATACGTGAATCATATGAGTGTGATGAAAACTAGCTTGACGATAATTCCCATGTGTCCTCGGGAGCTCCTTACTCATTATAAGAAATTGTCTAGACTTATCCTTTGCTACATAAAGGATTGGGCCACCTTACTGCACATTATTTACTTGTTACTCATTACAATTTATCTTATCACAAAACTATCTATTACCTACAATTTCAGCGCTTGTAGAGAAAACCTTACTGAAAACCGCTTATCATTTCCTTCTGCTCCTCGTTGGGTTCGACACTCTTACTTATCGAAAGGACTACGATAGATCCCCTACACTTTTGGGTCATCAAGACTCTTTTCTGGCGCCGTTGCCGGGGAGTGTGGCGCTTTTGATGAGTGGAACTTGGTAAGCAAACATTTATATAGTGTGCTGAAATTTTTTGTTACTTGTCACTATGGAAACTAATCCTTTGAGGAGCTTGATCGGGGTATCTTCACCCCGACCAGAAGAGCAAAGAGTTGCTCCTCAACCTACTGAACTTTTTGAAACTATTTACTTTGAGATTCCTTCGAGTATGACAGAAAAACTACTAGCTAATCCATTTGTTGAGATGGAACATTGCATTCTGATTTACACCTTATCTTTGTGGATGAAGTTTGTGGATTATTTAATCTTGCAGGTATTCCCGATGATGTTGTCAAAAGTAAGGTCTTCCCTTTATCTTTGAAGGGAGATGCATTGACATGGTATAGGCTATGTGATGATACGAGATCTTGGAATTATAAGCGATTGAAGTTGGAATTTCACCAGAAGTTCTATCCTATGCATCTTGTTCATCGTGATCGTAATTACATATATAATTTCTGGCCTCGCGAAGGAGAAAGCATTGCTCAAGCTTGGGGGAGGCTTAAGTCAATGTTATATTCATGCCCCAATCATGAGCTCTCCCGGGAAATGATTATCCAAAAAATTTATGCTCGGCTTTCTCTCAATGATCGCAACCTGCTCGATACTTCCTGTGCTGCTTCTTATATGCTGAATACTATTGATTTCAAATGGGACTTATTGGAAAGAATTAAACACAATTCTGAAGATTGGGTTTCCGACGATGGTAAGGAGTCAGGTATGACACCTAAGTTCGATTGTGTTAAATCTTTTTTGGATACCGATGCTTTTCATGGATTTAGCGCTAAGTATGGACTTGACTCTGAGATAGTAGCTTCTTTCTGTGAATCTTTTGCCACTCACGTTTGTCTCCCTAAAGGGAAGTGGTTTAAATATAATCCTCCCATTGAAGTAAAACTAGTTGCACCTATTACAGTCGAAGAAAAGACTGTCACCTATGGTGATCCTATTGTTCCTACTACTCATGTTGAGAAACCTCCTTTTCCTGTTAGGATAAGGATCATGCTAAAACTTCGACTGTTGTTTGTAAGAGTAATACTAGGACTTATACACCTCCTGAGCAAATCAAAGTTGAACCTAGTATTGCTATGGTTAAAGATCTCTTGGATGATGATTTAGATGGGCATGTTATTTATTTCTATGGTGAGACTGCTAATATTGCTAGACCAGATACTAAGATACATAGACCTGTGGTAGGCATGCCTGTTATTTCTGTTAAAATAGGAGATCATTGTTATCATGGCTTATGTGACGTGGGTGCTAGTGCTAGTGCAATACCTATGATTTATATAGAGAAATTATGCATGACATTGCACCCGTTGAATTGGAAGACATTGATGTTACTATTAAGCTTGCTAATAGGGATACCATTAAACCAGTTGGGATAGTTCGAGATGTTGAAGTCTTGTGTGGGAAGGTTAAATATCCTGCTGATTTTCTTGTTCTTGGATCCCCACAAGATGATTTTTGTCCCATTATTTTTGGTAGACCCTTCTTGAATATAGCCCGTGCTAGGACTGATTGTGAAAAGGATACTGTTAAAATTGGCTTAGAGGGTATGTCTCGTGAGTTCAGTTTTGCTAAGTTTCGTAGACAACCCCGTGATAGAGAATCATCTAGTAAGGATGAGATTATTGGTCTTGCTTCCATTGCCGTGCCTCCTACTGATCCGTTGGAACAATATTTGCTTGACCATGAAAATGATATGTTTATGAAGGAAAGAAGGGAAATAGATGAAGTGTTCCTTAAGCAGGAACCTATGCTGAAACACAACCTTCCCGTTGAAATTCTTGGGGACCCCCCTCCACCCAAGGGTGATCCCGTGTTTGAACTCAAACCATTACCTGATAATCTTAAGTATGCTTATCTTGATGAAAACATAATATATCCTATTATTATTAGTGCTAACCTTTCAGACCAAGAAGAAGAAAGATTATTGAAAACTCTGAAGAAGCACCGAGCTGCTATTAGATATACTCTGGATGATCTTAAGGGCATTAGTCCACGTTATGCCAACACAAAATTACAGTGGAGAAAGATGCCAAACCAGTTAGAGATCCTCAACAACGACTGAATCCCAAGATGAAAGAAGTGGTAAGAAAGGAGATACTAAATCTCCTTGAGGCAGGTATAATTTATCCCGTTGCTGATAGTGAATGGGTAATCCCTGTCCATTCTGTACCTAAAAAGGGAGGTATTACCGTTGTTCCTAATGATAAACATGAATTGATCCCGCAAAGAATTTTTATAGGTTATAGGATGGGAATTGATTTCCGTAAATTAAATAAGGCTACTAAGAAAGATCATTACCCTTTACCTTTTATTGATCAAATGCTAGAAAGACTATCCAAACACACTCATTTCTGCTTTCTAGATGGTTATTCTGGTTTCTCTCAAATACCTGTGTCAGCGGGGGATCAATCAAAAACTACTTTTACTTGCCCTTTCGGTACTTTTGCTTATAGACGTATGCCTTTTGGTTTATGTAATGCACCTGCTACCTTTCAAAGATGCATGCTCGAAACGAAAATAGAGGATATTTGCGTGATATTGTGGTCAAAACCTTAGGGAGTTTATATAATGAATTTTTACCGACCAAAATATGTAACGTGCAAGAAGACAGAGTCCGGGAGGCACACGAGGTGCCCACGAGACAGGGGGGCGCGCCCAGTAAGGGTGGGCGCACCCTCCACTCTCGTGGGGGCCTCGTGTCCCTCTCGGACTACTTTCTTCCTAAAAAATGCCATTGGAGTTGTTTTGGAGTCGGTTTACTTACCGTACCACATACCTATTCCTTTTCGAAGTCTGGAACGTTCTGGAAAGTGTCCCTTATGTATTCCTCCGGGGTTACAGTTTCAATAATATTAGTTTCAACGTTGATAGGATTACCTGAGATATAATGTTTAATTCTTTGGCCGTTCACCACCCTCGTACTTGTGCCTTCGAAGTTGTTGATTTTTATGGCACCAGAACGATAGACCTCCTCGATAACATAAGGACCTTCCCATTTAGAGAGAAGTTTTCCTGCAAAAAATCTTAAACGAGAGGTTGAATAATAACACATAATCTCACTACAAAAAAATGACACATCCTTGACATTTTGGGCCGAACAAATTTTTTTTCTATCATACATATGACACTTCTATGACGATAATTGTGACAAAACCAGGTATCATCACAGAAGTGGTGGGCTCCTACTTCTATGACAAAAAATCATGACAGAAAATGGGCTTTTCGTGCTGGGCGGGCCGGAGACGCAGCTGCATGACATTCTTTGGGCCGTCCATGACGGAAAAAACCGTGGTAAAAGCGAGGGGGAGGAAATTTTCGGGGAGTTGCCGGTTACGGTGGGAGGTCGGGGCGGAGCGATGTGCGTTTCTCTTGTACGTACGCACGTGTGTGCGAGGCGTTGGCTCTAACTGAAGCCGAGCGAGGCGTTGGGCTCTAACTGAACCCGAGCGATTGCACTGCAGGCTACACATTACTGAACCCGAAGGATCGATCGATGGCTGTTAACTGAACCCGATGGAGCGATTCGTTTGCTACTGCTGCTAACTGAAGCCGATCGATGCTGCCTCTGGGATGAACAGTGAGTGTTACGGGGGGGTTTGGATGAACAGTGAGCGGTGACGTTGCCTCTGGATGAACATGAACCCGTGGTGTGGAGGGTTGGATGAACAGTAGATGGTGGAGGGGTCCCCGTGGAGGGGTGGTTGAACAGGACCCTGTGGTGTGGAGGGCTGGATGAACAGTAGACAGTGGAGGGGTGGCCGTGGAGGGGTGGTTGAACAGGACCCCGTGGTGTGGAGGGCTGGATGAGCAGTACACCGTGGAGGGGTGGTTGAACAGTAGCCGGTGGAGTAGCGCACGGTGGAGGCTGGATGAACAGGAGCCCGTGGAGGCTGGAGGAGGTCGACGGTAGCCCGTGGAGGCTGGAGGAGGTCGACGGTGGATATGAACAGTATCCCATGGAGTCCTGTTTTGCGGTACGCCACACCCCTCCCCCCCCCCCCGTTTCGACCGTAGCGCTCCAACACAAGTCCGATTC